>NC_142532.1:14642378-14954878 GCF_964205215.1 Stylophora pistillata
ACATGAGTTAACTAGAGTAGATGAGGGTTAGCGCTGTAGAACATAGTTAATCAAGGGTATATGGGGGTGAACGTAGTAGAACATGGGTAAATTAGGGTAGATGTGGGTTAATGAGGGAATACAAAGGTAACTGATAGAAAAAGGTTACATAGGACATATCGTGCAACATACATGATCGTAATGACACTTAGTATTAATGTGTATTAATTATTGGGACATGATATGGACCTAACATGAACGTTTTGCCCATTTTTCCACCGCAAAATTACCAGACGACAGCTAACTTGATCTGAGAGGCAAGTTATACTTGAGGTTCAGTTTTCACTCCCAGTTTAAGGTCAAAACGAGTATATTGGTTCATCGTTCCCTCTCATATCTAAAGTTCCGTCGCCTTCGTAAATTACTTTACGACGCAGGGATATCAAAGACGTTGTGCGGCCGCCATATTGGCATTACGTTCACTTATTCTCAGTATTTCAGGCAAAACTCGCAACGCAACGCGCAAACTCGCGCGTCAACACGCAAGTACTTCAACTGCGCAGTCTGGGAGTAAATTTTTGAGGTTTTGGGTGGATGTTGTGAGGCCCTAATAACTATTAGGCCGAACTTCTTCGAAAAATTTATCGTTTTTATTCTTGAATAGGAGTGAATGAGCGAGTCTTTGCGCGAGTGGAAAGCAGTGGACTTCAAGTGACTGCATCATCATGTTTGGCGATATCAGTCGTCACTCACATCGTTGCCATCAAAGGCTGCTAATTACGTGTTTTAATTCCATGATAAAAACGTTAAAATACACCTCTTCTTTTTTCTTTCTAGAATTATGTCAAAGCTGTTTCCTCTTTCCGTGTGCGCCGATAGGTTCGGTTTCAAAGATTTGATCAGTAGGTAACTTTAAGCAGTAGCCTTTTTACCATAATTACAGTTGCAAGTAAAAACGATCGACCTCGGTACATGTTTGGGGAATAAACCACAAAAAATGTCCTTTCAACTAATGAGAGCCTTAAGCAAGGTAACCCGTTTCCCATAGAGTTTTAAAATATCGTAAATGATATAAATTATAACATTCCCTAAACAATGGCCATGGCTGGCATGTACAGATGAAAACAACCTGATGCAAGGAACGGTCAAGGAAAGTTTAAAAAAAAAACTATTACATCTGTTACCACTGAATAACTTTAACGCTTAAAGACTTTCAGAAAAGGTTGCATATAAGAAGTACAGCGAGAGTGAGAGAAGAAATAAGGCTCGACAACATGACACTTCTCTTTGGAGTAAACTAGTATCTTGTCCACTCCTAAAGCCACATAAATACTGAGAATTATTTTTTCCCTCTCTCTCCCTTATTAATCCATATATTTATTTTTTGTTTTCGTTTGTTTATGTCACGGTTTTCATTCAAAGGTGCCTTCATGTCAAACTTTTTAAAACAATCGATGACAAACTGCTTAAACTGAGAATCGATATGCTGAATATGTGAAGCAGCCCCACGAACCCTCGGGAGGAAATAAGACGCACTAGTGTAACAATAACTGCTTTTATTATCCAACTACACTTCGTAAAGTACAAATAACGCCACAAACGAGTACAAATATCACACGGTAATTGTACTCTGGAGTACCGGTTAAACAGGTTTTCTCGCATCGCGCAAGCGAAGAATTGAATTGTAGTCACGAAAAAAAAATGGCGGACAATTTGAATCATATTTCCGACGACGAAGAGTCAGAGTGATTGGAAAATATACAACCAAGTTTATTAGATGTATCAAACGAAGAAAAACAGCTAGACGACCTGGAAATTTCTTCATTTATTGAAGAAAAAAGAAGCAGCAACACGACAACACGCCAATTCCGTTCCGCTTCGCATACTTCTGTCGCGCACTCCCCATCAACAAATATCCGCGAATTTTTCCCGCACTGAAATAACAGTTTGGCGTGTTGGATAATAAATGACTTATTAGACGTTTTGTTGTGTAGTATCGCTGAGTATTTTTACTCGTTATTTGTATTTTCATTCGCCCTACGGGCTCGTCAAAATACGGCACAACTCGTAAAAATACTCAGGGATACTACACAACAAAACGTCTAATAAGATATATTTATTATCCAACTACACATCGCAGAGTACAAATAACGCCATAGACGAGTACAAATATCACGCGGTATTTGTACTCCAGAGTACCGGTTAAACAGGTTTTCTCGCATCGCGCAAGCGAAGAACTGAATTTTAGTTACGAAAAAAAAAATGGCGGACAATTTGAAACATATTTCCGAGGACGAAGAGTCAGAATGACTGGCAAATATACATCTAAGTTTATTAGATGAATCGAACAAAGAAAACAGCTGGACGACCTGGAAATTTCTTCATTTATTGAAGAAAAAAGAAGCAGCAACACGACAACGCGCCAATTCCGTTCCGCTTCGCATACTTCTGTCACGCACTCCCCGTAAGTAACTATCCGCGAAATTCGCACGCACTGAAGTAACAGTTTGACGTGTTGGATAATACGTAACTTATTAGACGTTTTGTTGTGAAGTACCGCTGAATATTTTTACTCGTTATTTGTATTTTGACTCGTCCTACGGGCTTGTCAAAATACGGCACAAGTCGTAAAAATACTCAGCGATACCACACAACAAGACGTCTAATAAGATGTATTTATTAAGTGTCATAAAAGTGATGAGCAATTTCCTTGACTTACTAATGCATTTCTAGAGGAAACAACTTATGCACTAGAAAATTGCCAAATGTCGTCTTGGCTGGTAAAGTCCTTTTTTTACAATCGCTATTTGAACTTTTGATAAGTAGTTTTTTAGAAAAGCTTTTCAAGATAAAAATTAGTGAGGTCGAAATGTCGTTCAAAATTATTATCATTAATTTTTATCTTGAAAAGCTATTTTAACTAAAACCCTTGTCACCCACGGATATAAAACAAAATTATCCGGAGAATAAATCTCAAGTCAAAAGAATGTTGCCTTATCGGAGCAGATCTAGAAAGGAAACATGAAGACCGCTCAGCGCTTTCTAAAAGTTATTGTGATAAACACATTTCCGAATATATACATCACATAATGGAAAGCTTCTTTGAAACAAATTATTTGAATTTCATTGTTTTGACTAAAATTACTATCTTTGCGGAAAAATAACTTGAAATTCGATTTACTTAACCAACCAATCACGGCTTCTAAAAAAATATCATCAGAGCTCAATTCGCTTGACTACATAATTTAACACTTTCGAAAAAAAGGGCTTTTATAATTTGATAATTTCCAAGTTTCCATAAAGAGAACATTAATAAGGTTCCTGTTCCAGGTAGATACAAGTAGCTGTTAGATGAGCTTTTTTAAAAATGTTTAGCTGGATGTACCATTTTTGTCCCTTACAGATAATGTCCTCCCACCACAAGGAAACAATTGACATTTCTAAGCTTTCTAAGTCCATTTTATTCCAATCAAGTGCGTCCACTTTACTTGTGCCTACCAAGGTGTAGTTGACTTTGGCCAATTTTCAAAATCAAATGTCACGTTGTCGCCAATGAGCATAAATGAAGCCCACTGAGATACTTTGTCAAAGCCTTTACTTCTCATCCACTTCCTGGCATGGTGAAGAGATTCACTGGCACTTTTACCGTGGAACAAATGATCGTAGAAGCAATTCATGAACTCTTCTGTTGCTTCATCCTCCAGTGCCCATCGTGCCGCTAACACCGAGCGAGCACCAGATCCTAAGAACGCTCGGGCGATCCCAATAACTCCCTCTGCTTTGACCTCTCCACGTGCACTGTGACAACAGCTGAGTACAACCAGTTTAGCTCTCACCTGAACTTCTGAAATGTCCTGCATCGTCAAAAGGTAGTCTTTCTCTCGTGGAGGACCGTCAATGGGGCCTTTAGGAGAGAGAACAATCTCTCCTCTATCAGGACTACCATGGGCAGCAAAATGTATCAGGCTTACTGAATTTATCGCTTGAAGTACAGCCTGTTTTGTTGCGCGGTCTCCAATCAAGGGCTTGACGCCAAGACGACTTCCAATCGTCTCTGCTTCCTTTCTTGCACGTGGCAATGGTGTTACTAACGTGCGTCTACCTTGGTACAATACCTCTCTAACCTCGGGGTCACCGACTATCAGCGCACCACTCTTACTGTGGTACTCGGGAGGACTGTCCTGAATAAGCTTCAGAGTAGTCAAGGAGGGAATGATGCGGATCCTGAATGTGTCCGAAAAATATTTGCCCTCTTTATCAGTTAAGGATGCAAATGGCACTTGGTACATGCAAGAATCAGGTACAATTATAATCTCAGGCTCTCTCAGTAAATCGGCCACAGAGGCAATGATTATATTGTGACACAGGTGGAGACTCGTTTTAGTGATGTCTTTTTCAGGTTTCCGGAAGCTTTCTTTTAAAAACTCATCTAAGTCAGGGACTAATCCAGTCTCTTCGTTTTTGTTCAAGCTCTCTTCCTTTTTTGTAAAACGAATAGCTTCTGTTGCTGTAAGAATCCAAAATCGCACATCTGCTTTACCAACCGAGATATAAAGGCATGTACAGTCAGTTTCCTTTGCGATAATGTTCTGAATGCCCCACCAAGATTGTGGATTGCCTGAAAACTGTTCTTTAATAGGGTATTGAGCTGCCATTAAGTCGGCTAGGCCTCTTGCCCGTTTCAACTCTTCCACGTAAAGAGCGCCTTGCGGATTCCCGGTGGAGGAGAGCAACCAACTGAGCACCTGGTAGGTATGGGCACCGTGCTCCTCTAAAAGAGATACTTTAATCTGATCGCTGTCTTTAATAAAACCACGCAAAGTATCAAATTTGTCAGTGCAACGATAAAGATACGAAAAGGCCTCTTTAAAATCGAATTGTAATAGCCTTAACGTTGCTAGATTACAAAGGCACTTAAACTCAATCAGGTTGTGTCCAATATCCTTGCTTGATAAGAGACCCTTCTGAAGGTAATTTTCAGCCACGTCATAATTACCAAGGAATAAAAAACATCCTCCTAACTGTGCGTAATCGATTGCTTCATCTTCTCTAAGACCCAAGTCCAAGTGAATGGCAAGGGCTTTCTTGACATAGTCTTGAGCCTTGCTATATTCACCACGCTTAAAAGAAATAAGGCCAAGGTTTTCGTAATCTTCCGCTTCTCCTTCTTTGTCACCGGTTTCCATTCTCATTGCACGTGCTTTCTCTAAATAATCGTCGCCCTTTGCAAATTTACCACGTAATAAAAAGAAACCTGCTAACTTTCCATAAATAATGGCCTCAATTCTTCTGCAGCCAATTCTCTTTGTGATTGATAGCGCTGTGTAGAGACATTCGTGAGCTTTGTCATGTTCACCAAGCATTCCAAGCATTGTTCCGAGGTTTCCGTTCCTTATTGCTTCTCCTTCTCTGTCGCCGATTTCTATACTGATAGCGAGTGCTTTCTCTTGATACTCTAGGGCCTTGTCATATTTACCAAGCGATTGGAACAGTGTTCCTAGGTTTCCGTAGCTTGCTGCTTGTCCTTTTCTGTCGCCAATTTTTATTCTGATAGCGAGTGCTTTCTCTTGATGCTCTCGGGCCTTGTCATATTTACCAAGCGATTGGAACAATGATCCTAGGTTTCCGTAGCTTGCTGCTTGTCCTTTTCTGTCGCCAATTTTTATTCTGATAGCGAGTGCTTTCTCTTGATGCTCTCGGGCCTTGTCATATTTACCAAGCGATTTGAACAATGATCCTAGGTTTCCGTAGCTTGCTGCTTGTCCTTTTCTGTCGCCAATTTTTATTCTGATAGCGAGTGCTTTCTCTTCATGCTCTCGGGCCTTGTCATATTTACCAAGCGATTTGAACAATGGTCCTAGGTTTCCGTAGCTTGCTGCTTGTCCTTCTCTGTCACCGATTTCTATTGTGATAGCGAGTGCTTTCTCTTGATACTCTAGGGCCTTGTCATATTTACCAAGCGATTGGAACAATGTTCCAAGGTTTCCATAGCTTGCTGCTTCTCCTTCTCTGTCGAAGATTTCTATTCTGATAGCGAGTGCTTTCTCTTGATACTCTCGGGCCTTGTCAAGTTTACCAAGCGATTGGAACAATGTTCCTAGGTTTCCGTAGCTTGATGCTTGTCCTTTTCTGTCGCCAATTTTTATTCTGATAGCGAGTGCTTTCTCTTGATACTCTCGGGCCTTGTCATATTTACCAAGCGATTCGAACAGTGTTCCTAGGTTTCCGTAGCTTGATGCTTGTCCTTTTCTGTCGCCAATTTCTATTCTCATAGCGAGTGCTTTCTCTTGATGCTCTCGGGCCTTGTCATATTTAACAAGCGATTTGAACAATGATCCTAGGTTTCCGTAGCTTGCTGCTTGTCCTTCTCTGTCACCGATTTCTATTGTGATAGCGAGTGCTTTCTCTTGATACTCTCGGGCCTTGTCATATTTACCAAGCGATTCGAACAATGTTCCTAGGTTTCCGTAGCTTGCTCCTTGTCCTTCTCTGTCACCAATTTCTATTGTGATAGCGAGTGCTTTCTCTTGATACTCTAGGGCCTTGTCATATTTACCAAGCAATTGGAACAATGTTCCTAGGTTTCCGTAGCTTGCTGCTTGTCCTTCTCTGTTACCGATTTCTATTGTGATAGCGAGTGCTTTCTCTTGATACTCTCGGGCCTTGTCATATTTACCAAGCGATTGGAACAATGTTCCTAGGTTTCCGTGGCTTGATGCTTGTCCTTTTCTGTCGCCAATTTCTATTCTCATAGCGAGTGCTTTCTCTTGATACTCTCGGGCCTTGTCATATTTACCAAGCATTTGGAACAATGTTCCTAGGTTTCCGTAGCTTGCTGCTTGTCCTTCTCTGTCGCCGATTTCTATTCTGATAGCGAGTGCTTTTTCTTGATACTCTTGGGCCTTGTCATATTTACCAAGCGATTGGAACAATGTTCCTAGGTTTCCGTAGCTTGATGCTTGTCCTTTCCTGTCGCCAATTTTTATTCTGATAGCGAGTGCTTTCTCTTGATACTCTCGGGCCTTGACATATTTACCAAGCGATTGGAACAATGTTCCTAGGTTTCCGTAGCTTGATGCTTGTCCTTTTCTGTCGCCGATTTCTATTCTGATACCAAGTGCTTCCTCTTGATACTCTCGGGCCTTGTCATATCTACCAAGCGATTGGAACAATGTTCCTAGGTTTCCGTAGCTTGCTGCTTCTGCTTCTCTGTCGCCGATATCTATTCTAATAGCGAGTGCTTTCTCTTGATACTCTCGGGCCTTGTCATATTTACGAAGCGATTGGAACAATGTACCTAGTTTTCCGTAGCATGATGCTTGTCCTTTTCTGTCGCCGATTTCTATTTTGATACCGAGTGCTTCCTCTTGATACTCTTGGGCCTTGTCATATTTACCAAGCGATTGGAACAATGTTCCTAGGTTTCCGTAGCTTGCTGCTTCTGCTTCTCTGTCGCCGATATCTATTCTGATAGCGAGTGCTTTCTCTTGATACTCTCGGGCCTTGTCATATTTACCAAGCGATTGGAACAATGTTCCTAGGTTTCCGTAGCTTGATGCTTGTCCTTTTCTGTCGCCAATTTTTATTCTGATAGCGAGTGCTTTCTCTTGATACTCTCGGGCCTTGTCATATTTACCAAGCGATTGGAACAATGTTCCTAGGTTTCCGTAGCTTGCTGCTTCTCCTTCTCTGTCGCCGATATCTATTGTGATAGCTAGTGCTTTCTCTTGATACTCTCGGGCCTTGTCATATTTACCAAGCGATTGGAACAATGTTCCTAGGTTTCCGTAGCTTGCTGCTTCTCCTTCTCTGTCGCCGATATCTATTGTGATAGCTAGTGCTTTCTCTTGATACTCTCGGGCCTTGTCATATTTACCAAGTGATTGGAACAATGTTCCTAGGTTTCCGTAGCTTGCTGCTTCTCCTTCTCTGTCGCCGATATCTATTCTGATAGCTAGTGCTTTCTCTTGATACTCTCGGGCCTTGTCATATTTACCAAGCGATTGGAACAATGTTACTAGGTTTCCGTAGCTTGATGCTTGTCCTTTTCTGTCGCCGATTTCTATTCTGTCACCGAGTGCTTCCTCTTGATACTCTCGGGCCTTGTCATATTTACCAAGCGATTGGAACAATGTTCCTAGGTTTCCGTAGCTTGATGCTTGTCCTTTTTTGTCGCCAATTTTTATTCTGATAGCGAGTGCTTTCTCTTGATACTCTCGGGCCTTGTCATATTTACCAAGCGATTGGAACAATGTTCCTAGGTTTCCGTAGCTTGCTGCTTCTCCTTCTCTGTCGCCGATATCTATTCTGATAGCTAGTGCTTTCTCTTGATACTCTCGGGCCTTGTCATATTTACCAAGCGATTGGAACAATGTTTCTAGGTTTCCGTAGCTTGCTGCTTCTCCTTCTCTGTCGCCGATATCTATTCTGATAGCTAGTGCTTTCTCTTGATACTCTCGGGCCTTGTCATATTTACTAAGCGATTCGAACAATGTTCCTAGGTTTCCGTGGCTTGATGCTTGTCCTTTTCTATCGCCAATTTCTATTCTCATAGCGAGTGCTTTCTCTTGATACTCTCGGGCCTTGTCATATTCACCAAGCATTTGGAACAATGTTCCTAGGTTTCCGTAGCTTGCTGCTTGTCCTTCTCTGTCGCCGATTTCTATTCTGATAGCGAGTGCTTTCTCTTGATACTCTCGGGCCTTGTCATATTTACCAAGCGATTGGAACAATGTTCCTAGGTTTCCGTAGCTTGATGCTTGTCCTACTCTGTCGCCGATTTCTATTCTGATAGCGAGTGCTTTCTCTTGATACTCTCGGGCCTTGTCATATTTACCAAGCGATTGGAACAATCTTCCTAGGTCTACGTAGCTTACTGCTTGTCCTCTTCTGTCGCTAATTCCTATTCTTAGAGCGAGAGCCTTTTCTTGATATTCACTGGCCTTGTCGTATTTACCAAGTCCTTGGAGCAGTTTTCCTAGGTTTCCATAACATACAGCCTCGCCTTCTGCATCACTATTCTTTTTCATAATGGTCATTGCTGACTCATAAAATCCTTTGGCCTCCACGAACTTGTTTTGATCCTGGAGTATCTTTGCTAGTCTTAACTGTAGCCATCCTTTTCCTAGAGTATCATCAGATTCCTGAAATAAGAGTAGTTGTTCTCTGACGTATTTTTCAGTATTTGTATAGTTAAATAATGTGGAGTATGCCTTTGTTGCTGTGGTAAAGATATCTTGGTAAAGTAATTTAGCCATTGGACTATCCTCTCTAAATCCCCGATTGTGTAGGAAAATGTAACATTCGCGGCACATTTCCATGGCTTGTAGAACATGGCCAGTGTTGAGAAGAAAAATTGCAACAGCTGTAGCTATGCTGATAATTGACGTGGTTGTAGCGTCCACTTCTGTGTTGTCCATCATAACCTTGTTCGCTGTTGGTGTCAGAATTAAAGGAAATCAAACATAATACATCCAAGAGAAGGGACTCAGACAACTCTTATTCAATGGCGGTTTTACAGTGTAAAATTTTTTGTTCAAGAGGAAAGTAATTGGGTTAATACTAGGAGGGGTGGCGGGGAAGGTTCACAAAGAGGTGAATACTGACAGAAATTTGACGTAAATTTAAGTTTCCGCCGCCTCGGTCGAGTAAGATGTATTTGCTTCGATTAAATGAAAATGCCTTCCAGTGCATTTCCACTAATTCATGGCTTTTACCATTTGAGATTGAAAACATGAAAAATCTAATTTAAAATGCGAGTTCTTTTCCCGTTGACTGATGAATTAAAAATAAATATGTTTACTTTGGAAAACAAGGAGATTGGCCTCATATTTTATACAAAATCATGATTTCAGTTCACGGCAGCAGCTATGGATGAAAATAGATGATATTGAGAAGAAAGAAACCTTATTGGTTGGTTGGGGCTCCAAATGATCTTATCTTAAGTTTATGTATCATATACATTGTTTCTCGCTTTTCAGTTAACTTTCTAGCAAAAAACTATGGCAATTCTACATAATTTATAACTCATTTGAAGAGGCAGTATCTTGTCAAAAGAGTTCTCTTTTTCTGAAGGTTAAGGAAGATTTCACACCCCCTTGGTTGGCGACACAACCAACTAAAAATAGAGTAGAACTCCTGACGTTCAGAAAAAGCAAAATAGCGCTTCCGGGAAAGTGAAAGGTTTTTAGCCAACTTTCACTCCGTGAGCTTCCGTCGGCATGCACTTTTTAGGTAGTCAGCTAGGTATAAAACCACTAAAAATAACGTCGAGGGCCGGGCAAACCACGAACCCTCATTACTCTCTCAAAGCTATTTTTTCATCAGGAGATTTAAAAATTTCCGATTTTTCCCTTTCTGAACGTTTCATGATAAGGAATTGACTTGTTCATTTCCGAAAGCCAGAGGAATCAAACTCGAGTGTCAACAATCAAAGTGACGCTATGGTGAAATCACGGATAAACTATGCAAAATACAATTAAAATATACAGTGATTTTTCTGAAATTAAAGCCAACGATCCTGTGGTTCCAGTATACAGAATAACGTTGGCATCCTAAAAAAGTCCTCCTCAAAGCTTTCTCGATAATCCTAAGGCCGTGTTAACGCCACGAATTTGCATATCAAACCCCTTCCTAACCCTTTTTTTATTGTATAAATATTATATCGAAAGAAATCGAAATTGCTAAATAGTAGCGTTTCAGGGACACAGGAACAAAGATTGACGAGACTGCTAAGACAGAGGCAGCGAGCGTTTTGAAACGTGGGGAGGGGAGAGGGGAGGCATACGCATACCCCTACTCAAATTTTCCAAAATGCCCCTTGCGTTGTTCGTTAACACAAGCAAACCAATCTGTAATCTTTACAGTTTCGACTGTGACCGTAATCCACTTTTGACCTACTTTCATTTTTCCCGGCCCAGTCTAAATCTTTCAGCTAAGCATTTGATTGGGTTCTCTCAGACAAAATTAACTCGTCTAATTTCCTAGACGTGCTGTCTAGTCTAATGGGGAACTGCCGACAGTTGATAAGCTTCTCGGGCACAGGCTGGAGCTGTTCAAAAAATAGTTTTATGACAGGTCATTTTGCCAAGCACGATGCTGATGAAAGAATTTATAAAAAGATCATAAGATTAAATATCTTGCCAAATTTTATGCCGCGCTAAGGATATTTTTTGGCAGCAAAACGTGGGGAGGGGGGCGCTGAGCCCCCCTCAAAAAAATTTTTAGTTGGGGCGGGGGACACTGCAGCCGTCCGGCCCCCTGCTCCGCCGCTATGTGAGAGCAGTCACAATCAGCAATATAAGAGTATATACATGTTTATCTGAACTTTGGGCGCAAACTTAGGACTTGGAAATTGAGATTAACACAAAGTAAACCTCTTGGGCGCTAACGTAAGAGTTAACAAGAGACGAGATCCACTTCCACATGGTATCGCGCATGTCCACACGTCACGAACTTGTGTAACACAATACGAATTTCACATATTCACAAGTAAAGATATAATTTGAAGTTAGGAAAGCTCTGCGATTCAAATAAGATGAAATGAAATAAAAGCCGAATTACATGTAACACCACCCGCACAATAAGAGAATAAAGTGGACCACCACATGGCCTTAAGTTTGGTAATGAATCATGATAACAACTTTGACCCGATAAGTTTGATATTTCTCATACCTATTTACTGGATGATGATTGTATATTATGAGGGGAAGTTACATTTTAATTAATTTTGGAACGATTAAAGTGTTAACAGCCGGACCAAGTCATATCTCTCCGCTATTGAGTTATTCGCCAAATTTTGGATGTATTCCGCAAATATGAAGGCCATAAAGTAAAACAAATAATATTATTCCTTCTTTCGCCTCATATATGATAAGTTATCCACTACACACTGACAGTGAACGCTTCGATGGCTCAGGAGACAAACTATGATACCAAAACATCTTTAAATTTTTTTTTTAACATATATGACGGCTTTCCCAGCCGCCATTTTTATATTAGAAATAACAATCCGTTGATTAGTTGCTAAAAGTTCCTATGATTTTCAAGAAACGTTCAATCTGTTCAGGATAAAACGTGAATGCAGAAGTAAGAGTTTAACCTTTGCTATCTTCTTTGAGGTGATGGAGGTTTATTTTTCAATTCGTTTGTTATTTTAAATTTCAGTGTGTTAAATGTACAGCTAATAAACGGAAACAAAAAACAAGTTCCTAATTTTTCCTTGAACTTATCTCGGAATTAATGATTTCCTATTTTCAGTGTTTTTTGTCACATACTTTCGGTCAAAGTTTTCATTTTCCATCAAGTCATCACAACTCGGAAATAAATGTGTTATACATCCATATTAAGGGGAGGGGGACTTTTGGTGCATTTCACCCCTCTTTTGTGACACGACTGTAGCACCCCTCCTTTCTATCTTTTGAAAAAGGATGCTAAATATCTAGAGGCACATAGATAACAGACCGTGCGTTACTGTAACGGTGAGAATATTATCAATGTCTTTACTACTTACAGAACATATCATTTACTTCTGCCGCATTGAACCATTCTCTCTCAACACGCGGTGTATTAGACTTTGATCGTATCTGCCCTAGAAAGTGAAACTTCTCTGCACTGCAAGAAATCATGACACATGACATCAAATAAGAAAAAGCAATTGCTCAAAATACGAAAAATAAATTGCTCCTCAGAGCAATTTTCGATGAGATGCAGGGAAAACTAAAATATTGACACAAATAAGATGATAGCTTCACGGGTTTAAAGATCATTACTAATTTTCGAGTACAAAAACAACCTCAGCCGTAGAGAATTCTTATCATTATGTAAATGATCGTTCGATATACTACTCTCAAATTGCGAGCTCTTTGTTTAAGTAAGAAAAGAGATAACGACAACGTAAAAGTAGCGGGAAACACCACTGTGAGTTTTTAGAAGAATATCAAACAGGTACAAGGAACAAAGTACAAGAATCACCACTTTTTTGTAGTCCAAGTTCAATCCTCTCTATCTCTTCCCTCAAAAAAAGATAACTGTTGATAATTACCTGGAAAGGTTTAAGCTGGATCAGTTCACCCTGATGTCAACTGATTCTTATGATCTTTCGTTATATTCTGAAGAAATGAATAAAGAGGGTAAGTTTCTAAAGAAATTATGGTGCCGCGTCAGTGAGGGGAAGGGGGTACATTTATAAAACAAGATCATTCCGTTTTATCAACTGATTTAACTAATGTAAATTAGCCACCATAAAGAGTTTTTGAAGCTACCATTTCGAGCGTTAGCCCTTCGTTTAGAACGAAAGACGAAAGGCTATCACTCAGCACATCATAAGCTCACTACAGTGGCTAATTTACGTTATTCTGGATAAAACCTATAACTGTAGAAATGGTCGGTACTGACGTCTTATCAGATCGAAAACACCGATCAACGACATCCGTTCTACTTATTTTGTAGCGACTTTGTCTTCGATCGATATCATACAAATCACACCAAGTGAAAAGTGAAGAGTTCACGAAGAGTCAGTCATGACATGTAGATATCTTACCATTTACAGTCAGAAGCTTCGGTTGAACTGTGATCGATCATGTGATAAAAATCAAAAAAATAATGCCGAGGCCTGACGTCCCCTGCTATACAAGTTACAAACTGTTTCAGTTTTACAAACTCAAATGGCATCGTCAATAATTAAATTTAGATGTTCAAAACCGAATTACGCGAACAGAGATGGAAAATAAAAGAAAACACCAAGAAAATTGTTATCAATCTCTTCTCATCTTCCTTCTAGCGTAATAAAATGAACAGATGAGTTTCGTTCATCTGTCCGTAACATACAATTTCTATTTTTTCCGCTAAGATTCTTTTTTCGGGGAGTTTGCTTGATAATACAACGTTGTGGTGGACTGAAAAGAAGTCGAATTAAAAGTTAGCAAAATAGAAAGAATAGAAAGAAACTGTGGTTCTGCGTTGGTGAGGGAGTAAAACAAGGTAATTTTGGTTTTCTCAACTGAGTTGATAATGTTAACTAGCCACCGTTAGGAGTTCAAAGCTGACGTTTCGAACGTTAGCCCTTCGTCAAAGCGAATGCAGGAATCGTGGGTTGTTTGTGCGTTTCTATGCAGAAAATAGAGCTACGCTATTGGTGGAACCATGATAACGAGAAAAACATATTATCGGAATAGGTCACCTAGTGGTCTCCTTCTCGTCATCTTCTTGTTTCACTAATGGACATCTTTTTGCAATAAGCGCAAGTTATGCAACAGATGGCATTGGCAGAGGTGCTCGTAAAGTGATCAGCAATCTCAATGGATCGTTTTGGTCCCGATACTTTCTCAACGTTACGAATGAAAGGACAAGTTTTCCATCGTGCGCGAACTCATTTGAAAGTTCGGGTTGGTCATTAATTTGTATTTAACTTTTGACCGATATGTAGCCTATGTTTCGTCGCGTTTGAATGAAATAAGTGGAAAGTGCCAAAAGATAGTACCAGTCTCCTGAATCATTTTGAAGTAAAGTTTTAAGAATGGTGGATGTAACTGCGTAGTTGTGATGATTGCTAGTTTCGAAATGCTGAGGGACGCGTATTTCGTGTGCTTTTCATTTATGTTTTATTTTTATCAATTAATCTCTCGTTAGTTAATGATTGTTACCAATAAAATCGTTATTTCTGTCATGCATCAAATATTGCATTTCACTTTTCATCATATTAGTTCGGTTGCTGTTGTTGCTATCAACTTATTATCTGCTGTCGTTAGGGGCTAGACCAAAATAAGTCGTTCTTTATTTTGTATTTACGATATTTCCTTTATTGTTTGTATTAATGCTTATTTCTCGCATTCAGTTATTTTACAATCCCTCTTCATAACCGCCATGATAGATTTGCTGGATCAATGTTACTAAAGGTAGTGTCGGCCGACATGGCGATCGACATGTCAACCGACATGTCGGTCGACGGTCGGTCGACAGTCGGTCGACAGTCGGTCGACAGTCGGTCGATACTCGGTCGATAGTCGGTCGATAGTCGGTCGATAGTCGGTCGATAGTCGATCGATAGTCGGCCGAGAGTCGGAAAATAGTCGGTCGACATGTCGGTCGATATGTCGATCGCTATATGTCGGCCGATATTCGGTCGCCTTATTGGTAGACAGTCGGTCGATATTTGACCGACACTTGGCCGACACTTGGCCGACACTTGGTCGACACTTGGCCGATGCTTCACCGATACTTCACTGACACTTAAGGAGGCTCGAAAGGGTTTTTTTGACCGCGGGGAGAATGGATTCCAAGATACACGCAAGCTTATTGCTCGCGAGAAAAATAAGCGATGGCGCGCGCGATCAGATCCGCGGGCGAGTTGTAAACAAACATGGACGTGTTTTAAGGAAATCTTAACAGGATAGAACTTCTGCTGTTGTTCGGGGCATAGACTAAAACTAGAAACAACGAAACGACTTTCACAACCGAAACGACCGAAACGACCGAAACGAAACGTTCAAAACAAAACCACCGAAACAAAGGAAACGAAACCACCGACTGACTGCCAAAACGAATGGAGCAACTGAAACGAAACCATTGAAACAATTGAAACGAAACCACCAAATCAAACGAAACGTAGCCATCAGAATGAAGTATTATTTTTTAGGCATGAATCATCTTCAACTGCACTGCTTTCCTAGCAGAGGTATGTTTAAATCTAACATATCGCTCGGGCCGTGTTTACGTGGAGGTGGTTAAACCCTCTTAAACCCTCTTAGGAGGATCAGTTCTCTATGAACAGCTTCATTGTATTTCAATAAACAATAACTTTAATGAGGCAATTCAGTGTTCATGTTTAAAATATTCATTAAAAATAATTAACCGTTATTATCACAAATCTAATATTATCTTTACTCACGCAACCGGGTAAGGCAACTGAAACATATAAATACAACGAAAATGAAGTCAAGAAGCTGAGGCTCGGTCGAAATCCTGCAATTACATGTCTGATCTACCGTTTTTTATAATTACCCACTACATTTTGAAATAACTGATTGCTTTCTACAGAACGTCAAAGAAAATAATCCTAGCTATAAAACACTTCGCCAGAGCCTCGCGAAAATTGCCCCCCATTCTGAAAATGATTTACATTGTATATCAAAAGTTAAGCCTCCCAAAATGCCCAGATTTTTTCGAAGAGTTCTTTGTCCCCTTATTTTTGCAAAAAGCAGAAGAAAAAATATCCGCCTTATAAATTGGTTGCAAACGAACAGACTACTGAAAAGAAATGTCAACTGCGGGAATTGTAGGAATGCAATGCGCCTCATTCGCCATCTGCGCAAAGGGGACGGATACATTTGGTAAGTAATTTCAATTCCAATTTCAATTAATCTAACTACAGATTTTCCCTGCCGACCTGACCTAAAATTCGATAGCATTCAACTATTTCAGACCAGTTGGAGTGGACCCGGGATTTGCGATAACGGTTTGTAAACGGTTTTCGCAAACTCTTGAGAAGGACTTCAAATTCAAAAACAACACCCTATTTCAGACCAAAATGGTCAAAATCTAAACCCTTGGAACGGGACATACCTATATAGCTTAAACTTAACTTTTAAACAGGAGATGTCACCGTTGTCGACGCTCTTTGTCAGTGAGAGTACATTCGTATTTCTCTGGAAGCAAAATTTCAATCGCACGGCAGTTGCAGTTTCTCTGGAAATGGGCGTACAAGAGTTCGTTACGAATGATGAAAATTGAAGGAACAGCTTCACTGAAAGTTTTAGTCAAGTTTGCACGAAAGTGTCGGCAAATTGCATGGGAAGCATTGTTGCGTCACCCGATCCCACAGTTAGGCAGACCAGGTGTGATTGTGCAGATCGACGAATCAGCATTCAATTACAAGTCCAAGGTGAGGAAATAGGAAGTACAGGCCTTCGAGTAGTCATGAGTTAGGTGGGTTCGGATCCTAGAGGGTGTCCTTCGACGAAAAATGGTATCTGTATTTTTAAAGTAAACTCCAACAAATTATGTTGACATAAATATGTTTAACTTTTTCTGTTGACATCTGGCTGACATCACTTGTCAGTGAAGAGTACGAACCAAAACATGAATAGTGGAATACCGAATTTCGAACCATAAACGGAAATTGCAGTTTGTTCGAAAAATGGGGAGCTTCGAGAAAGCGGGAGTAAAATTACAATGAAGTAAAGCCAAGGGAAACGAATTTTGCCTCCAAAAAGGGGATTTTCGGAAAAATGAGTATTCGAGAAATCTGTATTCCACTGTACAACGGTCGTAGTTTCTAAGAGAACGCAAGCGTTGCGAGTACATACAGTACATGAACTCACGACTGGAACCTTTGTCAGAGTGAAGGAAAATGTGAAATGTACGCACTACCTGACCTCAGCTGTTTCCATCCTCTCATTACAGAACCAAACTAAGGCAATTAATCTAATGCTAAAGATTTTTGGGAGCGCGTCGTATCACCTCCGCCCCCTCCCATCTTTAATGTACCGTATTTCCAATGATTCTTTTCATAATATTTTAATTAATGCAGCTGTAATTGTTATTCCTTTGCAGTTTAACAGGGGGCGTCGGCCTCGAAGAGAGAGATGGGTACTGGGGTTGTTTGACACACAGTATACTCCAGCCCGTCCATACCTACAGCTCGTAAGGCGACGCAATGCGGCGAATCTTTTGCGTATTATTCAACGGAAGGTTCAACCTGGCTCCATAGTGTACACGGACCAGTGGGCGGCTTATCGGCAACTCCAGAGGAGACTCGGTTTACAACTCGGGGCGGTGAATCATTCAATCATTTTGTTGATCCAGTAACCGGAGTCCATACACAGAACGCTGAAAGCAACTGGTGTACGGCAAAGGAAAAATTTAAGAAAATGAAGGGAAACACAAACCCTGACTTTCTCTTTGAATACCTACAGGAATTCACGTGGCGAAGGTGGTATGGTGAGCCTCACCCAAATGGATGCTTTCGAAGGCTGCTCGATGACATTGCTGAATAGTATCCCCTTTAAGGGAATCAGTCAAAACCATTGTATTCGTACGGGACCCAACACACAGCAAAAAAAGGTCGTCTCTTTCTGCTTCCATCATCCCCCACCCTCAAAGTAGGCTTGGTTCCATACCCCCACACCGGAGTAAATCTATCTGTGTGTTGTTTTACAAGCTTCTTGGACACAAAATAATTTAAATAATCTTTGTTGAGAAAATTTTTGTTGGTTATTTTACTTGTCAGAATAAAGTTTTATTGGTTTAATGTTAACTGTCTCAGAACTTTTGCTATTTGAAGAGATGCAATTCATCCAGTTCCGGCTGTACCATAGACATGTGTGAACTAAATACTAAAAAGCATGTTACTCGGCTAGAGTTTATTCCCGTGAAGTGACGCCCCTGCGATTCGCATAAGTTATTAGTTATTGTAAAGCTCCCGTTAGGCGAGTAGGAAAAAGCTTAAGTCTCAAAAATAAAGGGAAAATATTCGAGAGAAAAGTACAGATTGAAACCATAAAGAGATTAGGTCTTCGGAAAGTTTTATCATAGGTGCTAACTTTTTCTTAAAGTGGGACGGTGACGCAAGGATTTGCGTTTATGAGGATTTTCACTTTCCCGTTATTGTTACTTGCTTAACGGACTTCAATTCGTGAGTGGCTCATGTTGTAGTTAATGAGTCACCCCCAAATTTTTTTAATTCACCAAGTCATTCATAAGTCGTTTCTTATCTTAATCATATACCTGAAAGTTTATGCGTTCAAATCAAATTTTCTTCAAATCAAATTTTTCAATACCGACACTGCAACAATACACAACCACACGAGCGGCGTTCAAACTGTATTAACCGATAAAGTTCAGACACTTGACCAATAGACTTCCGACACTCGGCCGATAGACCACTGACACTTGACCGATATTCCACCGAGACGCGACACTCCCTCTGTCGGTCGACATATCGACCGACTATCTTCCGAGTATCGACCGACTATCGACCGACTATCGACCGATTATCGACCAACTGGCGACCGACTGTCGACCGCCATGTCGGTCGACACTACCTATAGTAAAATTGATCCGATTTGCTTTCCTCCATTTGTGGACGCCATCTTGAATTTTACACAAGAAGTTTGAAATCGTCTTCGGACTATCAAAAGTTTGCGCATGCGTAAATCGTAGCACTGTCCCTTTTATTGACTGATACTGAACGTAAATGATTTACCTTTTCATCTATACTTATTTTACTCCTAAAGTCTCTTTGATAAAGGCGGGTAAACAGGACTTCAATTCTGCTCGCCTATCCGGCTTCATATGAATCCGAGATAATATTAGATAACATTTGTAATATTTCATTTTTAACCATCTGCTGTAGTCCTTTGATTACACTGCTGGCGTATTTTTAAAATATGCAGCCAGACTTAATGGGAGATGAAATTCCAATGATCACCTGTTGATTGGTTTTCGTTTTGGCAAAGAACGATAGGTTTCTTCTACAACAGAATGCGCTCTCTACTGCCTGAGATTGTCTCTGTGTGTATCCATCAACCCTGTAGTGCACAGTGATTTAGCAAACCAGGCCACAACACGCCCCTTGCTGATAGACCTGCAAAACAATGCTTCAGTTGATTCGGGTATGGAGGATTTAGAAACATTGGTGGTTTCCAGCATTACACCATTGTTTCAAGGAACTGGGAGACTAACATAAAATTACTTTTACCTATTTGGTTCAGGTGGCTTTAGCTAATCCCGAAACTTATCTGAAGTCAATTCGAGAGTAATCTGCTTTGACAGGTGGACCATCAAGTTAATAACTGTGTGAAAATCGACTAAAAAGATGAAGTTTCACGTCTTGAAAGCTCTTTTCTACCACAATTAACAGTAATGTCGTGATTTCATTTGGTAATTTTCTGTTGTCTAGAAGAGTACAGAGAACGCTGCTCGCGTCAACGTGTCACTCAGCATATCACGCACTGAAAGAATCGTTTTATTTCACGCCAATATTGTGGTAGAATCAATACAGCAAAGATTTGGTGTGGCTTTCGTTCTTATTGTCAACGGTATTCTTCATCACAGTGGTCATAATTTACTGCCTATTTTTCCTTGGTGACGTAATCGAAGCGCATGTCTTTTTTTTACTTCTGACTTCTATTGGGTCGAGGACTTTTACTTCGCGCATGTACTCCTGAAACTAGAGTAAATAAATAAATAGAAAGAGAAATCTGAAATTTCCACTCTGGACGCGCGTTTCCTGCTGCGCAAGGACGGTGCAATTTTTGTCAAACAAAGTCAACCAAGTACTTTTGCAGAGGCAGAAGCTCCATCCCCTTAAAACCTTTTCTCAATGTATTGTCGAATTTCCCTCGAAACCAAGTTACACAAGATGGCTAAGCCATCAGGGTTTTTGTGTAACAGTTTGATGTTACACATCCTCGGAGACCCAGGGGCAGTGAGTCGATTTCAAGTTAAGGGCAGAAGAGCCCCTGGGGACATTGTCCTACAAGACTAGTTCCAAACGGTCGCAGTCGTTCTGGCATCTGATTGGGGCCAGAAAATCTTTGTTTTTTTCTGCCCAATCAGAGTGAAGTGTCGTTTGGAGTCCTTTCGTGTGTTTTAACATGCACATATTGAACAAGCCTGTTGCTCGCTATGTTTGTCTCGGCCGTGCGACGAATCTTTGCCCGAGGGGAGAAGTTTCAGTCTCAGCACACAATGTAAGAGAAATCGATCAGATTGTCTGCGAAATCTTACCGGAAATTATACTAAATACTTTCGCAGGTATCACAAGAGAACGAGTTTAAAAGTTTGGGAGGTTCGTATAAAACACAATGGTTGAAAGCATTGATATGTCGCTTTAAACGTTAGATGAGATGTAAGCCTAAATCTTTCAAGATTTTTTTGTAAAATTTGCTGTCACTGAAACTTTTCCAATCCCGTGAAGCTATTTCGTCGCACGGGCCACGCAGGTATGTCGAACAACTAGCGCTTACGCATTTTTTTGTGCACGCCCGGCCATAATCTAATCTAATCTTCGCTTGAAAAATTAAAAAGAAAAGCTGAACGTGGAAACTTTTGTTTATTAGATGTGGGTAGATAACCCTGTACTAAGCTGACATTTGCAGTAAGGCAAGCTCGCCCTTTCCATCCAATATTTCTTTGTCTTTGTTTTCCCCAATGAAAGCAGCATCGATTCCCAATGATCAAAGGTAATTAACTTGGTCTTCAACTATCGACAAAAGAGGTGAAGTGACAATGACCAACGGACTAGAAGAGGAACCGTCGCCTTTCGAGCTCAAGAATTTGAACACTCAACGCAGCAGTTGAAAGATTAACTTTCTTCAAACCCCTTCGGTAACTGTCCGAAAACATATCTCCTTTCCACGATGTTCTCGATGATTAGTTTTTGTTCAGATTTTTATTAGCTAACCGGAAACACAGCTAAGCTTTCTTTAAGCGCTTGCTGGAGGTCGTCCACGTACTTAACGTTCTCTGCAAGTTTGGCCATATTGTAAAGACTTTACTACAAAGCAACGATTAGAATTTGGCGCGCACAGAAAGCTACGTAAGCGCCAGTTGCTTGACATACCTGCGTGGCCCGTGCGACGAAATAACTTCACGGGCTTGGAAAAGTTTCAGTCACTACAAATTGTACAAAAAATCTAAAAATATTTAAGCTTACATCTCATCTAACGTTTAATGCGACATATCAATGCCTGCAACTATTATGTTTTAAAACGAACCTCGCAAACTTTTAAACTCGTTCTCTTGTGATACCTGCGAAAATATTCAGTATAATTTCCGGTAAGATTTCGCAGACAATCTGATCGATTTCTCTTACATTGTGTGCTGAGACTGAAACTTTTCCCCTCGCGCAAAGCTTCGTCGCACTGCCGAGACAAACATAGCGAGCAACAGACCTTGTTGTATATGAGCGTGTTAAAACACACGAAAGGACTCCAAACGACACTTCCCTCTGATTGGGCAGAAAAACACAAAGATTTTCTGGCACCAATCAGATGCCAGAACGACTGCGACCGTTTGGAACTAGTCTTGTAAGACAATGTCCCCAGGGGCTCTTCTGCCCTTAACTTGAAATTGCCTCACTGCCCCTGGGTCTCCGAGGATGGATGTTACATAATTACGGCTGACAAACATTGTTTAAGGTTTGAGACACTTTAGAACCATTACAATGTTTGGTCAAAGCTTCAATGAAAAGAAACATCATTTCAAATTGAACTCAGTCTACACGTTTATGACAAATTTGTAGCACGGCTTTCTTTTTTCCCTTTTATCCATATTGTTCCGTCAATCATGTTAAAAAATAAAGCAGTAGAAGATAAAGTACACGACGTGAGTCGAAAATGAAGTTTGAAGGGAATCATCACTTATCAACGACAGCTTACTAGCACTATCTTTCAAAAATAATTGTACTTCTAAGTTCCAATCAATCAGCCCCCGCTGTCCCCAATACAGCAGCATATACAGTCAACAAGTTAACAGCCTGCCTCGTTTCCAATAGCAACCTGGCTTCGAGCAACCAATCACGCGCTACATTTTTTGGCTCCCCGCGAAGCTGATTTACCAATCGCGTCGCTAACTCCAGATTTCCACGCCGAAGGTAGTACTCTGCGCGCGCTAGGAGATCAAAACTATCTAAATTGTCTAAATCTACGAGTTCTCCCTGCTTTACGGGATCAAATGAATCGAAATTTAGGAAAGATTGGATGTACGACAGCACGTGAGTCCATGGTGAAGCTCCGTTCTCTCCTATCATGGCTACTCGTCGACACCATCTCCGGATCTTGTAAAAGCGACGCGTCACATTCTCTTCGTTCAGCACTCCTCTTAACACAACCTCTTCTGGTAAAGAGTTAAGAACTTGTGAGACCAGTGGATCCTCTGCCGCCGCATCGTGAATGGCTGTCAACTGAGACAGCAGCGGTTTTGGTTGAGTAGTTCCTTTGTCGATAGCTGTAGTCAGCGACTGACAAGCTGTCCACAGATTTTGCGCCTGCTTATTTTGTTTCTCAACATCTACTCTTCCCTCTATCACTGATACCACACCTCGTAACTGAGCAAGAGCCCCAGCTAACTGCACCTTAAAAGCCTCTCTTTCTACGGTCATTTTTTGTTGCAAGTCGTCCTTATACCTGAGAAAACGTCACTGTTGCATTAGAAAGGGTAAGTGTAAACGTAGCCCGTAATATGTGTATATGGGAGGTCTAGGGCAGGGGAAGGAGCGGTAGATACAATCCAAGCACTTTAAACTTAACAGCCCATTTAAGAATAAAGGATGAAAAATGAATATTTAAACCGTTGAAAAAAGATGTGCTGAAGAAGCACATTCTTACAAAACCAACCTGTTTTCTAGTTCCGTTGCCTGAACACGGAGAACCTCGGCCAAGTGATCACTGTATGCTGCTGCCTGGCGACGTAATTGCTGTCGGAGGCTCACCTCATGTGTTGCTGAAAGCTCTGCTTCCTAAGAGGAAATAAAAAGGTTAACAATCTCATGGTCACTTGACTCATTAATTGTATTTTAAGCCCATATCAAATAAAAAGCGCGCCTTCCTCAAGCGTAAACCGCCAGATCTCTTAATTTTTCCACCTCTTTATAGGAGAGGAGATATCGAGAGGGAGTCGTGAAGAAACCATACTAGCCAAGCGAGGAAATGCCATCAATTAAAGAAAATCGATTGTAAAACAAATTCTCTATGTAAGCACCTTACGATAGGTATAAAAACAGTTGGGAGGATATGCATACTGATGTTAGGTTTTGAGGGTTAAACGCCACAAAACGGGAGAAACCAGGTAGTGAGTTGTTTTGCATCTAATTGGTTGAAAGGGTGCTGCGAGTGTTCGGCACCAAGAGAAGCAAAGTAAAACTAATGCAATTCTGGATTATTTCGAACACTTACACATGTACATGTACTTGAAATTGCTCTTATCCTATCAATACTATCATAATCGACCCCCAACCCCTCCCCTCCCCCCCCACAAATTAAAAAAACATTTTACCGGGTTTCAATTTAAAGATCACAATGTGCCTACCTTCTTCTTCGCTGTGGTTTCAAACTCGGATGCCATTCTCTCGGCTTCTTGCTTCAGTTTAAGTTCGGTTACCTTGGCATCCTCTTCACGTTGGATTTTAAGGGAGTTTTCCAGCCTTTTTTGTTCCTCAGTTTGGTAGCTGACTAGCTCCTATGTTAGCTGATCAAGTATTTTTCGAGCATATGCCAAAAGAACCGACTCAGACCTAAAAGGCGAAAATGAAACGACTTTACACTAGGTGAGAGACACTTTAGCCAAAAGAATAGCGCTGGACTCCTTCCCGACAGGGCTGGGTTCGATCCACGCCAGAGTTACCGTGATGCATTGCACTTTCACTTTTATTTCTCATTCCGTCTCTTTTCGTTCACAACTGTATGTTTCAACTTGAAAGTCAAGACAACCACGTTTTTGTTCAAGTCTCTTTCATCCTGACAATAGTATACCTTTCCTTCAATGGTATAATAATCATTTCTCTTAAAATTAAAGAAACCTCAACAACTGTCCTTCGTATGCGTGAAGACACGAGACCAAAATGTACAATGTAACAATTCGCCCAGTATCATGAATACCCTACCTAACATCTCTCTCTTCAACACCTTCCAAAGCTTCTTCTTTCAGAGCAGCAGGTATTATATCCTGTAGCTCCTCCCTGAACATATCTTTGCTTTTGGCCAAGTCTTTCTGATGTTCCTCTAGCAGTGCTGCCTCTACCTTGGCCTGCTGCATGTCTAACGCTGCTTTCTGTACACTGTAACTTACCCTCGCTGCCTCTTCTGTTGCAGTGGTTCCTGCTCCTTTAGCCCCAGCAGCTCCAGCTTCCTTGATAATAGATTGAACTTTTTCTACTTCTTCATTTACTTTTACCTGCAAAAGAGAGAAAGACGTGTTTTATTTGATGTAAAACAGGAGTAATCTGTCCATGACCCTATCATTTTTTTACATCACTGGGCGAGGGAGAGCAAAGTAAGCACGCGAGAGAAGAATGATTAAATTTGGAGACTTCAAAAGAGCACTGAAAAAAATTGTGCAAATTAAAAGATTTTGTCTGTTTTGATTGATCTAACAATCTTCATAAAGCAGCCAATTGTGTAATTTATAACTTCAAAGGTAACCAAACATGAAGATTTGTGTCAAAGATGGATTTTTTCACTCCCAGGAGTGACCGCTAAGTAATATCTCATCACAATTTCAAGACATCATCATACACAGAGAAAAAATATTTTGATTGAACACGATATTCACATAGCTGAAATTATATGAAGGATATGGCAGATGGTAGGGAGAATTTCACATAAGATCTTGAAAAGATTATGGAGGGCAACTGTTTTTATTCTAATCACCTGAGCAATGGAGAAATTTGAGTATTCTGTGGGGTTTCTGTGAACACTCATTAAAAAAAGCTTGAATCGTTTTCGCTACCAGCCCAGGTAAAGAGCTGTTGGCGACCCAAGCCTCTCGCTTAAGTTCCTGATCGATTGTGCTTGTAAAAGTAGCATATTATCAGTTTAAGCTCCAATCCAACCCTCTCCTTAAATATTAACTTAATGATATAAATAGACTAAATAGGCTGCTTAGCAAGTGCACGTACAAAGGTATTTACCCGGCGACATTTAGGACAAATTATTTTAAAATACGAAAGTTGTCGCAAGCAAAAAGTCTCTTGAAATAATACGACTTAAGTTTACCCTTAAAAGAGTCAATAGACTTAGCCTGCCTAACATCATTAGGTATGTTGTTCCACAAAACTTGCTATCCTATTAAAATAGAAGTCCCGAAATGTTGATGTACGATTATTATTAATCTTTAAGTTCAGCTCTGAGCAGGCTTGTTTTATGCTTGTATCACGCTTGTATTGTGCTTGTATTACGGTTTCTGGATTTATTTTCTTGCGTGATACACGTTGTTTGTTGCAAACAAAAAGAAGAGAGTTTCTTCTTTGACTCCTATATAGGCGAGAGTCTGATTGGATGAGTATTCAACCAATTATTAAAGTCCCTGACGATGTGGGAGGGTGTAAGAGGTCCAAATCAAAAGAGAAATTTTCCAGGGGGCTTATATCGGCGAATTCGGTCGGGAGATGCTGGTCCGAAAAATATCTCCACATTTGATATCCCCAGAGGACCAATGGTTGACATCTCTGTATTAAGCTATTAGCAGTGCCCGATTTTTCTCCAATTGTGCTCAAAATTATTCTCGTTTTTGAAAATTTGCTACTTTTTCTGTAGGCTTAAAAATAAAAATTAAAAAAGCAAACTAACCTAAAAAACAAAATTAGATATTTATTGTTAATAAAGCATCATGTTTTCTTTATCTTGAGTTACACACTTGCTCTGATAAAACACTGTATCAAAATGTACGATGTGAGTATCACATTTAATGTGTTCTGATGTAGATTAGCGCTTGTTATATTGCAGCATATCACACTTGCTTGTAAGTAATCAAGTAATCCGACATTGCACTCTCTTGCTGAAAGTATGCTAAAAATTTTCTCTGAAGCAGCAGAAGATGGCTGAACCAGGAGCACCTTCTTGACTGCGGAGGACCAGCTGGTTCTGGCCTATCAGGAAGCTTCTCTCCTAAGTTGCTCGACGCCATTTTGTTGCCTGTGAAAGTGGGAACTCAGACTGACGCAATCGTTACTTCCGGTGTGCCCAGTCCTCTAGGTGACCAACGACGCAGTATTGCAAAAAGATATACATCGGCGAAACAGGCAGAAGACTAGGTGACCGATTCCGAGAACACCTTCGAGACGTGGAAAGGAATGACAAGGACACATCGAAACCAGTCGCTAGACATTTTAATTTACCTAACCATTCTAAGCAACATATGGCAATCTGCGGTCTTTCCTCACACTTAGGTAACACGGAAAGCCGTAAAAATCTTGAACAAAAGCTCATCTTTCAAACCGGCAGTCTAAAGCCCACAGGGATCAGCGAACGCTTTTCATTCCACTAATTTATTCTTGTTTTTCTCGTTGCCATGTTCCCACCAATGACGTAGCTCCATTTTCTGCCTTTAAAGCACACACAACCCACAATTCCTCTATTCGCTCCGACGAAGGGCTAACGCTCGAAACGTCAGCTTTTGTAATCGTTACGGTAGCCAATTTACCATTTCAACTTTGTTGATATATCCAAATTATATAGTATTGCGATAACCTTCTTCAACTTCCCCAGACGAATGAAAATAGACTGAACCATGGACCAGAAACCGTATATCAATAGATAAGATAAGATAAGACAAGATAAGACTTTTATTTGAACACGGTAATAATTATAGCTAACAGCTTGAGGCGTCGTGTATTCAGTTTATATATTATTAAAATAAGAAGAAGACTAGCTGAATAAGTAAAATGCTAACACTAACATCTTAATCAAAAGTAGAGAAAGTCATCATTTTTATGGCGGACAGCTGAAGCTGAAGCAATATTAAATTTAAAATCTCTAAAATAAGGCTTTGTTTTCAAGTTTCGAAACAGCTCATTCGGGTTTTTGTGCAAGATATTACGTTCATTTGAGCTAATAGTGTTCCAAAAGATTGCGCGCGCCTCCATAGGCAAGGGAATCTTTTATAAACCTAGTATTAAATCTTGGGACTGTCAGTGAATCGTCTCCTCTAGCTCAAGGAATAGCCATTGGAACTTTTTGATGTAAATATCCTTGTAGAATTGTGGGAGAGACTCATTATGTGCTTTATAGAAAAGTTTAAAAATATTCATCTTGTAGAGTGAAAACAGAGTAGACCAGTTGTTATAATTGAGCACGTCACATGATATCATGTCTTTAGGCAGGTTGTAGATAATTCTAGCTGCTCGGCAGTGTAATCGTCCGATGGAGCCTAACAAATCCGAATTACTGCATGCACCCCACAATAATTGACCGTACTGTACGGACGGCAAAATTACTTTAAAAATAAAAATTGCGTAGTACCTTTGTCGGTAAAAATCTAGATCGTTTCAATAAGTCTAACTTAGCTATAAAGTTCTTCTTGGTTTCCAGAACATGAGGTGTCCATGTAAGCTTGTGATCTACCGTCAGGCCAAGTAAATGCGTTTTCGAGACCCAACTAAGGTTAAAACTTCCTAAGAACGCAGGAGCAATAGGGCCCATCAGATTTCTCGAGCTGAGCAGCATCACTTCGCTCTTGCCAGGGTGAGGTGTTAGCTGGTTGTTTAGGCACTAAGTATAAACTTCGTGTAAAGCCTTATTTAACTGTGCAATTGCCAGGTCTGCTGAACCTCCGATGTAGAAAACTGTCGTGCCGTCATCGAACATATATAGCGACCCTGATTGAACCATCGATGGCAAGTCATTTGTAAATATGTTAAATAATGTCGGGCCTAGTACAGGACCCTAGGGTACGCCAATAGTCACTGGCAACAGATCAGACCTAACCCCATTTACTAATGTGAACTGTTGCCTTCCGTTTAAATAGTTTCTTAACCAGTCCAACAATAATAATAATAAGTTTCTTAACCAGTCCAGTAGTGTACCCGTAACGCCAAAGTCTCTTCTCAACTTCATTAATAGAGTAGCATGAGGTACACTATCGAAAGTCTTCCTAAAATCAATAAATGCTACGCGGCCAAAACCTTTCTAGAGTCCAAGGCTCTTCTCCATGTCTCCGTCAAGTGGACTTATAAGTCTTCAGTTGAATAGCCACTACGGTACGCCCACTATCTGTTTGAGCCCAGGTCGTTATCCTTGTAAATGTGCCTTATTAGAGTATCCTTGACCTCTGATTCCAAGATTTTACTGGGAATACTAAGTAAGGAGACCGGTCGATACTGAGTTTCCACATTCTGTTTCATCATCTTTTTTAAATATGGGCGTGAGCCTTGCCGTCTTTCAAGCAGAGAACACGCTTTTATTTTCACTGCTGAACTGGTAGAGACGCATAAGAGGTGGAACTATGGCGCCGCCAGCTAGTTTCCCAGAGTTTGGCGGAGATGTTATCAGGGTCAGTGGACTTATTGGTTTTCATGGTGTTGACCTTTGTTTGCACTGAGCTTTGAGAAATCACGAGCTCCGAGCAGAGTGGAGATTTAGTACCCTTATTTGATTCATTTACTATCTGGACAGATTTTGAAGCATTTTGTTCCGCAAACTGCAGACATTCAAATGAGCCACTCTAAGATCTTTCGCTGAGCAAGCCTCCAATTGATGTACGATGTCAGACAAGAAGCTTTTGTGCGTCCAGATCTCGTCTTTACCATTAAGCGAACTGGAAAGAATAGCCGGCGTTGATGTACTCGCCTCTGCCATGAACGATTCATCCGAATTAAAGAGACGCATAGGGGAAAAGAGAACAGATTTAGGTCAGAACCGGTTCCTTGCTTGGGATTCTGAGGGCATGGAGAACAGGTCCAGGTAATAAAAACATTCTCTAAGATCTCCTTGAATCGTTTGGGTGTCACTCTTCCACACTTAATGTGATACCTCAAACCACACAAGTTACAGGCCAGCGACCGATGATTGCGAGCTAGCGATAGTCCGTGCACATGAAAAGCAGCTCTTTTTCTCAGTGTCCGGTCCAGCTAGGATTTAAATTTATGTCCCAGCTAATAAATAGCCAAGTCAATTGAAAGGTTGAGTCCGAATTTTGATAGCGACTCAGTTTTTCCCGACAGAATCCCTTGCCCAAGCATGGCACGAAACCAACATGGCTGCCGTTCATCCACACAGAGAGGATAGCACGATTCAGTGAGTCACCCAATTTGACCGTTTGCAACTCACTCTTCACAAAATCGTCAGCTGTCTGATCTACAATACATCCTCACAAGGTCGCATGTCGAACCCAGGAGAGCCGATGAATAGAAGGTTATGAAATGCACTCTCTAGGTAAGACTGTTTCGTTTTAGCTTGATCAAGTCGTAAAGCGAGAGTAGGCCTTTATCGATTGTGCTAGCATAACTTTTGGTATAATTTGGTGTTTCGTTTACTAGGAGTAAATAGCCGTTGCCTCTGATGACAGATATATTTTAATTACACGACTCGTGATTGACATTAATTCCGTACAATGATTAAAAAGTGTTAGATTATCATGTTTTAAACCAGTTTTCAGAAGAATCAATAAGAAAGAGAAGTCGGTTTTCATAATCTGTTCGCTTACCCGAATCTGCTAACCTGAAGAGAGAAATCTGTTTGTACTTCTCTTACATCGAATAATTATTAAAGCTTGGATAATATTCTACGGTTTGTGGTGGTTGTCTGAGCTGACCAGTTCCGAGTAAGGAAACATTTGGAAAAACGAGCGTAATTTCTGCACTTTTTCTAAAAGTAGCAGTGCTAGAATAATCGGCATATTTTTTTAGAATTTTGAAGGGAACATTACCATAGTCATGACTTGCTTGGTCTCAAAGATTGATTTTTTTTCGAGTCCTGTGGTTACGCTTTAAATAGTGCGGTAACAATTTTTTTTCGTGAAGGACACCCGCGAAGGTCTACAGTATCCATACATGCTGTAATAGTCCTTTTTACAGTTGTGGGCTTGGTGGCCAAGCCTTTGAACAGGAGTGAGGCTTAGGGTGACCTTGTTATGGTAGAGATGTCGCTGCTTTTCAAATGCAAATTACTTTGTTATCATGCTAACTAGATACAGGTCTCTATCACAACAGGGTCACCCTTAGCCTCACTCCTGTTCAAAGGCTTGGCCACCAAGCCCACAACTGTAAAAGGGACTATTTGCATGATCTGATATATCTTACCTTGATAATGGAGTCATGACTACTCCGAAACATTGGATTTTATCATTCGTTTTTACCGTTTTATGTTTAAAGAAGTCTCTTTTACTACGAATTTATTATTATTATTATTATTATTATTATTGCCATAGCATTTGCCAATGCTATGGCAAATATAGATTAGACAGTTAAAATTATTTTTTAAGCTTTTTTAGGATAAGAGTGTCACTTCCTTTCTCATATACTTTTTTAATGTAATTTACTCTTGTAAGGATAATTTCGATGCACGTTTTCTGAAATTCTTTCAATACGAACTAGTAGTTGCTTTCGCGATTTTTATATGTAGGTCGTTTTTGTTACCAAACTTAGTTTGGGTCTGATACGAGTCTGATCCTAGAGAACCGAAATATTATGATTATTATTGTTGTCGGCATGAATTATTATTATTGTTGTCGGCATGAATACTAACAACGCTTGACATTATCGGAGGTGATCAGTTAGTCAGAGGCAAATTCAATGTATCTTTCGCTTTGTGCCAGTAAACACCATGATTAGTCTGCAAATGAGGCGAAAAGGCAAACTAAGAGTCAATTTCGTATACAGAGAGTACTTCTCTATTTGCGCACCGTCTCTGGTATCACATCGAGTCACAACACTCTGTCTTTTAAATCTATATTTGCCCTACAAAGAGCCCTTTTGGATAAGAGAAACAACCTCTACGTGCAGTTTGTTCAATAATATTTATATACTTATTTATATGATCGATGAAGGACAAGCTCTAATGTCTCTTGCACTTTAACCAGATGCCTTAGATATTACAAGCGCCAACGATGATGCCAGACGTCAAAAGGAAATGAGGCTGGAAATGAAATTGGGTCCCTCCTCTAACTATCTCTCGGCATAATCCTCGACATCCTCAGCATCTGCTGTGCTCATTGCCTTGTTAGTAGCGTAAAAGTGATAACTCGTTCTGATTGCGAGACGTGATCGCGTGACGTGATCGCGTGACGTGATCGCGTGATCTCGTTATGATTGTTGTGATCTGAGCAAGTAACATATCTGAGTGGTGGATTCTAAAGGGAAAGTGACGTCATGAATGAATGAAGGTTCCGGCACCTATTTTGACTATTTGCACAACGTTTTAGCAACGTTTTTGTGTGATGCAATTAAGGGAAATGATTGTGAAACACGGTGTACTTAAGACTTCTTAATTCCGCAATCATAGCATAAATTGGTAGGAGCCAAAGAAGTACTCACATCGGATGCAACGCTCGACAGACATGGCGGCGAGGATTTTCTCTCCTTTCCAAAACCTTTGGCGGAAGTCTGACAACGAACACTTGCTGGAAAACGACGTAATTGCGCTTCAAAACGACGAGTATTCCCTTGAAGTCGACGAGAAATGTTTCGCAGGTAAGGACGCCAACCACAAAATGGGACAATCAAGCGCTAACACAGTCGACAGCGCGGATGATGAGTTCACTACAATAAACCTACGGGAAGATACAAAGCGTCCTTCAGATTCAAACACAGGTGAAGTTTCTGGAACATCAGAAGTTACAGCACCGGCAACGCAAAGGGTCTCTTTCTTGGGGATAACATTGTGCATCATTTCATCTCTGTTCATCTCTTCAACGGCGCTATTTATCAAACTAGCCGAGAGCATTCCAAGCCTGGAGGTCACCTTCATTCGCTTAACATTACAGCTCGTCTTCTCACTTCCGCCGATGATTTTCTTCAAGGACAAGTTTATCCATCCATGGAACAAGAGCAAATTCTTATTGCTTCGAGGGGTCACTGGAGTTACAGGCATGGCTCTGAGTATCTATGCTGTCAAACATATGCCATTGGCTGACCAGAGGGTGATATTTTACACCTCCCCGGTCTATACAGCTATTCTTGGACGCATCTTTCTCAAAGAATCCGTCAGCAAGTTCGATGCTGTAGCCATTTTATCAACTCTTGGAGGGGTGGTGCTAATAGCAAGGCCCACATTTCTGTTCGGTTCCTCAGGAGAGTCCCCTAAATCCGAAAAGGTCTGGTTTCCAACCCTTCTCGCTGTCGTCTCGGCAATTTGTCACGCCTGCTCCATCATTCTCACCCGCAAGATATCAAAAGAAGTCGGTAGTAGAGTTATCGTATTCTATGTCGCTGTAGTTGGATCAATCATAAGCCTTGTAGCTTCTTTAATTTCAAATTTTCGGTTCAAATTCCCCGACTGTCGTACTTACGACGCACTGTACGTTCTCGGCGCCGGCGCTCTTGGTTATTCGGGCCAACTATTGGTAACCAAAGCCTTGACTCTGGAGAAAGCTTCAATTATTTCCTTGGTGCGCACAACTGGGATCGCGTTTTCGTTCGTCCTCCAGCTGATTGTCTTTCATGTTGTTCCAGATGGCCTCAGTATTGGTGGAGCTATTCTTGTCCTTCTCTGTAATGTTTCTATTTTCATCAAGAAATTTCTACACAACAAAAAGAGTCACGCAAAGGCTCCAAATAATACTGAACGGTGACTCGCTCAAAGACCGAATAACCTTTATCCTAGCATTTATTTACAGATAACGTGAAAGTCATAAATCACCTGAAATATATCTAGGTGAGATAGCTAACCTCTGTAGCAGGAAAACGAGGACAGCAGCATATGGTGAGTGAGATGGCTGGAGCAGAAAAACTGGCCAGCGGTCTTATCAAGCGGGCTTCGAAGTGGAATCCGTAAGTAAAGCCGGGAAAGTAAAGCCTGTTAAGAGAAAGGAAGAAAAAAAAAACCGCTGGAACACACCAGAGAATACGGCAGTAAACAGAGAGTCGGCTCAGATACCCGTTTCTTGAAATGGACTTTCACAACGCAAACTCATAACGTTTGTGACCGTTAAGGTGAAGTACTCCGTTTCGCACTTTCTGACCCTTCTTACACGAACAAATTTTAAATTTATTAACATCTTGGGAACATCGATGGAAACAATTTAGATCTAAGAAATACAATCTTTGAACTATGATTGATGTTTTGTTTTTAAAAGTTACATGAAGGGCATAGTTTAAGCCAAAGCTTCCGAATCTTTACTCATGAATTAGCTCCGAAATATTTTTCACTTAGACTGAGCTGTGCCAACTACTACTTCCTCTCTTGAAAAAAGAGACTTAGAATAACATTTAAAATGATGGAGATGTGAACTAGATAGAAATCCTTGGAAAACAGGCAACCTTCTTTTAATGTGGGTAGAAAAAAAATCTTGTTCACGTGGAGTTGAAAATTGTAGTCTGCTCGATTTGACCACTTTAGCGCGTGAAAGTTCAGCACTACCGGAAAATGGCAGTCTAAACATGATTCAAGCGTTAAAAGATCGATAACTAAAGAGGAATAATTTGTGTGAATTGTTTTTAAGAAACAAAGTTTTCTAAATAAAAACGTGTTCAATTTATTGAACCAATGTAGTACATTGATTTTAAAAATAAGTTTCATAGATAAAGTTAGCTTGGCCCTCAACCTTGTTCCCAGGGCCTTTTCCCTTCGTTGGGGGTGCACCCTCAGCTAAGGGAAAAGGCCCTTGGAACGAGGTTGCTTGGCCCTTTAACTCCCTTGAGTGACCGAGATACAAATTGTCTTTACGATATCAATACAATATCAAGTAGACAAGTGATGAGAATAAAAGGAAACTATCAACCAAGGGATTATTAGTTGATCCAATTCAAAATTCTCCGAGGAACATCAGGCGAATTGTATAGCAGAGAGAAACGAGAATCTTCAACGAGGTCTTGGGAGTGAAGGATTAAGCCTCTCACTCCCAAGATCCGATTAGGGACCAAAAGAACAATTCTCCTTACCATTTGCCAAACATTTCTCTGATTTTGGATTTGAGAATTGGATGTTCTGTTGTAGAGTATTCTAAAGGATTGCTATTTCGAGTAGTTTAGGTTTACCTTTTGTTTTGTTAAGTCTCGCCTTTTTGCATCTACGTATTTTGGTAAATCTACAGTTTTGATCTTTTATTTTTAGTGCGTGCTTGAACTTGGCTCGGTTCGCGGATTTCCTTCTAACCGTGCTAGACATTTTAATCGCTTGTTATAGTTGAGAATAATTAGTTTCATAGATGGTTATGTTTGGGTTGGTAAAACTGACCTTGAGTTTTACCCACACTAAGATCCTGTTTTGTGCGCGCGATTCTCGTGCGCCGCTCTATCATTGGCGTTTAATTGGTTCCTTGGTGCTCGCCAAGTACTTCGGAGCGAGCCACTCGATTTCCCTCTTTGCAAAACAACGAATACACTGTGGAAACTCTCACGGTCAGCTAACCTGAGTGTCAAGCATAAACCTGAGTGTCAAGAATATTCAACCAGAAAGCAGTCACAAAATAAAGTTTGGTACCAAATGGCAGGCAGGCAGGTCATATTACTGCTTCCAATTGAAAAACTGCTTGCAAAACAAATACGACTAAGCCTGCTAAGAGTCTTGTCAAGTCCACATGCTACCCTGATGCCTATAAGTTTGCAACTGCAGCCACACGGTGAGGTTGTGAAACAAGGGCAGTGCTCGCAAAGCTTACCAGATAGATATGAATCAATTCCACGAGTCTTTGACAATTTCTGACAGTGGTCTCAATATAAATTCAAGGTGGCCATACTTTGGAGCTTCCCCTGTTGAGATTATTGACTGCAAATCCTGTGGGATGGTTGTGTGTGAAATTAAATGTCTATATACGCACAAGGATTCCACAATTGCTGAGGCTGCTGGCCAAAACAAATTTTGTTTGAAGAAAGATGAGTCTGGTAAAGTTCATCTTGACAAATGTCATGCCAACTACCAAATTAAGGCTCAGATTTTTATCTGTGGGGTTGAATATTGTGATTTTGTGGTGTTAACAACAATTGATCTCTGTGCAGAAATTCTCTTTGACCAAGAGTTTAGGGAAGATGCACTCTGTTTCCTCTGATTTCTTCAGCGAGTACATTTTGCCTGAAATTGTGGGGAAGTAAAATAATTGCCCAGACTGTGAAGCTCTAACCATCCCATCTTCATCAACATCATCTGGTTATGAAGAAGAGGAAGGGCTGTGGTGCTATTGTCAACAAGATTTGGAGGGTAGCACATTAATTGGCTGTGACAATGATTTGTTCAAGATAAAATGGTATCATATGTCATGTTTGAAGTTAAAAGGAGAGCCTTTAGGAGACTGGATCTGTCAAATTTCTTATAGAAAAAATTAACTGAGCAACCACCAAAATATTACTTTGAGGGTGCTCCTTTCTTTGTCAAAATACTAACTGAACTTCATGGTTGTTTGTCATATAGGTATCTATTAATGACTAGCATCTGCGACACAAACTAAATGTTGCTTGTCAAAGGTGTACCTTAAAGCTGTGTTTTTGTCAACTTGAGAATTACTGAAGTTCTTTACTGACAAATTATGGCTAGCCTTAACTACATCTCTAAGGCCTTTAGATGAAAAATTGTGCATAAAGTACCTGGAATCAAACTGGTTGTAAGTTCACCTCGATCAAGTGGTACAAAGGACTCTGATAAATTGGTGAGTGCATAGCACACTATGGCAGCTTTCATGTCAATCGGAGCCGGTGACTTACCTGGTTTTTCCTTTACCAACGAAACGATACCGGCTTCCGCAAAGTATGCGCGTAGTTATCCCCAACTTTGTGTTGTTATTATCAATATTTAGAAAATACAGCATCAATCCCACAAGTATCAGTAATTAGCTGAATCTCAAACTAAACTATATGCGTATGCACCAAGATGCGAAAAAAATAAATAAATAAATAAACATAAAGCCTTGAAACCTTAAACAATAATCACTTTTCAATTGCTTGCTTGTTCATACATGTAAAACGACCAAACACAACACAGACTTCTGGCATGACAAGAGGGAAAACTAAAACTGTGAAATGATCATAACGGCTTCCGCAGTTTTAAAAGCACGTGGTGGTGTAGTATCCAACGAAAAAAATTTACCGTTCACACAAAATATATTACAATCCAAACTGCAGCACAAGTCTTAAATAACAGTATTGTACAGCTATAATAGTATTGTCAACTATTTAGAATGCATGACATTGACAAGTATGTGCGTAAACACCTTCACCATACACTTCAGACAGCTATGTTACACGGATTGTTGCGTGTGGTTATCCCCAAACATGGCTGACTCTGGTTTTTTAATTTATACCGACGTCACGTGCAAACAAAGAATAGTCTTACAAGTCAAGCAACTGCTTTGCTATTGTTTTGTTTTATCTAAACATCGCATGCGCGACGAAGCATGGCGATGTACTGCAATCTTGTTAAGGGAATGAAATGGGAAACAAAACATTTTATGCATGTGAATGAATTTTGAGATCACAGAGGAAGTCAGTGAGGTACCATTTGCTATCCTTGTTTATAATCACGAATGAAAAAAGTAAATGCAGGAAAGAAAACAATACCTACCGCATTGCTCTTGTCACTCTTGTCTGGCATATTTGAACAAACCTCAGACAAAACTGGTTTTAGTTCCCAGTGTTCCCAGGTTCATCCTACCTGCTAGAGGTAATTATAAAGAGTACTGGTGATGGGTTCTGAGTCAGACAGCTTTTGGGAATTGTTGGCTACTCCATAGCCATCCCAAGCTCACAGCACAGGAAAAAGGAACAGATTAATTCTCAGACACATTCGTACTTATTCCTAAAAGCAGCATGCCTGTGTTGTGTGTGGTGAGTCTGAATGGGCATTTGACCGTTGTTAATGTTTTTGTTTGGGTGGGGGTGGGGGACTTGAACCTTGCCTAGCTGGGGTGGAACAGGAAATGCCAAATCTTTCTAGCAGAAAAAAGTATTATATCCTTAAATATAGAGGTGTTTAAAGTTAAATAGTTCACTTTTGCGAATGAGTGGTTCAGAACAAGAGGTCAACAAGGTGTGTAGGTGTTAAATCTTGGTCAATGTGAAGAAAGCCACGGTCGCTGACTTTCCCTATCACAAAGTAATTAGATGGGGTATTTAAACAATTTTTGTCCGGGCAGGCGGGAATTCGAACAAAACAGTCTTGAAAAGCTCAAATGCCAGGAAGGTTCCCGGGGAGGGAGGGGGATGTTAAAGCTTCGAATTAATCGACGAAGTACGCGAAGACCAGTTTACGTTTATCCACATCTACCCTTGGTTAGCCATGTTCTACCACGTTCACCCTCATCTACCCATGGTTAGCTATGTTCTCCCACGTTTACCACCATCTACCCTTGGTTAGCCATCTTCTATCACGTTCACCCTCATCTACCCTTGGTTAGCTATGTTCTCCCACGTTTACCACCATCTACCCTTGGTTAGCCATCTTCTATCACGTTCACCCTCATCTACCCTTGGTTAGCTATGTTCTCCCACGTTTACCACCATCTACCCTTGGTTAGCCATGTTCTACCACGTTATCCCTCATCTACCCTAAGTAACCTATAATCTACCTCGTTTAAACCCATCTACCCTAGGTAACCCATGTTCTACCACGTTCACCCTCATCTACCCTAGGTAACCCTTGTTCTACCACGTTCACCCTTATCTACCCTTGGTTAGCTATGTTCTCCCACGTTCACCACCATCTACCCTTGGTTAGCCATCTTCTATCACGTTCACCCTCATCTACCCTTGGTTAGCTATGTTCTCCCACGTTTACCACCATCTACCCTAGGTTAGCCATCTTCTATCACGTTCACCCTCATCTATCCTTGGTTAGCTATGTTCTCCCACGTTTACCCCCATCTACCCTTGGTTAGCCATCTTCTATCACGTTCACCCTCATCTACCCTTGGTTAGCTATGTTCTCCCACGTTTACCACCATCTACCCTTGGTTAGCCATGTTCTACCACGTTCACCCTCATCTACCCTAAGTAACCCAGAATCTACCTCGTTTAAACCCATCTACCCTAGGTAACCCATGTTCTACCACGTTCACCCTCATCTACCCTAGGCAACCCTTGTTCTACCACGTTTACCCACATCTACACTTGGTTAGTCATGTTCTACCACGTTCACCCTTATCTACCCTTGGTTAGCTATGTTCTCCCACGTTCACCACCATCTACCCTTGCTTAGCCATGTTCTACCACGTTCACCCTCATCTACACTAAACAACCCATGTTCTACCACGTTTATTCCCATCTACCCTTGTTTAGCCATGTTCTACCACGTTCATCCTCATCTACCCTAGGTAACCCATGTTCTACAACGTTTACCCCCATCTACCCTTGTTTAGCCATGTTCTACCACGTTCGTCCTCATCTACCCTAAGTAACACACGTTCTACCCCGTTTACCGACATCTACCCTTGTTTAGCCATGTTCTTCCACGTTCACCCTCATCTACCCTAGCTAACCAATGTTCTACCACGTTTAGCCACATCTGTCCTTGTTTAGTCATGTTCTTCCACGTTCACCCTCATCTTTCCTAGGTAACCCATGTTCTACTCCGTTTACCCCCATCTACCCTTGTTTAGCCATGTATTAGCACGTTCACCCTCATCTCCCCTAGGTAACCCATATTCTACCCCGTTTACCTCCATCTACCCTTGGTTAGCCATGCTCTATCATGTTGACCCTCATCTACCCTAGGTAACCCATGGTCTACCACGTTTACCCTCGTCTACCCTTATTTAACCATGTTCTACCACGTTTACCACCATCTACCCATAGTTTGCCATGTTCTACCCCGTTTATCCTCATCTACCCTCATTTACTAATTTTCTACCCCGTTTACCATTACCTACCCTTGATTAACAATGTTCTACCACGTTCACCTTTCATCTACCCCAGGTAACCCATGTTCTACCCTGTTTACCCCCATCTAGCCTTCTTTACCCATGTTCTACCACGTTCACCCTCATCTATCCTAGGTAACCCATCTTTAACCACGTTTACCCCCATCTACCCTTGTTTAGTCATGATTTACCACGTTCACCGTCATCTAACCTAGGTAACCCATGTTCTACCAGGTTTACCCCCATCTGCCCTTGTTTATCCATGTTCTACCACGTTCACCCTCATCTACCCTAGGTAACCCATGTTCTACCCCGTTTACGCCCCTTCTACCCTTGTTTAGCCATGTTCAACCAACTCTACCCTCATCTACCCTAGGTAACCCATGTTCTACCCCGTTTACTCCCATCTACCTTTGTTTAGCTATGTTTTACCACGTTTATCTTCATCTACCCTAGTGAACCCATGTTCTACCCCGTTTATCCCCATCACCCCTTGGTTAGCCATGTTCTACCATGTTGACCCTCATCTACCCTGGGTAACCCATATTCTACCACGTTTACTTCCATCTGCCCTTGTTTAGCCATGTTCTACCACGTTCACCCTCTTCTACCCTAGTTAACCCATGTTGTACCCCTTTTACCCCTATCTACCCTTGGTTAGCCATAGTCTACCATGTTTACTGTCCTCTACCCTAGGTAACCCATGTTCTACCACGTTTACTTCCATCTACCCTTGTTTAGCCATGTTCTACCACGTTCACCCTCATCTACCCTAGGTAACCCATGTTCTACCACGTTTTCCTCCATCTACCCTCGTTTAGCCATGTTCTACCACGTTCACCCTCATCTACCCTAGTTAAACCATATTCTACCCCGTTTGCCCCCATCAACCCTTGGTTAGCCATATTCTACCATGTTGACCCTCATCTACTCTAGGTAACCCATGTTCTACCACGTTCACCCTCATCTACCCTAGGTAACACATATTTTACCACGTTTATCCCCATCTACCATTAGTTAGTCATGTTGTGCCACGTTCACCCTCATCTACCCTAAGTAACCCATATTCCACAACCTTTACCCCCATCTACCATTGGTTAGCCATGTTGTACCACGCTCACCCTCATCTACCCTGAGTAACCCATATTCCACAACGTTTACACCCATCTACCACTGGTTAGCCATGTTGTACCACGTTCACCCTCATCTACCCTAAGTAACCCATAATCTACCTCGTTTAAACCCATCTACCCTAGGTAACCCATGTTCTACCACGTTCACCCTCATCTATTCTTGGTTAGTCGTGTTCTACCACGTTCACCCTCATCTACCCTTGGTTAGCTATGATCTCCCACGTTTACCACCATCTACCCTTGCTTAGCCATGTTCTACCACATTCACCTTCATCTACACTAGGCAACCCATGTTCCACCATGTTTATCCCCATCTACCCTTGTTTAGCCATGTTCTAACACGTTCACCCTCATCTACCCTAGGTAACCCATGTTCTACAACGTTTACCCCCATCTACCCTTGTTTAGCCATGTTCTACCACGTTCGTCCTCATCTACCCTAAGTAACACACGTTCTACCCAGTTTACCGACATCTACCCTTGCTTAGCCATGTTCTTCCACGTTCACCCTCATCTACCCTAGCTAACCAATGTTCTACCACGTTTACCCCCGTCTACCCTTATTTAACCATGTTCTACCACGTTTACCACCATCTACCCATAGTAAGCCATGTTCTACCCCGTTTATCCTCATCTACCCTCATTTACTAATTTTCTACCCCATTTACCCTTATCTACCCTTGATTAACAATGTTCTACCACGTTCACCCTCATCTACCCCAGGTAACCCATGTTCTACCCCGTTTACCCCCATCTAGCCTTCTTTACCCATGTTCTACCACGTTCACCCTCATCTACCCTAGGTAACCCATCTTTAACCACGTTTACCCCCATCTACCCTTGTTTAGTCATGATTTACCACGTTCACCCTCATCTACCCTAGGTAACCCATGTTCTACCCCGTTTACCCCCATCTAGCCTTGTCTACCCATGTTCTACCACATTCACCATCATCTACCCTAGGTAACCCATGTTCTACCACGTTTACCCCCATCTACCCTTGTTTAGTCATGATCTACCACGTTCACCCTCATCTACCCTAGGTAACCCATGTTCTACCACGTTTACCCTCATCTGCCCTTGTTTAGCCATGTTCAGCCACGTTCACCCTGATCTACTCTAGGAAATCCATGTTCTACTCCGTTTACCCCCATCTCCCCTTTTTTAGCCAAGTTCTACCACGTTCACCCTCATCTATGCTATTTAACCCATGTTCTACCTCATTTACCCCCCATCTAACATTGTTTAGCTATATTCTACCACGTTCACCCTCATCTATCCTAGGTAACCCATGTTCTACCCCGTTTACCCCCACCTACCCTTCTTTAGCCATGTTCTCCCACGTTCACCCTCATATACGCTAGTTAACCCATGTTCTACCCCGTTTACCGCCATCTTACATTGTTTAGCCATGTTTTACCACGTTCACCGTCATCTACCCTAGGTAACCCATGTTCTACCAGGTTTACCCCCATCTGCCCTTGTTTAGCCATGTTCTACCACGTTCACCCTCATCGACCCTAGGTAACCCAAGTTCTACCCCGTTTACGCCCCTTCTACCCTTGTTTAGCCATGTTCTACCACGTTCATCTTCATCTAACCTAGTGAACCCATGTTCCACCCTGTTTACACCCATCAACCCTTGGTTAGCCATGTTCTACGATGTTGACCCTCATCTACCCTGGGTAACCCATATTCTACCACGTTTACTTCCATCTACCCTGGTTTAGCCATGTTCTATCACGTTCACCCTCATCTACCCTAGTTAACCCATGTTGTACCCCTTTTACCCCTATCTACCCTTGGTTAGCCATGGTCTACCATGTTGACTGTCATCTACCCTAGGTAACCCATGTTCTACCACGTTTACTTCCATCTACCCTTGTTTAGACATGTTCTACCAGGTTCACCCTCATCTACCCTAGGTAACCCATGTTCTACCACGTTTTCCTCCACCTACCCTCGTTTAGCCAAGTTCTACCACGTTCACCCGCATCTACCCTAGTTAAACCATATTCTACCCCGTTTGCCCCCATCAACCCTTGGTTAGCCATGTTCTACAATGTTGACCCTCATCTACTCTAGGTAACCCATGTTCTACCACGTTTACCCCATCTACCATTTATAACCATGTTGTACCACGTTTACCCTCATCTACCCTCATTTACTTATGCTCTACCCCGTTTACCCTTATTTACCCTTGACTAACAATGTTCTACCACGTTCACCCTCATCTACACTAGGTAACACATATTTTACCACGTTTATCCCCATCTACAATTGGTTAGCCATGTTGTACCACGTTCACCCTCATCTACCCTAAGTAACCCATATTCCACAACGTTTACACCCATCTACCATTGGTTAGTCATGTTGTACCACGTTCACCCTCATCTACCCAAAGTAATCCATGTTCTACCACGTTTACCCCCATCTATCTTGTTTAGCCATGTTCTGCCTCGTTCAACCTCATCTACCCTAGGTAACCCATGTTTTACCACTTTTACCCCCATCTACCCTTGCTTAGCCATATTCTACCACGTTCACCCACGTCTACCCTGGTTAACCCATGTTCTACCACGTTTACACCTATCTGCCCTTGATTACCCATGTTCTACCACGTTCACCCTCGTCTCCCCCAAGTAACCCATGTTCTACCCTGTTTACCCCCATCTGCCCTTAATAGTTTAACCATTTTCTACCACGTTCACCCTCGTCTACCCTAGATAACCCATGTTCTACCCCGTTTACCTCCATCTACCCTTGTTTAGCCACATTCTACAACGTTCACCCTTATCTAACCTAAGTAACCCATGTTCTGCCACGTTTACCCCCATCTACCCTTGTTTAGCCTTGTTCTAACAAGTTCACCCTCATCTACCCTAGGTAACCCATGTTCTACCACGTTTACCCCCATCTACCCTTGTTTAGCCATATTCTACCACGTTCACCCTCATCTCCCCTAGGTAACCCATGCTTTACCCAGTTTACCCCCATCTACCCTTGTTTAGCCATGTTCTTCCACGTTCACCCTCATCTACTTTAGGTAACCCATGTTCTACTCCGTTTATCCCCATCTACCCTTGTTTAGCCATGTTCTACCACGTTCACCTTCAGCCGCCATTGTTAACCCATGTTCTACCCCGTTTACCCCTATTTACCCTTGTTCAGCCAAGTTCAACCACGTTTACCCTCATCTACCCTATGTAACCCATGTTCTACTCCGTTTACCCTCATCTATCCTAGGTTAGCCATGTTCTACCACGTTCACCCTCATCTACCCCAGGTAACCCATGTTCTACCCCGTTTACTCCCATCTACCCATGGTTAGCCATGTTCTACCACGTTCACCCTCATCTACCCTAGGTAACCCATGTTCTACCATGTTAAACTCCAGGTAACCCATGTTTTTCCTCGTTCACGCTATTTTCCTTAGTTTCAAGCCGTGTTACACCTCGTAGGAATGATAGCTTATTACTTATCGAAGCCCAAAAATTCATGGATTAAGAGGCGTATTGAAGAAGAAGTCTATGGCCTATAAAGGTCACTTGGAATCTAGAACAGGCTGAGGGGATCAGAATTTCTATCGTCGAGAAGAACTCTGCAAATACGTGGAAAATGGACACATTTTTATTCGTTGTTTTTTACAAGTGTAATAAAAGTTACAAATCTAACTGATGTTGAGCTATCTGCGGAAAACATATATCTTATTAACCAAGCGTGAGGGCCGCACTTGGAGAATATCGGCCCGATTTCTTGACAGTACGGACCTCGCTGCGCTCGGTCCGCACAAAAAAGACCGAGGGCCGATATTCTTCCAGTACGGTCCCGAGCAAGCTTGGTTAATAAGATATATTATCATACGACTGAAGTTCGAGGGGATACAAGTGCGGTATCATTCAGGACTATTCGGGATAATGCCCAGTCCAATACTGAGAGAATATTGACCGGCAATAGAGCATTTTGATTGGTTGATTTTAGTTATTGGCCCTCTGACTGCCCGAGTCTTGTAATAAATTTCCTTACTATACACTTTTGTAATTAGTTCAAAAGCATCATGACAAAAGCCCTTTAATCTTTCATCTGGATAGGCTGCACAGATAGCTGCCAAGTTGGCGTACAAACAAAAAAAAAATTCAGTGGACGCTCGTCTCAATTCGGGCTAACATAATAAGTGCACTGCTCGATTGGTTTTTCCGCTACGATGCCTATATCGCCTGCGTTCGGCTCATTTACAACCTTAAGAATGACCCCCGTCGCACCACTTAAAGAAAATTGGGAAAAGAAGCGTTAAGTAGCGCTTCCAAAGTAGATTGAAAATCCCTTTACATTTTCTTTTATTTTCCTCTGAATGGAAGAGAAGATAAAAGCCACGAGCAGCAACCCCTCTAAAGCTGTACTTTATTCATGCTGTTTCCATAGACTTAATGCTATCTTTTTCAACCTGTACATCTTCGTTGCTTCTTTCTCTTCAGCGTAACATCGCTCGTTTATCGTTTTATCTTGTAAAAAGTTCTTGAAGTAAAAATTTGCCTTGAGTGTAATAAGTTTCAGGTTTTAAAGGACATTATAAGGGACTAGAAATTCGATTGATTACGCACTTACAAAAGCATTGATTAATTTCTTTTCAGGGGAAAAGATGCCTATCTAAAGTGCATTTCGCAAAAGTTTAGATAAGAAACCTCGGGAATGGTGACGGGGTTCTTAACGATAACAAAACTCCCACTTCGAGCATTTATGCAATTTGTTTACCCAAGAGAGAAACTCCCCTGGTATCACGACTAAGTAAAGTTACAAAGTAAAGTAATGCAAGTGTTTATTATTTAAGTTACTGTTTCTAACTGAAGTCAATGGAAGAAGTCTTGGAGTGATATCTGTTAGGAAAAATCTAATCGCTAAAAGTATGACCTAACACAACAAAACTATTTAACTACGGGTCACTATTAATTGTAAGCCGGCCAGATCTTTTTTTCTTTTTTACAGAGGACATTTCGCCACCAATCAGAACTTTAAACCAGATCGATCATCTCTCAGGCGGTACTGTATGTTCTGGTAAAAGTTTTGTAATTGTTCAAAAAAACCCCATATATTTACAGGCTTATTAAACAACAAATCGACGGCTTACTAGTACAATATTTTGCGAAACGAAACCAAACGAAACCAGGCGAGATGTAACGAAATTAAAAGAATAATGCAGATATATTTTCTAATAAGTTAAAGGTGACTTTCACGAGGATTTGGAGTAATCTACAATCAATGATAAGGATTTTTATTCATTTTGCAAAGCAGCAAGATAAGAAGAGTTACTATTTTTTGAAATCAACTATTTTCACCCTGCGGAGAAAACGTGACGCCTTTCATGTCACAAAAATACATTTAACCATTTTAAATCAGTATTTGACCGAGGAGTTTTGCCTTGGTTTATTTCTTAAATCGTATTTAAGTAAATGCGAAATGGACCATTTTCACCCTTCAATAACAATGTCTTTCTATTCAGGTCACACAAATACGTTCAAAAGTCACTATCCGAGGGCAAATATTTTAAAGAACATCAAAATTCCAAGGGGCAACTATCAGACCGATAAACACTCCAGTGTCTTTATTGTTCACCACTAAATTTTCTTCCTCGCGCTAGTTGAAAAACAGCGAAAACCCACTAAATACAGATCAATCAAATATGTATTCATGCGTACAGCCTGTCACAAATGTCATTAATTCGCAACTGTACATTGGCTAAATAATACGTTATACCTGTCAGAATTGAAAAGTCATTGTTTAACCGATCTGCCTAACTTCTCGGCCGTCAAGTCATTCAAATTTTTTCACTGATTTTCCGCGGACGGGCACTACGGGCCGATAGTGTGCCTCCACGGATTAACTCTATCGCGTCTCGTGATCAATTTAAACAAGTACGAATCGGATAAAATTTAGCTTAGTGGTGAACTTTAATTCCCCTCAGCGGGTAGTAACGATGTTGCTATTCTCGTTTCACACGATAGGTTTTAATTAAACGCAATATCGATTTAAGAAAGATCTCGGCCATGTCCACCTGGATTAACGTTCATTATCTTCATTCCATATCAACAACAACAACAACAACAACAACAACAACAACAATCATTACTTCTACTCTTGTATTTGTCAAGTTAAAAAACAATATTGAAAATAAAATAGTATTGGCTATCTGGAATAACCATAGGGACTAGCGGAGCCAGGTACTCAGTAGACAACAACATTGAATGAAAATGAATTACTGATCAGCAACAATATTATAGCATCAAATACATATTATACAAAATAATTTATATCAAGGCCTACAAAGGTCTACAGAATTTAAAAAACAAATAACTAAGAAGATAATTTGGGAAAAGACAGAATTGCAATCTAAGATGATATAAATACATATCTCTGATAATAATTCAAAACGAGATCGTATTGCACTGATTCCTTAAATTTTGAAAGACTTTTCACTCATAGACTTCCATACTGTAGGACCTTTAAATCTTACATTGAACATGCCATGATTTGTTCTTGCTTCAGGTAAAGTTTTTGTACCTGATAGCAATCTTTTTGCGAACTCTTTTCGCGGGAAGGTCCTCAGCCGGAGTAAGCGCATCTTTTAACTTGTTCTTTCCCCTTCCTGAAGACAGGTTTGTGTCAGAAAGAAAAAAAAGGAAACGGCACATATGACATTTCACAACGTAGGTTTTGAAAGATTATACCGAAGTTCTAAAATCTTTGTTACACGTTTTTGCATACCTTTGTGCTCTTTCGTCTTTGATACTTGCCTTCTATCAGTTGCTGAAGAAAAGAAGAAATATATCATGTAACAAAAAATCTACTTCCTACTTCTCATACAACAGAATCATTAAACAATGATGAAAAAGCAAAACCGACTGGTAGTTGACATGTACGAGTGAAACTTTCAGCAAACGTTCCACGTTTGGACACCCTCTATGCGTGACTAGAGTATATACTCAATGAAAAATGAGTCTAGTTATTTTTATCTTTTCGTATACTTTCTGCCTTTCAACCTCCACATTCTAATGGCAAACTATTCTTCAGCAATAAATTATAACATGAAGTTTCCATCCTCCATAGTTAAATATTATGGATTTTTACCTGAAACTTTTGAAGACATCGGGTTCCCCACTTTCTATAAACAATGGACAAAAACATCATTTGGTCACACCGTTTGTGTAGATATAGACTTTGAGAACAGCAATGATTAAGTCACTGTGATCTCACCTCACAGCAAAGTTGTAAAAGAAATGGTTTCTTCCCCTTTTTTCCATGGAATTCGTTTTCCGATTTACAGCAATTTTATAATAACAAAGATGCACTGACGTTTCTTGCAGGATATAAAAATGTATAAAAAAGAGATTAGATCTCCCGGAACAGGACACGTATTTTATGAGTGTACCATAGCAAAAAAGAATACCTTTTGTTTCTTTTCAGTATCACTCACAATTATCGCGTCTGAAAAAGATTAAGAGATGTGTAACAGTCAAAAGTAAACATCATCTGGAGATCGTGGAACCAACGATAGATCTTCGCAAGTTTAATGGAGAACACCTTGCTTTGTGACCGTGTAAACATTATTATTATTGCTTCTATATTTGTGTTTAATATGGCTAATTTTAACTGAACAATCCTTCAAATACTAAGGGGAGAAGGAGATCAAGCTCATCAACATTCCTAGGAGTATTTTGCTCAGCATCTGTTGATACATCACCTGAAGGAAAAGGTGACATAGCTAATAAGTGGCATGAGAAAACTGCATCATCGTGAGGTTTATCGCATTACGTCAATCTCTCATTACTCGATAGCTAGATTTTTCGCTAGCTTTTTTCTGAAGTTTCAACGTGAGGAAGAACTTATAAAATTTTGTCATATTTAGACGATGCAGGCGAGCATGCTTTACAACCTTTACCATGGGGTTTTTAAGTGAGCTATTCCTAACCCAAAGAATGTATGATTCTAGGGCACCCCGCACTGAATACGAATATTGGAAAAGGCTTGCATAAAATAGGTTCAAAACTTCATCCTGTGATTAAAAAGATATCATACAAGTAACTTAACTGAAGCCAGGGAATACACGTGATGCTGAAAATTGTAACTTGCGTTGAATATCACTCGATGAACTCGTCTCGCCTGTATCTGTTCCTGTTGGGGACTCAACTAGAAAAAGAAGCTTCTATAAGTATTCTTTCTTTCTTCAGTTTACTTTTCAAACCTGCATTTTATTTTCAGTTGTGTAACTTACGTTGAAAATAGCTAGTTGAGCTTGTCTCGCCTTTATCTGTACCTGTTAAGGAATCAATTTTAGAAAAAGGAGCGTTAATGAATTATCTTTCTTCCTCTAGCGAATTTTTAATCCCAGGGTTATATTTCATCTGTTCGTTTAGTCAAAAGCTTCCTTTTGGATAGTTTTTTTAAACCAAGTAAAACACTGCCCAGGAGACAATAGAAAACTGAAATTTTTGTGAAATTTGTTTATCTGACTTTCACTGATAACAAGTCTGGTTTAGTTGTTTTTATGGTAAAGTACTTGTACTTAGTTCATTAAATTCAATTCATTGCACGTACTAGATGCGGTACTTGTAGTCAGTGATGAAAAAGCTGCAAACAAGAAAATAAAGCAATGATTTGCAAACCATAACTATCACAGAAGCCTTATGTACTTATGTACTTTTTGTGGTGTGTAGTCTTTAATAGTTCGGTCAAAGCAGTTTTATGAACAGATTTTAAAAACATCAAAAAGGCCTTCAAGGTAACAATATTCTCTTAAACCAGCAATAGTCTTCTCAAGAAAAAAAGGTGACAACCGATATAAACTGGTAGAAAAGGAACAACAGTTGCCGACAAGGGTATTTCACTTTCAGTTCTTCAGGGTATGGTTCTTTTGATTTGAAACATACCTGCATCGTCTGTCACCCTTTAGATGAAAACAGAAAAGGTATATCTATATATTTTCAAATTGCAACGTTTTTTAAACGTGTGTATGTTTTTTTAATTCACAAGAATGTAAGACATTTTGGACTCCAGATACTCCCACTTATGCACAGCTATATGTACATTTCATTATATCAATTGGTTTAGGCAAGGTCATATTAAAATTCCTTCAAACGAGCAATATCTTTTAAATTGTGTATCTTTACCTTTATCAAGTTCACCCAAAATTTCAGCATCAAGCTAACGCCTACTTATGTGGGCAGATGTCCAGCTTGTTGTTCTGCTCCAAAACTTATTCGACTTCCCCACGCAACCAACAACTTTGGAGGTGATGAAATGCCCTATAGTGGCGTCGGTTATCACTGGGTCGATACCATTTACCCTCATGTGCCTAGCTAAGGAAGGCACATTAAAGGCTACAGCTTCCCCACAGCCACATCGAGAGGGCTTTATTCTATTATTGACAAAAGGAAGCCACCTGACAAGCAAGCCAAATGATAATTATGGCTGGTCAAATTTTATAATATCCAAAAAGTAATAATAAGAAGAATAATCAATATTTACGTTTTCAACGTTAGAAACAGTAATTGATCCGAAGAAGTTCTTCAACACTTTGTCGATGTCATTGCAAACTTGCTTTGGCAACTGAACAGATGTGGCAGTGACCTAGGATACTTCCACGTAACATGGCAGCACAACTTTTTCAATTTTTCCTCTACGAGAATGAACAGCTCTGGCAAGCCTACCTTCTCAAGAATCTGCATTGAATTTAATAGACAACAGATCTTAAGTGAGACATGATTAAATAAAAGTCACGATTTAAACAGGATTAATGCAAGATTTTGTTTTGACCCGTAATTTTCGTTTATCTCTATTTACTAAGATTATGGCTTTAACTTCCTATTCATGCACTTATTAACTTCGACCTGTTTTAAATGGATTAACCTAATCAGTAAATATGAGAACTGAAGTGTCGGCATATAGAACTGATGTATCCCATCCTAGTGCGGCTCTGGGGCATACTATGAATCTCATGACGAACAAACATTTATCAACTTTCTTTGTTCCCTAGTTTTACATTAGTAAACTCACCGTTTTGCATAAAAATACCAGGAGAGAGTAGGACATTAAGGCCCTCTGATCTATGACTAACTCTTGTTCGTCTGCCATCTCTACCAGAAGATCTGTAAAATGGTCAATGTCGCCATCAGTTGTTGTGGACAACTTCTGCCTCATGAACGCTGTGACAACTGCCACACGTGCGCTTGCATCGGTCATGGCATTTTCTAAAAGTTGATACCTGTCTCTGTACGTTTTAGACCTGTACAGAGGGTCTAGTGTTTCGAATGGAATTCTCATCACCTAGATAATATCCTACGAGAAAGTACATGTATATATTAATAAAAATTTCTGAAATTTTCCCAGTTTGAAGTTTATATTGGTAGATAAGACATATTTCAGTGTTTCTGCTTGTAAAAGGCAATTGAAAGCGAGAATTCATAATATACTTTAATTACAAATTATAACAAAGTGCGCACGTTGTTCCCTACTAATTACTGGTGAGCAGCAATGGTTTATATCCATATATAAGTGCTACCGTGCTGAAATAACATGAAACTGAAGTGAGTAACTGCTTTTACTATAGACCGCAGTTGTTGAATTGAAAGCGAATCAAAAAACTTCTCTATTCTTGTAAAATGTAACCGGAATGTTCAATCTTGCGCTCGTTTCTTAGCAGGTGAATACTACTTGACTTAAAATCTTCGAGCGAGACAACCAGCTCAGAAAGAGAGCTCTATTCTATTGTGTGGCAATGAAGTGTTTATTATGAGCATGAATGTACAACATTATTTTCTTACTTGAGTGTTTTTCTGTCAACATTTGTTGTCATGATGGGGAATGTTCTAGGAATTTTTCTCCCGTGGTAACTCTTGGTGCCACCCTTGATAAATATTTAATATTATTATTAATAATCGAGCCATTTGATGATACTAACGAATCTACACTTGTCTCAACATTTAAAAAAGAACATATTAAATTTTAATATCCCAAATCAAATATAGAACAAGAAACCACCAAAAATAGGGAAACCCATTGAAATAGCTTGGATACAAATTGAAGGCTTACTTGGTTAAAGAGGGCTATTGCAACTTGCTTCATTGTCGCACTTTTTTCACAATCATCCCAACCAAATGGAATGGATGTCTTGCAAACGGCATCCATTATCGCCTTGAAAGTCATTTCTTAAAAAAAAAGTATTCAATACAGATTAATGGAAAGAACACATCTCCTAACACCTGGTAACGTAAACCTGGAAAACTATCAACTTTAATGTCGTCATTGTCTCAGGTGGCACCTGCATATGGGAGACCATAGTACTTTAGATCAAAGATTTAGAATTAAATGTTTGGGATTTTGGTCTGTGGTTTGAATCGATTAAAAAATCTTTTTTCTGTGAAACCAGATACTACCTAGTAGCAATCAATTCATCTTATTCCATCTGTATTGCCAACAACAGAAAGAGCAGCTTTTAGTGCAGTCGTTTTGGCAGACTGTGGGGCTCCAAATAAGACAGGTAGAGCACATCCTCCGAACTTCTTGACGACCAGGTCATAATTGGCCCCAATGGCGACACATGCGATGGTCATAAGACCTTTAGGGAAATTATTAGCCAGCAGATTTTGCTCAGCCAAAATAAGATTCTGCAGAGCTTACCCGTCATCAATGGCTACAACATCACAAGAATTAGAACAAATGCAATTATTTCGTTGCTGTTACTATTTTAAGTGCATGTATATGTTATGTTAAGATTACTACTCATCCTCAGATTTTCTCCATTATCTAGATTTAAGATTTTTCTGGTGGCAATCCATGCATGGGTATAATATTGCGCAGATTGAACAACATATGCCTTTATTTGTGTAAAAGGTACCTTTGCGTCGATTATGCATGTAAGTCCGGAGTAACATACTTGTTATTCCGGTCAAAACAGGAAGGGATGTATCATCCAAAAGGATGTAATTCTGTGAATCCCTTGGAATGACACTTCCGGTATCATCAATGTGGATCGACTTGTTCACGACCCAAACATCTGTGGCTTGCTTTCCAATCACCTGGAACAATAACATTCCAACATATCAATTGATATATAAAAATGAAAACAATCATAGATATTTCTCTAAATTTGTACCAAGTGTAGAAATTAAGACTGCAATCAAACTGGGTCGACTACCTGTAGCAAGTTGCAATTCATTCACTATAGTTTCTATGTTAATTTTTATATCTGGTTAATGAAATAAAAAACCTTTGCACGTGGCGAGCATCAGCACCCCTAAGCTAGTCACTGAATAAGATAAATGGGTATCGCAATATACTGGCCATACAAATTACCGAAAACTGGTATCATTTTCCGCCGCTCTTCGCGTGGCTTTTTCATGTAGGCCTTACATAGTCCATATAAGTATTGCGAAAGGAAAGGGTCCTTTGTTTTCTGGATCCATACTGCATCGCTTTTGAATGCATTTATGCTTAACAAGGGTAGATAGGGGTAAACGTGGTAGAACATGGGTTACCTAGGGTAGACGAGGGTGACCGCGGTAGTGCATGGCTAAACAAGGGTAGATGGGGGTAAACGGAGTAGAACATGGGTTACCTTGGGTAGATGAGGGTGAACGTGGTAGAACATGGCTACACAAGGGTACAAAGGGGTAAACGTAGTAGAATATAGGTTAACTAGAGTATATGAGGGTGAACGTGCTAAAACATGGCTAAATAAGGGTAGATGGAGGTAAAGGTGGTAGAACATGGGTTAACTAGGGTAGATGAGGATAAACATGCTAGAACATGGCTAAACAAGGGTAGATGGGGGTAAACGGGGTAAAACATGGGTTACCCAGGGTAGATGAGGGTGAACGTGGTACAACATGGCTAAACAAGAATACATGGGGGTAATAGTATTAGAGTAGAGGTTACGTAGGGTAGATGTGGATGACCGTGATAGAACATGGCTAAACAAGGGTAGATGGGGGTAAACGGAGTAGAACATGGCTTAACTAGCGTAGATAAGGGTGAACGTGGTAAAACATGGCTAAATAAGGACAGATGGAGGTAAACGTGGTAGAATATGGGTTACCTAGGGTAGATAAGGATGAACGTGGTAGAACATGGCTAAACAAGGGTAGATCGGGGTAATGGTGGTAGAATAGAGATTACCCTGAGGAAGATGAGGATGACCGTGATAGCACATGGCTAAACAAGGCTAGATGGGGGTAAGCGGGGTAGAACATGGCTTAGCTAAGGTAGATGAGGATAGAGTTCTAAAGTGTGACGTCACGTTGCCATGGCGCTGAAAAAGTCAGTTCTAAACAACTCGGACAATCTCTTGCGCGTGGGTCACGTAGTGCTTGTCTCTGCTTTGTCTCATAATTAAAACGTTTATTAACCTTGTGTTATATTACAAAAGAGGTCAAGAAGAAGAACACAGGGTCAAAATGTCAAATACTATTTGAAAATTATCGCTTTTTGTCGGAAGAAATTTATCGGAACGAACACAACAGCACAATGGTGTACTGCTTTGCTCCGACATGCAGTCATTCATCAGAAAGCCACACTTGCAAGTTCTTTGCATTTCCAAGCGATAAAAAGGAAAAAGACGAATACAAGCGATGGATCCGTCTGATAAGGTTTGTAAACGGCACTTGTAATTAGCGCTTTGCTCAAAAGAACATCTTAACATTTGCCATTTTTTTGCGAGTGTGCGATTTCCACCGATGAACAAGCGCATGTAGTGTCAAGTTTGTGGGTACTGAGTAGGTTTTTGTGTATTTGCTTTTCATTACATTTTAAATTTTGAAAAACCTCGAATACAACTGTGCTGAAAGAATATGTGTTTGTCTGAACGCCACTGTGCTAACATGTGCTTACTTTCAAAACTTAAAATTTCTCGGTGCCCATACTGAGTCATATATTTCAATGTTGTTTGTGCTATGAAATGCATATGGCTTACTGATTTATTTAATATATTTTTAAGAGCTTCTGGACTTCAGGAGTTAGCTGAAAGTTTGAAACGAATTTTGAGCAATTTAAATCTTTACAAGTGTTTAGGATTAAGTTCTGTTATCTGTTTCTTTGAAATAGGAGGAAAGACAGAGAACCAAGCAAGCATTCTAGAGTGTGCAGTTGTCATTTTGTGGATGGAGATAAATTAAATGGGCCCACAATTTACGAAAGAAATCGAGATAAGATATTTCCTGGTGAAGGAGGACCACCAAAGAAAAAGAGAAAAGTAAAAGCTAAACAGAAGACGGTGCAGGAAATGGTGGCTGAGGCAATCACAACATCTGAGCAGCAGTCCACTAATAATGACACTGATGATACCAAACAAGAAAGTTGCAACAAGACAACAAATGAGATAATACTGGAGGCAGAATTAAATCAAGCCAGGGAGGAACTTCAGGACCTGCAAGAAAAAGAAAGCTACACACAAAAACACTACTCAGCTTCTGGATTGAGTGTAGAGGTTCTTAGAATGGAAACAGGGCTTCCAACAAAAGAAGTTTTTAACATTGTAGTACTTCATGCCTTGAGATTCAAAGATTTTATTGTTTATTATTCTGGTTGGAAAGTAGAGTCCATTAATTTTGAGGACCAGATTTTCATTACTTTAATGAAACTAAGACAAAATTATACCAACTTGCACCTTTCCCAGCTTTTCAGTTGCAGTGTTGCAACAATAGCTAATATTGTCACCACTTTTGTCCATGTTTTGCATTCCATATTATTTCATGACATCATGACAACCATTCCGTCCAGGCAAAAAAATGTGTTATGTGCACCATCTTCTTTTTCAGAGTTTACTTCTTGTAGAATTGTCATTGATTGTACCGATGTGGAGATCGCAGCCCCGGGGTTAATGAGTTTGCAAAATGCCACTTATTCAAGCTACAGGGGTATGAACTCATTTAAAGTAATTGTCGGGGTTGCACCAAATGCAGTAATAACTTTTGTTAGCAAATTGTACCCTGGGTCCATTTCTGATAAAGCCATAGTACAACAGTCAGGTCTGTTGAACCATCTTGTTCCAGGGGATATGGTTTTGGCCGACAAAGGCTTTCTTATCCAAGACATCTTGCCCAATAATGTTTCTCTTAACATTCCACCTTTTTTGAATAATGGTGTTTTCACTGAAAGCGAAGCAAGGAAAACAAAATCCATTGCCAGAGCAAGGATCCATGTAGAGAGGGCAAATGCAAGGTTAAAGGATTTCAAAATTTTAACTTTCATCCCATATTATTTAAGATGTTATGCTGATGTTATTTTTCAGTTATGTGCTGCACTGGTAAATTTACAATTTCCACTTATCAAAGAGGGGTGTGAGGGGGCAGAGTTTGAGTGATCTGAGTACAAAAAGGATGTTTGGCTGTTATCAGTAAACAAATATAATGGTCATCATATGATAGAACTGAGTCAATCGAATAACTTTTTTCAATTATGTTAATATATAAACAAAGTCAGAATGCCATTATATTTTGTAAGACATTTAGTAGAAATAATAAAGATCAACACAACCTGCACTCTTTGTTACTCAAATTTACAATCTTATGTTCATCTCTTTAAAATTTGGCCCAATAGTCCAATACATTTACCAAATCTTTGCTGGTGACACTGACATTGCTCGAGAAAATTTAAAGTTACAGCCAGAGACAGTACAACCAATACTCTCAGGTGAAAAGCCTTGCACGCATGTCTGTTTAAGGAAATAAAATTACAATGCACCTTCCACTATCTTGGGAAAAATGTGTTTAAAATAGAATTCTTTCAAGACTGGAATATTTGCATCCCAGGTTTCATCTTGCTCTATTTTGACAACAGCCACGTCCTTAGAAGTCCAAACAACAAAGTAGCAAAACTTTCGCTGTGTAAAAAAGATTTCACCCTGTACCTGGTCCCAATAGACATGGTCCTTCTTTAACACATATCTATTTCCATCCTGTGCTTTTTTTAAGCAAAATGTTGGTGAAGTAGCAATGGCTTCTTCAATTGTTAGGTTCCTTTCAGTGTAAGGACACTTAGCTTCTAGGACGGTTTCATCATCTACAATTCCATCCGGAGAGGCCCCAAGGATTCCAGAAGCATCCAACCAAATACCAGTTTCCTGGACGGTTTTCCCTGTCAACATAGTGAATGCTTTGAGTGCTTCCTGTTCATTGTTCACACCCCATTGTACAGCCTTAACTCCAGACAAATCGTATTCTCCAAGAAGGCCCTTCAAGAGAGACTGGGTCACCCGTTTGGCCTTCAAAACGCAACCAAAGTTACTTGCTGTTAATCTGCCCCTTCTAGCTAAATGCCAAGTTGGGTTGTTTCTCTGTCCAATGGTAATGTCACTTATTTTTAAGATGTACTCATCAGGAATCTTTGCCTGTCTTACTAGGCAATCAATTTGTTGCTGTGATCCTTGTAATTTAAGAAATTCTTCCGAGTAAATGATATCCTCTATTGTCGGTATGGGAAGGTTACTAACAGTAGCTGGTTCAGGGCTCATAAGCCAACAAAGGCCAGTAAATCTTCCATACTCCTGTAGGTCTCTGTAAAGGGAAGACCGATCAGATTGAGTAGGGTTTCTTGATAAGCAGCAATACTGTTTTGTGGGAGGAAACATTTCTTCGACGGATTGCCAAGAGAGCGGTGTATTTGCTTAGCGTTTCTTCCAATTGCATTCAACATCTGTCCGGCTGACGTTGTAGATGCCGTGAATGAAAAGTGTAGCCGCGTGGCTGCACTTAAACTTCCCCCTTGGACACTCGCACTCACTTGATCTTATAGCATTCTCGCTATCTAAGTAAACCTAGCAAATCGGAAAAAAAAAAGACGCGTGAGGACATGAAAAGCAACTGTCAAAGACTTCTAAATACATGAAGACTCCAAACGAACGAACAGTTCCATGCCTCGATTGAACTAACACATCGATATACATCGAACGACCTTAACAACAAAGTGGATCAACGCTAAAGTTTGCGCGTCTAGTTTTTCCACGATTAAATTATCATGGAAAAGAACTGCTATTAACTTAAAAATCTCACTGAGAAGCATTTCAAAGCAACAAATAAGCTTAAATGACAAGCCGCATCTGCAGTGAGTATTCTGGAACCATTTCCACTCACCGTGACTTTGTAGACTTTGTTTCGCATGCTTGCGTGCACTTCTCCTCGTAAAATACCCTGACTATAATTAAATGACTCCACATGGCCTGATTTGTAGTGGTTTTCACCCTTCGTAATTGACTTCTGCTCTTCTCCGAAGAAAGAAATGAGCGACGATATAGAGAGGGCCGACATTTTGCATGGCGTCGGTCACGTTTTGGGCCTTTGTTTGGAACTGAGTTTTTTAGCACCATGGTAACGTGACGTCACGGCTTTAGAACTCTATAACCGTTGTAGTATATGGCTAAACAAGGGTAGATAGGGGTAAAAGGAGTAGAACATGGGTTACCTAGGGTAGATGAGGGTGAACGTGGTAGAACATGGCTACACAAGGGTACAAAGAGGTAAACGTGGTAGAATATGGATTAACTGGAGTAGATGAGGGTAAACGTGGTAAAACATGGCTAAATAGGGGTAGATGGAGGTAAACGTGGTAGAACATGGGTTGCCTAGAGTAGATGAGGATGAACGTAATAAAACATGGCTAAACATGGGTAGATCGGGGTAAACGGGGTAAAACATGCGTTACCTAGGGTAGATGAGGGTGAACGTGGTAGAACATGGCTAAACAAGGGTACATGGGGGCAATTGTGGTAGAATAGAGGTTACGTAGGGTAGATGAGGATGACCGTGAGAGAACATGGCTAAACAAGGGTAGATGGGGGTAAACAGAGTAGAACATGGCTTAACTAGCGTAGGTAAGGGTGAGCGTGGTAAAATATGGCTAAATAAGGGTAGATTGAGGTAAACGTGATAGAACACGGGTTACCTAGGGTAGATAAGAATGAACGTGGTAGAACATAGCTAAACAAGGGTAGATGGGGGTAAACGGGGTAAAACATAGGTTAACTAGGGTAGATGAGGGTGAACCTGGTAGAATATGGCTAAACAAGGGTAGATGGGGGTAAACGGGGTAGAACATGGGTTACCTGGGGTAGATGAGGATGAGGGTGGTAGAACATTGTTAATCAAGGGTAGATAAGGGTAAACGGGGTAGAAAATTGGTAAAGGAGGGTAGATGAGGATAAACGGGGTAGAACATGGCTAACCATGGGTAGATGGTGGTAAACGTGGTAGACCATGGTTAAATAAGGGTAGACGGGGGTAAACGTGGTAGACCATGGGTTACCTAGGGTAGATGAGGGTCAACACGGTAGAGCATGGCTAACCAAAGGTAGATGGGGGTAAACGGGGTAGAACATGGATTATCTAGGGTAGATGAGGGTCAACACGGTAGAGCATGGCTAACCAAAGGTAGATGGGGGTAAACGGGGTAGAACATTGGTGAGGGTGAACGTGGTAGAACATGGCTAAACAAGGGTAGATGGGTGTAAACGTAGTAGAACATGAGGTAGCTAGGTTAGATGAGGGTGAATATGGTAGAACATGGCTAAACAAGGGTAGATGGGGGTAAACGTGGTAGACCATGGGTTAACTAGGGTAGATGAGGGTGAACGTGGTAGAAGATGGCTAAACAAGGGTAGATGGGGGTAAACGGGGTAGAACATGGATTACCTAGGGTAGATGAGGGTGAACGTGGTAGAACATGGCTAAACCAGGGTAGATGGGGGTAAACGGGGCAGAATATGGGTTACCTAGGGTAGATGAGGGTAAACGTTGTAGAACTTGGCTAATCAAGGGTAGATCGGGTAAACGTGGTAGACCATGGGTTAGCTAGGATAGATGAGGGTCAACGTGGTAGAACATGGTTAACCAAGGGTAGATGCGGGTAAACGTGGTAAAACATGGGTTACCTAGGGTAGCTGAGGGTAAACGTGGTAGATTATGGGTTTACAAGGGTTGATGGGGATAAATGTGGTAGAACATGGGTTACCTAGGGTAGACGGGGGTAAACGTGGTACAACATGGGTTTCCTTTGGTAGATGATGGTAAACGTGGTAAAACAGGGGTTACCAAGGGTAGATGAGGGTGAACGTGGTAGAACATGGGTTACCTAGGGTAGATGGGGGTATACGTGGTAGAACATGGGTTATCTAGGGTAGATGGGGGTAACTGTGGTAGAACATGGGTTACATAGGGTAGATAGGGGTAAACGTGATAGAACATGGATTACCTAGGGTAGATGAGAGTGAACGTGGTAGAACATGGGTTACCTAGGGTAGATGATTGTAAAAGTGGTAGAACATGGGCTACCTGGGATAGATGAGGGTGAACGTTGTAGAGCATGGCTAAAAAAGGGTAGATGGGGGTAAACGCGGTAGAACATGTTTTACCTAGGGTAGAAGGGGGTAAACGCGGTGGAACATGGGTTACCTATAGTAGATGGGAGTAAGCGTGGTAGAACATGGGTTAACTAGGGTAGATGAGGGTTAGCGCTGTAGAACATAGTTAATTAAGGGTATATGGGGGTGAACGTAGTAGAACATGGGTAAATTAGGGTAGATGTGGGTTAATGAGGGAAAACAAAGGTAACTGATAGAACAAGGTTACAAGGGACATATCGTGCAACATACATGATCGTAATAATACTTAGTATTAATGTGTATTAGTTATTGGGACATGATATGGACCTAACATGAACGTTTTGCCCATTTTTGCACCGCAAAATGACCAGACGACAGCTAACTTGATCTGAGAGGCAAGTTATACTTGAGGTTCAGTTTTTCACTCCCAGTTTAAGGTCAAAACGAGTATATTGGTTCATCGTTCCCTCTCATATCTAAAGTTCCGTCGCCTTTGTAAGTTACTTTACGAAGCAGGGATATCAAAGACGTTGTGAGGCCGCCATATTGGCATTACGTTCACTTATTCCCAGTATTTCAGGCAAAACTCGCAACGCAACGCGCAAACTCGCGCGTCAACACGCAAGTACTTCAACTGCGTAGTCTGGGAGTAAATTTTTGAGGTTTTGGGTGGATGTTGTGAGGCCCTAATAACTATTAGGCCGAATTTCTTCGAAAAATTTATCGTTTTTATTCTTGAATAGGAGTGAATGAGCGAGTCTTTGCGCGAGTGGAAAGCAGTGGACTTCAAGTGACTGCATCATCATGCTTGGCGATATCAGTCGTCACTCACATCGTTGCCATCAAAGGCTGCTAATTACGTGTTTTAATTGCATGATAAAAACGTTAAAATACACCTCTTCTTTTTTCTTTTAGAATTATGTCAAAGCTGTTTCCTCTTTCCGTGTGCGCCGATAGGTTCGGTTTCAAAGATTTGATCAGTAGGTAACTTCAAGGAATAGCCTTTTTTTCCATAATTACAGTTGCAAGTAAAAACGATCAACCTCGGTACATGTTTGGGGAATAAACCACAAAAAAATGTCCGTTACACTATTCAGAGCCTTAAGCAAGGTAACCCGTTTCCCATAGAGTTTTAAAATATCGTAAATGATATAAATTATAACATTCCCTAAACAATGGCCAGGGCTGGCATGTACAGATAAAAACAACCTGATGCAAGGAACGGTCAAGGACAGTTTAAAAAAAAACTATTACATTTGTTATCACTGAATAACTTTAACGCTTACAGACTTTCAGAAAAGGTTGCATATAAGAAATACAGCGAGAGTGAGAGAAGAAATAATGCTCGACAATATGACACTTTTCTTTGGAGTAAACTAGTATCTTGTCCACTCCTAAAGCCACATAAATACTGAGTTATTTTTTCCCTCTCTCTCTCTTATTAATCCATATATTTATTTGTTGTTTTCGTTTGTTTATGTCACGGTTTTCATTCAAAGGTGCCTTCATGTCAAACTTTTTAAAACAATCGATGACAAACTGCTTAAAACTGAGAATCGATATGCTGAATATGTGAAGCAGCCCCACAAACCCGCGGGAGGAAATAAGACGCACTGGTGTAACAATAACTGCTTTTATTATCCAACTACACTTCGTAAAGTACAAACAACGCCATAAACGAGTACAAATATCACACGGTAATTGTACTCTAGAGTACCGGTTAAACAGGTTTTCTCGCATCGCGCAGGCGAAGACTTGAATTGTAGTTACGAAAAAAAAATAAATAAGTGGCGTACAATTTGAGTCATATTTCCGACGACGAAGAGTCAGAATGGCTGGACAATCTACATCCAAGTTTATTAGATGAGTCAAACGAAGAAAAACAGCTAGACGACCTGGAAATTTCTTCATTTATTGAAGAAAAAAGAAGCGGCAACACGACAACACGCCAATTCCGTTCCGCTTCGCATACTTCTGTCACGCACTCCCCATCAATAAATATCCGCGAATTTCGCCCGCACTGAAATAACAGTTTGGCGTGTTGGATAATAAATAACTTATTAGACGTTTTGTTGTATAGTATCGCTGAGTATTTTTACTCGTTATTTGTATTTTGACTCGCCCTACGGGCTCGTCAAAATACGGCACAACTCGTAAAAATACTCAGGGATACTACACAACAGAACGTCTAATAAGATATATTTATTATCCAACTACACATCGTAGAGTACAAATAACGCCATAGACGAGTACAAATATCACGCGGTATTTGTACTCCAGAGTACGGGTTAAACGGGTTTTCTCGCATCGCGCAAGCGAAGAACTGAATTATAGTTACGAAAAAAAAAATGGCGGACAATTTGAAACATATTTCCGACGACGAAGAGTCAGAGTGACTGGCAAATATACATCTAAGTTTATTAGATGAATCGAACAAAGAACACAGCTGGACGACCTGGAAATTTCTTAATTTATTGAAGAAAAAAGAAGCAGCAACACGACAACGCGCCAATTCCGTTCCGCTTCGCATACTTCTGTCACGCACTCCCCGTAAGTAAATATCCGCGAAATTCGCACGCACTGAGGTAACAGTTTGGCGTGGTGGATAATAAGTAACTTATTATACGTTCTGTTGTATAGTACCGCTGAGTATTTTTACTGGTTATTTGTATTTTGACTCGCCCTACGGGCTCGTCAAAATACGGCACAAGTCGTAAAAATACTCAGCGATACTACACAACAAAACGTCTAATAAGATATATTTATTAAGTGTCATAAAAGTGATGAGCAATTTCCTTGACTTACTAATGCATTTCTAGAGGAAACAACTAATGCACTAGAAAATTGCCAAATGTCGTCTTGGCTGGTAAAGTCCTTTTTTTTAGAACCGCTATTTGAACTTTTGATAAGTAGTTTTTTAGAAAAGCTTTTCAAGATAAAAATTAATGAGGTCGAAATGTCGTTCAAAAATATTATCATTAATTTTTATCTTGAAAAGCTATTTTAACTAAAACCCTTATCACCCACGGATATAAAAAAATTATCCGGAGAATAAATCTCAAGTCAAAAAAATGTTGCCTTATCGGAGCAGATCTAAAAAGGAAACATGAAGACCGCTCGGCGCTTTCTAAAAGTTATTGTGATAGACACATTTCCGAATATATACATCACATAATGGAAAGCTTCTTTGAAACAAATTATTTGAAATTTCATTGTTTTGACTAAAATTACTATCTTTGTGGAAAAATAATTTGAAATTCGATTTACTTAACCAACCAATCACGGCTTCTAAAAAAAATATCATCAGAGCTCAATTCGCTTGACTACATAATGTAACACTTTCGAAAAAAAGGGCTTTTATAATTTGATAATTTCCAAGTTTCCATAAAGAGAACATTAATAAGGTTCCTGTTCCAGGTAGATACAAGTAGCTGTTAGATGAGCTTTTTTAAGAATGTTTTGCTGGATGTACCATTTTTGTCCCTTACAGGTAATGTCCTTCCACCACAAGGAAACAGTCGACATTTCTAAGCTTTCTAAGTCCATTTTATTCCAATCAAGTGCATCCACTTTACTTGTGCCTACCAAGGTGTAGTTGACTTTGGCCAATTTTCAAAATCAAATGTCACGTTGTCGCCAATGAGCATAAATGAAGCCCACTGAGATACTTTGTCAAAGCCTTTACTTCTCATCCACTTCCTGGCATGGTGAAGAGATTCACTGGCACTTTTACCGTGGAACAAATGATCGTAGAAGCAATTCATGAACTCTTCTGTTGCTTCATCCTCCAGTGCCCATCGTGCCGCTAACACCGAGCGAGCACCAGATCCTAAGAACGCTCGGGCGATCCCGATAACTCCCTCTGCTTTGACCTCTCCACGTGCACTGTGACAACAGCTGAGTACAACCAGTTTAGCTCTCACCTGAACTTCTGAAATGTCCTGCATCGTCAAAAGGTAGTCTTTCTCTCGTGGAGGACCGTCAATGGGGCCTTTAGGAGAGAGAACAATCTCTCCTCTATCAGGACTACCATGGGTAGCAAAATGTATCAGGCTTACTGAATTTATCGCTTGAAGTACAGCCTGTTTTGTTGCGCGGTCTCCAATTAAGGGCTTGACGCCAAGACGACTTCCAATCGTCTCTGCTTCCTTTCTTGCACGTGGCAATGGTGTTACTAACGTGCGTCTACCTTGGTACAATACCTCCCTAACCTCGGGATCACCGACTATCAGCGCACCACTCTTACTGTGGTACTCTGGAGGACTGTCCTGAATAAGCTTCAGAGTAGTCAAGGAGGGAATGATGCGGATCCTGAATGTGTCCGAAAAATATTTGCCCTCTTTATCAGTTAAGGATGCAAATGGTACTTGGTACATGCAAGAATCAGGGACAATTATAATCTCAGGCTCTCTCAGTAAATCGGCCACAGAGGCAATGATTATATTGTGACACAGGTGGAGACTCGTTTTAGTGATGTCTTTTTCAGGTTTCCGGAAGCTCTCTTTTAAAAACTCATCTAAGTCAGGGACTAATCCAGTCTCTTCGTTTTTGTTCAAGCTCTCTTCCTTTTTTGTAAAACGAATAGCTTCTGTTGCTGTAAGAATCCAAAATCGCACATCTGCTTTACCAACCGAGATATAAAGGCATGTACAGTCAGTTTCCTTTGCGATAATGTTCTGAATGCCCCACCAAGATTGTGGATTGCCTGAAAACTGTTCTTTAATAGAGTATTGAGCTGCCATTAAGTCGGCTAGGCCTCTTGCCCGTTTCAACTCTTCCACGTAAAGAGCGCCTTGCGGATTCCCGGTGGAGGAGAGCAACCAACTGAGCACCTGGTAGGTATGGGCACCGTGCTCCTCTAAAAGAGATACTTTAATCTGATCGCTGTCTTTAATAAAACCACGCAAAGTATCAAATTTGTCAGTGCAACGATAAAGATACGAAAAGGCCTCTTTAAAATCGAATTGTAATAGCCTTAACGTTGCTAGATTACAAAGGCACTTAAACTCAATCAGGTTGTGTCCAATATCCTTGCTTGATAAGAGACCCTTCTGAAGGTAATTTTCAGCCACGTCATAATTACCAAGGAATAAAAAACATCCTCCTAACTGTGCGTAATCGATTGCTTCATCTTCTCTGAGACCCAAGTCCAAGTGAATGGCAAGGGCTTTCTTGAAATAGTCTTGAGCCTTGCTATATTCACCACGCTTAAAAGAAATAAGGCCAAGGTTTTCGTAATCTTCCGCTTCTCCTTCTTTGTCACCGGTTTCCATTCTCATTGCACGTGCTTTCTCTAAATAATAGTCGCCCTTTGCAAATTTACCACGTAATAAAAACAAACCTGCTAACTTTCCATAAATAATGGCCTCAATTCTTCTGCAGCCAATTCTCTCTGTGATTGATAGCGCTGTGTAGAGACATTCGTGAGCTTTGTCATGTTAACCAAGCATTCCAAACATTGTTCCGAGGTTTCCGTTCCTTATTGCTTCTCCTTCTCTGTCGCCGATTTCTATACTGATAGCGAGTGCTTTCTCTTGATACTCTAGTGCCTTGTCATATTTACCAAGCGATTGGAACAGTGTTCCTAGGTTTCCGTAGCTTGCTGCTTGTCCTTTTCTGTCGCCAGTTTTTATTCTGATAGCGAGTGCTTTCTCTTGATGCTCTCGGGCCTTGTCATATTTACCAAGCGATTTGAACAATGATCCTAGGTTTCCGTAGCTTGCTGCTTGTCCTTTTCTGTCGCCAATTTCTATTCTGATAGCGAGTGCTTTCTCTTGATGCTCTCGGGCCTTGTCATATTTACCAAGCGATTTGAACAATGGTCCTAGGTTTCCGTAGCTTGCTGCTTGTCCTTCTCTGTCACCGATTTCTATTGTGATAGCGAGTGCTTTCTCTTGATACTCTAGGGCCTTGTCATATTTACCAAGCGATTGGAACAATGTTCCTAGGTTTCCGTAGCTTGATGCTTGTCCTTTTCTGTCGCCAATTTCTATTGTGATAGCGAGTGCTTTCTCTCGATACTCTAGGGCCTTGTCATATTTACCAAGCATTTGGAACAATGTTCCCAGGTTTCCGTAGCTTGCTGCTTCTCCTTTTCTGTCGCCGATTTCTATTGTGATAGCGAGTGCTTTCTCTTGATACTCTTGGGCCTTGTCATATTTACCAAGCGATTGGAACAATGTTCCTAGGTTTCCGTAGCTTCCTGCTTGTCCTTCTCTGTCACCGATTTCTATTGTGATAGCGTGTGCTTTCTCTTGATACTCTTGGGCCTTGTCATATTTACCAAGCATTTGGAACAATGTTCCTAGGTTTCCGTAGCTTGCTGCTTGTCCTTCTCTGTCGCCGATTTCTATTCTGATAGCGAGTGCTTTCTCTCGATACTCTTGGGCCTTGTCATATTTACCAAGCGATTGGAACAATGTTCCTAGGTTTCCGTAGCTTGATGCTTGTCCTTTTCTGTGGCCAATTTCTATTCTCATAGCGAGTGCTTTCTCTTGATACTCTCGGGCCTTGTCATATTTACCAAGCATTTTGAACAATGTTCCTAGGTTTCCGTAGCTTGCTGCTTGTCCTTCTCTGTCACCGATTTCTATTCTGATAGCGAGTGCTTTCTCTTGATACTCTCGGGCCTTGTCATATTTACCAAGCGATTGGAACAATGTTCCTAGGTTTCCGTAGCTTGATGCTTGTCCTTTTCTGTGGCCAATTTCTATTCTCATAGCGAGTGCTTTCTCTTGATACTCTCGGGCCTTGTCATATTTACCAAGCGATTGGAACAATGTTCCTAGGTTTCCGTAGCTTGATGCTTGTCCTTTTCTGTCGCCAATTTCTATTGTGATAGCGAGTGCTTTCTCTCGATACTCTAGGGCCTTGTCATATTTACCAAGCATTTGGAACAATGTTCCCAGGTTTCCGTAGCTTGCTGCTTCTCCTTTTCTGTCGCCGATTTCTATTGTGATAGCGAGTGCTTTCTCTTGATACTCTTGGGCCTTGTCATATTTACCAAGCGATTGGAACAATGTTCCTAGGTTTCCGTAGCTTGCTGCTTGTCCTTCTCTGTCACCGATTTCTATTGTGATAGCGTGTGCTTTCTCTTGATACTCTCGGGCCTTGTCATATTTACCAAGCATTTGGAACAATGTTCCTAGGTTTCCGTAGCTTGCTGCTTGTTCTTCTCTGTCGCCGATTTCTATTCTGATAGCGAGTGCTTTCTCTTGATACTCTTGGGCCTTGTCATATTTACCAAGCGATTGGAACAATGTTCCTAGGTTTCCGTAGCTTGCTGCTTGTCCTTCTCTGTCACCGATTTCTATTGTGATAGCGTGTGCTTTCTCTTGATACTCTCGGGCCTTGTCATATTTACCAAGCATTTGGAACAATGTTCCTAGGTTTCCGTAGCTTGCTGCTTGTCCTTCTCTGTCGCCGATTTCTATTCTGATAGCGAGTGCTTTCTCTTGATACTCTTGGGCCTTGTCATATTTACCAAGCGATTGGAACAATGTTCCTAGGTTTCCGTAGCTTGATGCTTGTCCTTTTCTGTGGCCAATTTCTATTCTCATAGCGAGTGCTTTCTCTTGATACTCTCGGGCCTTGTCATATTTACCAAGCATTTCGAACAATGTTCCTAGGTTTCCGTAGCTTGCTGCTTCTCCTTCTCTGTCGCCGATTTCTATTCTGATAGCGAGTGCTTTCTCTTGATACTCTTGGGCTTTGTCATATTTACCAAGCGATCGGAACAATGTTCCTAGGTTTCCATAGCTTGCTGCTTGTCCTTTTCTGTCGCCGATTTCTATTCTGATAGCGCGTGCTTTCTCTTGATACTCTTGGGCCTTGTCATATTTACCAAGCGATTGGAACAATGTTCCAAGGTTTCCATAGCTTGCTGCTTCTCCTTCTCTGTCGAAGATTTCTATTCTGATAGCGAGTGCTTTCTCTTGATACTCTAGGGCCTTGTCATATTTAGCAAGCGATTGGAACAATGTTCCAAGGTTTCCATAGCTTGCTGCTTCTCCTTCTCTGTCGAAGATTTCTATTGTGATAGCGAGTGCTTTCTCTTGATACTCTAGGGCCTTGTCATATTTAGCAAGCGATTGGAACAATGTTCCAAGGTTTCCATAGCTTGCTGCTTCTCCTTCTCTGTCGAAGATTTCTATTCTGATAGCGAGTGCTTTCTCTTGATACTCTAGGGCCTTGTCATATTTAGCAAGCGATTGGAACAATGTTCCAAGGTTTCCATAGCTTGCTGCTTCTCCTTCTCTGTCGAAGATTTCTATTCTGATAGCGAGTGCTTTCTCTTGATACTCTCGGGCCTTGTCAAGTTTAGCAAGCGATTCGAACAATGTTCCTAGGTTTCCGTAGCTTGATGCTTGTCCTTTTCTGTCGCCAATTTTTATTCTGATAGCGAGTGCTTTCTCTTGATACTCTCGGGCCTTGTCATATTTACCAAGCGATTCGAACAGTGTTCCTAGGTTTCCGTAGCTTGATGCTTGTCCTTTTCTGTCGCCAATTTCTATTCTCATAGCGAGTGCTTTCTCTTGATACTCTCGGGCCTTGTCATATTTACCAAGCGACTCGAACAATGTTCCTAGGTTTCCGTAGCTTGCTGCTTGTCCTTTTCTGTCACCAATTTCTATTGTGATAGCGAGTGCTTTCTCTTGATACTCTAGGGCCTTGTCATATTTACCAAGCGATTCGAACAATGTTCCTAGGTTTCCGTAGCTTGCTGCTTGTCCTTCTCTGTTACCGATTTCTATTGTGATAGCGAGTGCTTTCTCTTGATACTCTCGGGCCTTGTCATATTTACCAAGCGATTGGAACAATGTTCCTAGGTTTCCGTAGCTTGATGCTTGTCCTTTTCTGTGGCCAATTTCTATTCTCATAGCGAGTGCTTTCTCTTGATACTCTCGGGCCTTGTCATATTTACCAAGCATTTCGAACAATGTTCCTAGGTTTCCGTAGCTTGATGCTTGTCCTTCTCTGTCGCCGATTTCTATTCTGATAGCGAGTACTTTCTCTTGATACTCTTGGGCCTTGTCATATTTACCAAGCGATTGGAACAATGTTCCTAGGTTTCCGTAGCTTGATGCTTGTCCTTTCCTGTCGCCAATTTTTATTCTGATAGCGAGTGCTTTCTCTTGATACTCTCGGGCCTTGTCATATTTACCAAGCGATTGGAACAATGTTCCTAGGTTTCCGTAGCTTGCTGCTTCTGCTTCTCTGTCGCCGATATCTATTCTGATAGCCAGTGCTTTCTCTTGATACTCTCGGGCCTTGTCATATTTACCAAGCGATTGGAACAATGTTCCTAGGTTTCCGTAGCATGATGCTTGTCCTTTTCTGTCGCCGATTTCTAATCTGATACCGAGTGCTTCCTCTTGATACTCTTGGGCCTTGTCATATTTACCAAGCGATTGGAACAATGTTCCTAGGTTTCCGTAGCTTGCTGCCTCTGCTTTTCTGTCGCCGATATCTATTCTGATAGCGAGTGCTTTCTCTTGATACTCTCGGGCCTTGTCATATTTACCAAGCGATTGAAACAATGTTCCTAGGTTTCCATAGCTTGCTGCTTCTCCTTCTCTGTCGAAGATTTCTATTGTGATAGCGAGTGCTATCTCTTGATACTCTAGGGCCTTGTCATATTTAGCAAGCGATTGGAACAATATTCCAAGGTTTCCATAGCTTGCTGCTTCTCCTTCTCTGTCGAAGATTTCTATTCTGATAGCGAGTGCTTTCTCTTGATACTCTAGGGCCTTGTCATATTTAGCAAGCGATTGGAACAATGTTCCAAGGTTTCCATAGCTTGCTGCTTCTCCTTCTCTGTCGAAGATTTCTATTCTGATAGCGAGTGCTTTCTCTTGATACTCTCGGGCCTTGTCAAGTTTACCAAACGATTCGAACAATGTTCCTAGGTTTCCGTAGCTTGATGCTTGTCCTTTTCTGTCGCCAATTTTTATTCTGATAGCGAGTGCTTTCTCTTGATACTCTCGGGCCTTGTCATATTTACCAAGCGATTCGAACAGTGTTCCTAGGTTTCCGTAGCTTGATGCTTGTCCTTTTCTGTCGCCAATTTCTATTCTCATAGCGAGTGCTTTCTCTTGATACTCTCGGGCCTTGTCATATTTACCAAGCGACTCGAACAATGTTCCTAGGTTTCCGTAGCTTGCTGCTTGTCCTTCTCTGTCACCAATTTCTATTGTGATAGCGAGTGCTTTCTCTTGATACTCTAGGGCCTTGTCATATTTACCAAGCGATTCGAAAAATGTTCCTAGGTTTCCGTAGCTTGCTGCTTGTCCTTCTCTGTTACCGATTTCTATTGTGATAGCGAGTGCTTTCTCTTGATACTCTCGGGCCTTGTCATATTTACCAAGCGATTCGAACAATGTTCCTAGGTTTCCGTAGCTTGATGCTTGTCCTTTTCTGTGGCCAATTTCTATTCTCATAGCGAGTGCTTTCTCTTGATACTCTCGGGCCTTGTCATATTTATCAAGCATTTCGAACAATGTTCCTAGGTTTCCGTAGCTTGATGCTTGTCCTTCTCTGTCGCCGATTTCTATTCTGATAGCGAGTGCTTTCTCTTGATACTCTTGGGCCTTGTCATATTTACCAAGCGATTGGAACAATGTTCCTAGGTTTCCGTAGCTTGATGCTTGTCCTTTCCTGTCGCCAATTTTTATTCTGATAGCGAGTGCTTCCTCTTGATACTCTCGGGCCTTGTCATATTTACCAAGCGATTGGAACAATGGTCCTAGGTTTCCGTAGCTTGCTGCTTCTGCTTCTCTGTCGCCGATATCTATTCTGATAGCGAGTGCTTTCTCTTGATACTCTCGGGCCTTGTCATATTTACCAAGCGATTGGAACAATGTTCCTAGGTTTCCGTAGCATGATGCTTGTCCTTTTCTGTCGCCGATTTCTAATCTGATACCGAGTGCTTCCTCTTGATACTCTTGGGCCTTGTCATATTTACCAAGCGATTGGAACAATGTTCCTAGGTTTCCGTAGCTTGCTGCCTCTGCTTCTCTGTCGCCGATATCTATTCTGATAGCGAGTGCTTTCTCTTGATACTCTCGGGCCTTGTCATATTTACCAAGCGATTGAAACAATGTTCCTAGGTTTCCATAGCTTGCTGCTTCTCCTTCTCTGTCGCCGATATCTATTCTGATAGCTAGTGCTTTCTCTTGATACTCTCGGGCCTTGTCATATTTACCAAGCGATTGAAACAATGTTCCTAGGTTTCCGTAGCTTGCTGCTTCTCCTTCTCTGTCGCCGATATCTATTGTGATAGCTAGTGCTTTCTCTTGATACTCTCGGGCCTTGTCATATTTACCAAGCGATTGGAACAATGTTCCTAGGTTTCCGTAGCTTGATGCTTGTCCTTTTCTGTCGCCGATTTCTATTCTGTTACCGAGTGCTTCCTCTTGATACTCTCGGGCCTTGTCATATTTACCAAGCGATTGGAACAATGTTTCTAGGTTTCCGTACCTTGATGCTTGTCCTTTTTTGTCGCCAATTTTTATTCTGATAGCGAGTGCTTTCTCTTGATACTCTCGGGCCTTGTCATATTTACCAAGCGATTGGAACAATGTTCCTAGGTTTCCGTAGCTTGCTGCTTCTCCTTCTCTGTCGCCGATATCTATTGTGATAGCTAGTGCTTTCTCTTGATACTCTCGGGCCTTGTCATATTTACCAAGGGATTGGAACAATGTTCCTATGTTTCCGTAGCTTGATGCTTGTCCTTTTCTGTCGCCGATTTCTATTCTGTTACCGAGTGCTTCCTCTTGATACTCTCGGGCCTTGTCATATTTACCAAGCGATTGGAACAATGTTCCTAGGTTTCCGTAGCTTGATGCTTGTCCTTTTTTGTCGCCAATTTTTATTCTGATAGCGAGTGCTTTCTCTTGATACTCTCGGGCCTTTTCATATTTACCAAGCGATTGGAACAATGTTCCTAGGTTTCCATAGCTTGCTGCTTCTCCTTCTCTGTCGCCGATTTCTATTGTAATAGCTAGTGCTTTCTGTTGATACTCTCGAGCCTTGTCATATTTACCAAGCGATTGGAACAATGTTCCTAGGTTTCCGTAGGTTGCTGCTTCTCCTTCTCTGTCGCCGATATCTATTGTGATAGGTAGTGCTTTCTCTTGATACTCTCGGGCCTTGTCTTATTTACCAAGCGATTGGAACAATGTTCCTAGGTCTCCGTAGCTTGATGCTTGTCCTTTTTTGTCGCCAATTTTTATTCTGATAGCGAGTGCTTTCTCTTGATACTCTCGAGCCTTGCCATATTTACCAAGCGATTGAAACAATGTTCCTAGGTTTCCGTAGCTTGCTGCTTCTCCTTCTCTGTCGCCGATTTCTATTGTAATAGCGAGTGCTTTCTCTTGATGCTCTCTGGCCTTGTCATATTTACCAAGCGATTGGAACAATGTTCCTAGGTTTCCGTAGCTTGATGCTAGTCCTTTTCTGTCGCCGATATCTATTCTGATAGCGAATGCTTTCTCTTGATACTCTCGGGCCTTGTCATATTTACCAAGCGATTGGAACAATGTTCCCAGGCGTCCGTAGCTTGATGCTTGTCCTTTTCTGTCGCCGATTTCTATTCTGATACCGAGTGCTTCCTCTTGATACTCTCGGGCCTTGTCATATTTACCAAGCGATTGGAACAATGTTCCTAGGTTTCCGTAGCTCGCTGCTTGTCCTTGTCTGTCACCGATTTCTATTGTGATAGCGAGTGCTTTCTCTTGATACTCTCGGGCCTTGTCATATTTACCAAGCGATTGGAACAATCTTCCTAGGCCTACGTAGCTTACTGCTTGTCCTCTTCTGTCGCTAATTCCTATTCTTAGAGCGAGAGCCTTTTCTTGATATTCTCTGGCCTTGTCGTATTTACCAAGTCCTTGGAGCAGTATTCCTAGGTTTCCATAACATACAGCCTCGCCTTCTGCATCACTATTCTTTTTCATAATGGTCATTGCTGACTCATAAAATCCTTTGGCCTCCACGAACTTTTTTTGATCCTGGAGTATCTTTGCTAGTCTTAAATGTAGCCATCCTTTTCCTAGAGTATCATTAGATTCCTGAAATAAGAGTAGTTGTTCTCTGACGTATTTTTCAGTATTTGTGTAGTTAAATAATGTGGAGTACGCCTTTGTTGCTGTGGTAAAGATATCTTGGTAAAGTAATTTAGCCATTGGACTATCCACTCTAAATCCCCGATTGTGTAGGAAAATGAAACAATCACGGCACATATCGATGGCTTGTAGAACACGGCCAGTGTTGAGAAGAAAAATTGCAACAGTTATAGCTATGCTGATGATTGACGTGGTTGTAGCGTCCACTTCTGTGTTGTCCATCATAACCTTGTTCGCTGTTGGTGTCAGAATTAAAGGAAATCAAACATAATACATCCAAGAGGAGGGACTCAGACAACTCTTATTCAATGGCGGTTTTACAGTGTAAAATTTTTTGTGCAAGAGGAAAGTAATTGGGTTAATACTAGGAGGGGTGGCGGGGAAGGTTCACGAAGAGGTGAATACTGACAGAAATTTGACGTAAATTTAAGTTTCCGCCGCCTCGGTCGTGTAAGATATATTTGCTTCGATTAAATAAAAATGCCTTCCAGTGCATTTCGACTAATTCATAGCTTTTACCATTTGAGATTGAAAACATGAAAAATCTAATTTAAAATGCGAGTTCTTTTCCCGTTGACTGATGAATTAAAATAAATATGTTTACTTTGGAAAACAAGGAGATTGGCCTCATATTTTATACAAAATCATGATTTCAGTTCACGGCGGCAGCTATGGATGAAAATAGATGATATTGAGAAGAAAGAAACCTTATTGGTTGGTTGGGGCTCCAAATGATCTTATCTTAAGTTTATGTATCATATACATTGTTTTTCGCTTTCCAGTTAACTTTCTAGCAAAAAACTATGGCAATTCCACATAATTTATAACTCATTTGAAGAGGCGGTATCTTGTCAAAAGAGTTCTCTTTTTCTAAAGGTTAAGGAGGATTTCACACCCCCTTGGTTGGCGACACAACCAACTAAAAATAGAGTAGAACTCCTGACGCTCAGAAAAAGCAAAATAGCGCTTCCGGGAAAGTGAAAGGTTTTTAGCCAACTTTCACTCCGTGAGCTTCCGTCGGCATGCACTTCTTAGGTAGTCAGGTAGGTATAAAACCACTAAAAATAACGTCGAGGGCCGGGCAAACCACGAACCCTCATTACTTTCTCAAAGCTATTTTTTCATCAGGAGATTTAAAAACTTCCGGTTTTCCCCTTTGTGAACGTTTCATGATAAGGAATTGACTTGTTCATTTCCGAAAGCGAGAGGAATCAAACTCGAGTGTCAACAATCAAAGTGACACTATGGTGAAATCACGGATAAACTATGCAAAATACAATTAAAATATACAGTGATTTTTCTGAAATTAAAGCCAACGATCCTGTGGTTCCAGTATACAGAATAACGTTGGCATCCTAAAAAAGTCCTCCTCAAAGCTTTCTCGATAATCCTAAGGCCGTGTTAACGCCACGAATTTGCATATCAAACCCCTTCCTAACCCTTTTTTATTGTATAAAGAAATCGAAAGAAATCGAAATTGCTAAATAGTAGCGTTTCAGGGACACAGGAACAAAGATTGACGAGACTGCTAAGACAGAGGCAGCGAGCGTTTTGAAACGTGGGGAGGGGAGAGGGGAGGCATACGCATACCCCTACTCAAATTTTCCAAAATGCCCCTTGCGTTGTTCGTTAACACAAGCAAACCAATCTGTAATCTTTACAGTTTCGACTGTGACCGTAATCCACTTGTGACCTACTTTCATTTTTCCCGGCCCAGTCTAAATCTTTCAGCTAAGCATTTGATTGGGTTCCCTCAGACAAAATTAACTCGTCTAATTTCCTAGACGTGCTGTCTAGTCTAATGGGGAACTGCCGACAGTTGATAAGCTTCTCGGGCACAGGCTGGAGCTGTTCAAAAAATAGTTTTATGACAGGTCATTTTGCCAAGCACGATGCTGATGAAAGAATTTATAAAAAGATCATAAGATTAAATATCTTGCCAAATTTTATGCCGCGCTAAGGATATTTTTTGGCAGCAAAACGTGGGGAGGGGGACGCTGAGCCCCCCTCAAAAAAATTTTTAGTTGGGGCGGGGGACACTGCAGCCGTCCGGCCCCCTGATCCGCCGCTATGTGAGAGCAGTCACATTCGGCAATATAAGAGTATATACATGTTTATCTGAACTTTGGGCGCAAACTTAGGACTTGGAAATTGAGATTAACAAAAAGGAAACCTCTTGGGCGCTAACGTAAGAGTTAACAAGAGACGAGATCCACTTCCACATGGTATCGCGCATGTCCACACGTCACGAACTTGTGTAACACAATACGAATTTCACATATTCACAAGTAAAGATATAATTTGAAGTTAGAAAAGCTCTGCGATTCAAATAAGATGAAATGAAAGAAAGCCGAATTACATGTAACATCACCCGCACAATAAGAGGATAAAGTGGACCACCACATGTCCTTAAGTCCGCTCTTGATCGTAAAACGACAGAGTTTTTTAATGTTTTGGCTTCTTTTTGCAGGAAATCCTTGCAAAATCAGATTAGAAATTACAACTCAGATTTCCTCACCAAAAAAAAATACACCAAAAGAGGGAGACCCACCGCGTGGTTTGTCACTCTGACACACAAAGTAAGAAAATAGAGAGCAGTTAGAAAAACAAACTGAATAATTCAGGATTAACTCACCGTTTGAAGCTAGAAATGTTCTGTGTCCATTTTGATGTAAGCAAAAGTACTTGAATGAAATATTCTGATGAAGGTTGATTTTCTCTGGATATCGAAGAAATAAACGCAATGGTATGCAGATGATAATAAAGATAAAGTCAGGAAATTATCAAAAGTATCAGTGTTTCCATCTTCATGAATTAATTAACTCCTTAACTTCCAAGATGTGATTGTAAATTCTCCCCTCCAGTTGCAACAAATTTCCTGAGATTTGGTAATGAATCATGATAACAACTTTGACCCGATAAGTTTGATATTTCTCATACCTATTTACTGGATGATGATTGTATATTATGAGGGAAAGTTACATTTTAATTAATTTTGGAACGATTAAAGTGTTAACAGCCGGACCAAGTCATATCTCCCCGCTATTGAGTTATTCGCCAAATTTTGGATGTATTCCGCAAATATGAAGGCCATAAAGTAAAACAAATAATATTTTCCTTCTTTCGCCTCATATATGATAAGTTATCCACTGCACACTGACAGTGAACGTTTCGATGGCTCAGGAGACAAACTATGATACCATAACATCTTTCATTTTTTTTTTTTTAACAGATATGACGGCTTTCTCAGCCGCCATTTTTATCATTAGAAATAACAATCCGTTGACCGTTGATTAGTTGCTAAAAGTTCCTATGATTTTCAAGAAACGTTCAACCTGTTCAGGATAAAACGGGAATGCAGAAGTAAGAGTTTAACTTTTGCTATCTTCTTTGAGGTAATGGAGATTTATTTTTCAATTCGTTTGTTATTTTAAATTTCAGTGTGTTAAATGTACAGCTAGTAAACGGAAACAAAAAACAAGTTCCTAATTTTTCCTTGAACTTATCTCGGAATTAATGATTTCCTATTTTCAGTGTTGTTTGTCACATACTTCCGGTCAAAGTTTTCATTTTCCATCAAGTCATCACAACTCGGAAATAAATGTGTTATACATCCATATTAAGGGGAGGGGGACTTTTGGTGCATTTCACCCCTCTTTTGTGACACGGCTGTAGCACCCCTCCTTTCTTTCTTTTGAAAAAGGATGCTAAATATCTGGAGGCACATAGATAACAGACCGTGCGTTACTGTAACGGTGAGAATATTATCAATGTCTTTACTACTTACAGAACAGATCATTTACTTCTGCCGCATTGAACCATTCTCTCTCAACACGCGGTGTATTAGACTTTGATCGTATCTGCCCTAGAAAGTGAAACTTCTCTGCACTGCAAGAAATCATGACTCATGACATCAAATAAGAAAAAGCGATTGCTCAAAATACGAAAAATAAATTGCTCCTCAGAGAAATTTTCGATGAGATGAAGGGAAAACTAAAATATTGACACAAATAAGATGATAGCTTCACGGGTTTAAAGATCATTACTAATTTTCGAGTACAAAAACAATCTCAGCCGTAGAGAATTCTTATCATTATGTAAATGATCGTTCGATATACTGCTCTCAAATTGCGAGTTCTTTGTTTAAGGAAGAAAAGAGATAATGACAACGTAAAAGTAGCGGGAAACACCACTGTGAGTTTTTAGAAGAATATCAAACAGGTACAAGGAACAAAGTACAAGAATCACCACTTTTTTGTAGTCCAAGTTCAATCCCCTCTATCTCTTCCCTCAAAAAAAGATAACTGTTGATAATTACCTGGAAAGGTTTAAGCTGGATCAGTTCACCCTGATGTCACCTGATTCTTATGATCTTTCGTTATATTCTGGAGAAATGAATAAACGGGGTAGGTTTCTAAAGAAATTATGGTGCCGCGTCACTGAGGGAAAGGGGGTACATTTAGAAAACAAGATCATTCCGTTTTATCAACTGATTTAATAATGTAAATTAGCCACCATAAAGAGTTTTTGAAGCTACCATTTCGAGCGTTAGCACTTCGTTTAGAACGAAAGACGAAAGGCTATCACTCAGCACATCATAAGCTCACTACAGTGGCTAATTCATGTTATTCTGGATAAAACCTATAACGGTAGAAGTGGTTGGTACTGACTTCTTATCAGAACGAAAACACCGATCAACGACATCCGTTCTACTTATTTTGTAGCGACTTTGTCTTCGATCGATATCATACAAATCACACCAAGTGAAAAGTGAACAGTTCACGAAGAGTTAGTCATGACATGTAGATATCTTACCATTTACAGTCAGAAGCTTCGGTTGAACTGTGATGGATCTTGTGATAAAAGTCAAAAAAAATGAATGCCGAGGCCTGACGTCCCCTGCTATACAAGTTACAAACTGTTTCAGTTTTACAAACTCAAATGGCATCGTCAATAATTAAATTTAGATGTTCAAAACCGAATTACGCGAACAGAGATGGAAAATAAAAGAAAACACCAAGAAAATTGTTATAAATCTCTCCTCACCTTCCTTCTAGCGCAATAAAATGAACAGATGAGTTTCATTCATCTGTCCGTAACATACAATTTCTACTTTTTCCGCTAAGATTCTTTTTTCGGGGAGTTTGCTTGATAATACAACGTTGTGGTGGACTGAAAAGAGGCCGAATTAAAAGTTAGCAAAATAGAAAGAATAGAAAGAAACTCTGGTTCTGCGTTGGTGTGGGAGTAAAACAAGGTAATTTTGGTTTTCTCAACTGAGTTGATAATGTTAACTGGCCACCGTGAGGAGCTCAAAGCTGACGTTTCGAACGTTAGCCCTTCGTCAAAGGGAATGGAGGAATCGTGGGTTGTTTGTGCGTTTCTATGCAGAAAATAGAGCTGCGCTATTGGTGGAACCATGGTAACGAGAAAAACATATTATCGGAATAGGTCACCTAGTGGTCTCCTTCTCGTCATCTTCTTGTTTCACTAATGGACATCTTTTTGCAATAGGCGTAAGTTATGCAACAGATGGCATTGGCAGAAGTGCTCGTGAAGTGATCAGCAATCTCAATGGATCGTTTTGGTCCCGATACTTTCTCAACGTTACGAATGAAAGGACAAGTTTTCCATCGTGCGCGAACCCATTTGAAAGTTCCGGGTTGGTCATTAATTTGTATTTAACTTTTGACCGATATGTAGCCTATGTTTCGTCGCGTTTGAATGAAATAAGTGGAAAGTGCCAAAAGATAGCACCAGTCTCCTGAATCATTTTGAAGTAAAGTTTTAAGAATGGTGGATGTAACTGCGTAGTTGTGATGATTGCTAGTTTCGAAATGCTGAGGGACGCGTATTTCGTGTGCTTTTCATTTATGTTTTATTTTTATCCATTAATCTTTCGTTAGTTAATGATTGTTACCAATAAAATAGTTATTTCTGTCATGCATCAGATATTGCATTTCACTTTTCATCATATTAGTTCGGTTGCTGTTGTTGCTATCAACTTATTATCTGCTGTCGTTAGGGGCTAGACCAAAAGAAGTCGTTCTTTATTTTGTATTTACGATATTTCCTTTATTGTTTGTATTAATGCTTATTTCTCGCATCCAGTTATTTTACAATCCCTCTTCATAACCGCCATGATAGATTTGCTGGATCAATGTTACTGAAGGTAGTGTCGACCGACATGTCGACCGACATGTCGGTCGACCGTCGGTCGACAGTCGGTCGACAGTCGGTCGACAGTCGGTCGATAGTCGGTCGATAGTCGGTCGATAGTCGGTCGATAGTCGGTCGATAGTCGATCGATAGTCGGCCGAGAGTCGGAAAATAGTCGGTCGACATGTCGGTCGATATGTCGATCGATATATGTCGGCTGATATTCGGTCGCCTTATTGGTAGACAGTCGGTCGATATTTGACCGACACTTGGCCGACACTTGGCCCACACTCGGTCGACACTTGGCCGATGTTTCACCGATACTTCACTGACACTTAAGTGATGCTTCAATGGCATTTTACCTATTGTCGACCGTATGGACGTGTTTTAAGGAAATCTTAACAGGATAGAACTTCTGCTGTTGTTCGGGGCATAGACTAAAACTAGAAACAACGAAACGACTTTAACAACCGAAACGACCGAAACTGCCGAAACGAAACGACCGAAACGAAACGTTCAAAAACAAAACCACCGAAACAAAGGAAACGAAACCACCGACTGACAGCCAAAACGAATGGAGCAACTGAAACGAAACCATTGAAACAATCGAAACGAAACCACCAAATCAAACGAAACGTAGCCACCAGAGTAAAGTATTCTAATTTAGGCATGAATCATCTTCAACTGCACTGCTTTCCTAGCAGACGTATTTTCAAATCTAACATATCGCTCGGGCCGTGTGTACGTGGAGGTGGTTAAACCCTCTTAAAAGGATCAGTTCTCTATGAACAGCTTCATTGTATTTCAATAAACAATAACTTTAATGAGGCAATTCAGTGTTCATGTTTAAAAAATTCATTAAAAATCATTAACCGTTATTATCACAAATCTAATATCATCTTTACTCACGCAAACGGGTAAGGCAACTGAAACATATAAATAAAACGAAAATGAAGTCAAGAAGCTGAGCCTCGGTCGAAATCCTGCAATTACATGTCTGATCTACCGTTTTTAATAATTACCCACTACATTTTGAAGTAACCGATTGCTTTCTACAGAACGTCAAAGAAAATAATCCTAGCTAAAAAACACTTTGCCAGAGCCTCGCGAAAATCGCCCCCATTCTGAAAATGATTTACATTGTATATCAAAAGTTAAGCTTCCCAAAATGCCCAATTTTTTCGAGTTCTCTGTCCCCTTATTTTTGCAAAAAGCAGTAGAAAAAATATCCGCCTTATAAATTGGTTGCAAACGAACAGACTACTGAAAAGAAATGTCAACTGCGGAAATTGTAGGAATGCATGCGCCTCATTCGCCATCTGCGCAATGGGGACGGATACATTTGGTAAGTAATTTCAATTCCAATTTCAATTAATCTAACCACAGATTTTCCCTGCCGACCTGACCTAAAATTCGATAGCTTTCAACTATTTCAGACCAGTTGGAGTAGACCCGGGATTTGCGATAACGGTTTGTAAACGGTTTTCGCAAACTCTTGAGAAGGGCTTCAAATTCAAAAACAACACCCTATTTCAGACCAAAATGGTCAAAATCTAAACCCTTGGAACGGGACATACCTATATAGCTTAAACTTAACTTTTCAACAGGAGATGTCACCGCTGTCGACGCTCTTTGTCAGTGAGAGTACATTCGTATTTCTCTGGAAGCAAAATTTCAATCGCACGGCAGTTCCAATTTCTCTGGAAATGGGCGTACAAGAGTTCGTTACTAATGATGAAAATTGAAGGAACGGCCTCACAGAAAGTTTTAGTCAAGTTTGCACGAAAGTGTCGGCAAATTGCATGGGAAGCATTGTTGCGTCACCCGATCCCACAGTTAGGCGGACCAGGTGTGATTGTGCAGATCGACGAATCAGCGTTCAATTACAAGTCCAAGGTGAGAAAATAGGAAGTACACGCCTTCGAGTAGTCATGAGTTAGGTAGGTTCGGACCCTAGAGGGTGTCCTTCGACGAAAAATGGTATCTGTATTTTTAAAGTAAACTCCAACAAATTATGTTGACATAAATATGTTTAGCTTTTTCTGTTGACATCTGGCTGACATCACTTGTCAGTGAAGGGTACGAACCAAAACATGAATAGTGGAATACCGAATTTCGAACCATAAACGGAAATTGCCATTTGTTCAAAAAATGGGGAGCTTAGAGAAAGCGGGAGTAAAATCACAATGAAGTAAAGCCAAAGGAAACGAATTTTGCCTCCAAAAAGGGGATTTTCGGAAAATTGAGTATTCGATTGAAATCTGTATTCCACTGTACAACGGTCGTAGTTTCTCAGAGAACGCAAGCGTTGCGAGTACATACAGTACATGAACTCACGACAAGAACCTTTGTCAGAGTGAAGGAAAATGTGAAATGTACGCACTAGCTGACCTCAGCTGTTTCCATCCTCTCATTACAGAACCAAACTAAGGCAATTAATCTAATGCTAAAGATTTTTGGGAGCGCGTCGTATCACCTCCGCCCCCTCCCATCTTTAATGTACCGTATTTCCAATGATTCTTTTCATAATATTTTAATTCATGCAGCTGTAATTGTTATTCCTTTGCAGTTTAACAGGGGGCGTCGGCCTCGAAGAGAGAGATGGGTACTGGGGTTGTTTGACACACAGTATACTCCAGCCCGACCATACCTACAGCTCGTAAGGCGACGCAATGCGGCGACTCTTTTGCGTATTATTCAAAGGAAGGTTCAACCTGGCTCCATAGTGCACACGGACCAGTGGGCGGCTTATCGGCAACTCCAGAGGAGACTCGGTTTACAACACGGGGCGGTGAATCATTCAATCATTTTGTTGATCCAGTAACCGGAGTCCATACACAGAACGCTGAAAGCAACTGGTGTACGGCAAAGGAAAAATTTAAGAAAATGAAGGAAAACACAAACCCTGACTTTCTCTTTGAATACCTACAGGAATTTACGTGGCGAAGGTGGTATGGTGAGCCTCACCCAAATGGATGCTTTCGAAGGCTGCTCGATGACATTGCTGAATAGTATCCCCTTTAAGGGAATCAGTCAAAACCATTGTATTCGTACGGGACCCAACACACAGCAAAAAAAGGTCGTCTCTTTCTGCTTCCATCATCCCCCACCCTCAAAGTAGGCTGGGTTCCATACCCCCACACCGGAGTAAATCTATCTGTGTGTTGTTTTACAAGCTTCTTGGACACAAAATAATTTAAATAATCTTTGTTGAGAAAATTTTTGTTGGTTATTTTACTTGTCAGAATAAAGTTTTATTGGTTTAATGTTAACTGTCTCAGAATTTTTGTTATTTGAAGAGATGCAATTCAGCCAGTTCCGGCTGTACCACAGACATGTGTGAACTAAATACTAAAAAGCATGTTACTCGCCTAGAGTTTATTCCCGTGAAGTGACGCCCCTGCGAGTCGCATAAGTCTCTAGTTATTGTAAAGCTCCCGTTAGGCGAGTAGGAAAAAGCTTAGGTCTCAAAAATAAAGGGAAAATATTCGAGAGAAAAGTACAGATTGAAACCATACAGAGATTAGGTCTTCGGAAAGTTTTATCATAGGTGCTAACTTTTTCTTAAAGTGGGACGGTGACGCAAGGATTTGCGTTTATGAGGATTTTCACTTTCCCGTTATTGTTACTTGCTTAACGGACTTCAATTCGTGAGTGGCTCATGTTGTAGTTAATGAGTCACCCCCAAATTTTTTAAATTCACCACGTCATTCATAAGTCGTTTCTTATCTTAATCATATACCTGAAAGTTTATGCGTTCAAATCAAATTATCTTCAAATCAAATTTTTCAATACCGACACTGCAACAATACACAACCACACGAGCGGCGTTCAAACTGTATTTACCGATAAAGTTCAGACACTTGACCAATAGACTTCCGACACTCGGCCGATAGACCACTGACACTTGACCGATATTCCACCGAGACGCAACACTCCCTCTGTCGGTCGACATATCGACCGACTATCGACCGACTATCGACCGACTATCGACCGACTATCGACCGACTATCGACCAACTGGCGACCGACTGTCGACCGACATATCCACCGATATGTCGGTCGCCATGTCGGTCGACACTACCTATAGTAAAATTGATCCGATTTGCTTTCCTCCATTTGTGGACGCCATCTTGAATTTTACACAAGAAGTTTGAAATCGTCTTCGGACCATCATAAGTTTGCGCATGCGTAAATCGTAGCACTGTCCCATTAATTGACTGATACTGAACGTAAATGATTTACCTTTTCATCTATACTTATTTTACTCCTAAAGTCTCTTTGATAAAGGCGGGTAAACAGGACGTCAATTCTGCTCGCCTATCCGGCTTCATATGAATCCGAGATAATATGAGATAACATTTGTAATATTTCATTTTTAACCATCTGCTGTAGTCCTTTGATTACACTGCTGGCGTATTTTTGAAATATGCAGCCAGACTTAATGGGAGATGAAATTCCAATGATCACCTGTTGATTGGTTTTCGTTTTGGCAAAGAACGATAGGTTTCTTCTACAACAGAATGCGCTCTCATACTGCCTGAGATTGTCTCTGCGTGTATCCATCAACCCTGTAGTGCACAGTGATTTAGCAAACCAGGCCACAACACGCCCCTTGCTGATAGACCAGCTAAACAATGCTTCAGTTGATTCTGGTATGGAGGATTTAGAAACATTGGTGGTTTCCAGCATTATACCATTGTTTCAAGGAACTGGGAGACTAACATAAAATTACTTTTACCTATTTGGTTCAGGTGGCTTTAGCTAATCCCGAAACTTATCTGAAGTCAATTCGAGAGTAATCTGCTTTGACAGGTGGACCTTCAAGTTAATAACTGTGTGAAAATCGACTAAAAAGATGAAGTTTCACATCTTGAAAGCTCTTTTCTACCACAATTAACAGTAACGTCGTGATCTCATTTGGTAATTTGCTGTTGTCTAGAAGAGTACAGAGAACGCTGCTCGCGTCAACGTGTCACTCAGCATGTCACGCACTGAAAGAATCGTTTTATTTCATGCCAATATTGTGGTAGAATCAAAACAGCAAAGATTTGGCGTGGCTTTCATTCTTATTGAAAACGGTATTCTTCATCACAGTGGTCATAATTTGCTGCCTATTTTTCCTTGGAGACGTAATCGAAGCGTATGTCTTTTTTTTACTTCTGACTTCTATTGGGTCGAGGACTTTTACTTCGCGCATGTACTCCTGAAACTAGAGTAAATAAATAAATAAATAGAAAAAGAAATCTGAAATTTCCACTCTGGACGCGCGTTTCCTGCTGCGCAAGGACGGCGCAATTTTTGTCAAGCAAAGTCATCCAAGTACTTTTGCAGAGGCAGAAGCTCCATCCCCATAAAACCTTTTCTCAATGTATTGTCGAATTTCCCTCGAAACCAAATTACATATGATGGCTAAGCCATCAGGGTTTTTGTGTAACAGTTTGATGTTACATAATTACGGCTGACAAACATTGTTTAAGGTTTGAGACACTTTAGAACCATTACAATGTTTGGTCAAAGCTTCAATGAAAAGAAACATCATTCCAAATTGAACTCAGTCCACACGTTTATGACAAATTTGTGGCACGGCTTTCTTTTTTCCCTTTTATCCATATTGTTCCACCAATCATGTTAAAAAATAATGCAGTAGAAGATAAAGTACACGACGTGAGTCGAAAATGAAGTTTGAAGGGAATCATCATTTATCAACGACAGCTTACTAGCACTATCTTTCAAAAATAATTGTACTTCTAAGTTCTAATCAATCAGCCCCCGCTGTCCCCAATACAGCAGCATATACAGTCAACAGGTTAACAGCCTGCCTCGTTTCCAATACCAACCTGGCTTCGAGCAACCAATCACGCGCTACATTTTTTGGCTCCCCGCGAAGCTGATTTACCAATCGCGTCGCTAACTCCAGATTTCCACGCGGAAGGTAGTACTCTGCGCGCGCTTGGAGATCAAAACTATCTAAATTGTCTAAATCTACGAGTTCTCCCTGCTTTACGGGATCAAATGAATCGAAAATTAGGAAAGATTGGATGTACGACAGCACGTGAGTCCATGGTGAAGCTCCGTTCTCTCCTGTCATGGCTACTCGTCGACACCATCTCCGGATCTTGTAAAAGCGACGCGTCACATTCTCTTCGTTCAGCACTCCTCTTAACACAACCTCCTCTGGTAAAGAGTTAAGAACTTGTGAGACCAGTGGATCCTCTGCCGCCGCATCGTGAATGGCTGTCAACTGAGGCAGCAGCGGTTTTGGTTGAGTAGTACCTTTGTCGATAGCTGTAGTCAGCGACTGACAAGCTGTCCACAGATTTTGCGCCTGCTTATTTTGTTTCTCAACATCTGCTCTTCCCTCTATCACTGATACCACACCTCGTAACTGAGCAAGAGCCCCAGCTAACTGCACCTTAAAAGCCTCTCTTTCTACGGCCATTTTTTGTTGCAAGTTGTCCTTATACCTGAGAAAACGTCACTGTTGCATTAGATAGGGTAAGTGTAAATGTAGCCCGTAATATGTGTATATAGGAAGTCTAGGGCGGGGGAAGGAGCGGTAGATACAATCCAAGCACTTTAAACTTAACAGCCCATTTAAGGATAAAGGATGAAAAATGAATATTTAAACCGTTGAAAAAAGATGTGCTGAAGAAGCACATTCTTACAAAACCAACCTGTTTTCTAGTTCCATTGCCTGAACACGGAGAACCTCGTCCAAGTGATCACTGTATGCTGCTTCCTGGCGACGTAATTGCTGTCGGAGGCTCACCTCATGTGTTGCTGAAAGCTCTGCTTGTTAAGAGGAAAAAAAAAGGCTAACAATCTCATTGTCACTTGACTCATTAATTGTATTTTAAGCCCATATCAAATAAAAAGCGCGCCTTCCTCAAGCGTAAACCACCAGATCTCTTTTTTTTTCCACCTCTTTACTGGAGAGGAGATATCGAGAGGGAGTCGTGAAGTAACCATACTAGCCAAGCGAGGAAATGTCATCAATTAAAGAAAATCGATTGTAAAACAAATTCTCTATGTAAGCACCTTACGATAGGTATAAAAACAGTTGGGAGGATATGCATACTGATGTCAGGTTTTGAGGGTTAAACGCCAGAAAACGGGAGAAACCAGGTAGTGAGTTGTTTTGCATCTAATTGGTTGAAAGGGTGCTGCGAGTGTTCGGCACCAAGAGAAGCAAAGTAAAACTAATGCAATTCTGGATTATTTCGAACACTTACACATGTACATGTACTTGAAATTGCTCTTATCCTATCAATACTATCATAATCGACCCCCAACCCCTCCCCCCCCCCCCCCACAAATAAAAAAAACATTTTACCGGGTTTCAATTTAAAGATCACAATGTGCCTACCTTCTTCTTCGCTGTGGTTTCAAACTCGGATGCCATTCTCTCGCCTTCTTGCTTCAGTTTAAGTTCGGTTACCTTGGCATCCTCTTCACGTTGGATTTTAAGGGAGTTTTCCAGCCTTTTTTGTTCCTCAGTTTGGTAGCTGACTAGCTCCTATGTTAGCTGATCAAGTATTTTTCGAGCATATGCCAAAAGAACCGACTCAGACCTAAAAGGCGAAAATGAAACGACTTTACACTAGGTGGGAGACACTTTAGCCAAAAGAATAGCGCTGGACTCCTTCCCGACAGGGCTGGGTTCGATCCACGCCAGAGTTACCGTGATGCATTGCACTTTCACTTTTATTTCTCATTCCGTCTCTTTTCGTTCACAACTGTATGTTTCAACTTGAAAGTCAAGACAACCACGTTTTTGTTCAAGTCTCTTTCATCCTGACAATAGTATACCTTTCCTTCAATGGTATAATAATCATTTCTCTTAAAATCAAAGAAACCTCAACAACTGTCCTTCGTATACGTGAAGACACGAGACCAAAATGTACAATGTAACAATTCGCCCAGTATCATGAATACCCTACCTAACATCTTTCTCTCCAACACCTTCCAAAGCTTCTTCTTTCAGAGCAGCAAGTATTATATCCAGTAGCTCCTCCCTGAACATATCTTTGCTTTTGGCCGAGTCTTTCTGATGTTCCTCCAGCACTGCTGCCTCTACCTTGGCCTGCTGCATGTCTAACGCTGCTTTCTGTACACTGTAACTTACCCTCGCTGCCTCTTCTGTTGCAGTGGTTCCTGCTCCTTTAGCCCCAGCAGCTTCAGCTTCCTTGATAATAGATTGAACTTTTTCTACTTCTTCATTTACTTTTACCTGCAAAAGAGAGAAAGACGTGTTCTACTTGATGTAAAACAGGAGTAATCTGTCCATGACCCTATCAATTTTTACATCACTGGGCGAGGGAGAGCAAAGTAAGCACGCGAGAGAAGAATGATTAAATTTGGAGACTTCAAAAGAGCACTGAAAAAAAGTGTGCAAATTAAAAGATTTTGTCTGTTTTGATTGATCTAACAATCTTCATAAAGCAGCCAATTGTGTAATTTATAACTTTAAAGGTAACCAAACATGAAGATTTGTGTCAAAGATGGATTCTTTCACTCCCAGGAGTGACCGCTAAGCAATATCTCATCACAATATCAAGACATCATCATACACAGAGAAAAAATATTTTGATTGAACACGATATTCTCATAGCTGAAATTATATGAAGGATATGGCAGATGGTAGGGAGAATTTCACATAAGATCTTGAAAAGATTATGGAGGGCAACTGTTTTTATTCTAATCACCTGAGCAATGGAGAAATTTGAGTATTCTGTGGGGTTTCTGTGAACACTCATTAAAAAAAGCTTGAATCGTTTTCGCTACCAGCCCAGGTAAAGAGCTGTCGGCGACCCAAGCCTCTCGATTAAGTTCCTGATCGATTGTGCTTGTAAAAGTAGCATATCATCAGTTTAAGCTCCAATCCAACCCTCTCCTAAAATATTAACTTAATGATATAAATAGACTAAATAGGCTGCTTAGCAAGTGTACGTACAAAGGTATTTACCCGGCGACATTTAGGACAAATTATTTTAAAGGTACGAAAGTTGTCGCCAGCAAAAAGTCTCTGTCGGTAAAAATCTAGATCGTTTCAATAAGTCTAACTTAGTTACAAAGTTCTTCTTGGTTTCCAGAACATGTGGTGTCCATGTAAGCTTGTGATCTACCGTCAGGGCAAGTAAATGCGTTTTCGAGACCCAACTAAGGTTAAAACTTCCTAAGAACGCAGGAGCAATAGGGCCCATCAGATTTCTCGAGCTGAGCAGCATCACTTCGCTCTTGCCAGGGTGAGGTGTTAGCTGGTTGTTTAGGCACTAAGTATAAACTTCGTGTAAAGCCTTATTTAACTGTACAATTGCCAAGTCTGCTGAACCTCCGATGTAGAAAACTGTCGTGCCGTCAACGAACATATATAGCGACCCTGATTGAACTATCGATGGCAAGTCATTTGTAAATATGTTAAATAATGTCGGGCCTAATACAGTACCCTAGGGTACGCCAATAGTCACTGGCAACAGATCAGACCTAACCCCATTTACTAAAGTGAACTGTTGCCTTCCATTTAAATAGTTTCTTAACCAGTCCAGTAATGTACCCGTAACGCCAAAGTCTCTTCTCAACTTCATTAATAGAGTAGCATGAGGTACACTATCAAAAGTCTTCCTAAAATCAATAAATGCTACGCGGCCATAACCTTTCTAGAGTCCAAGGCTCTTCTCCATGTCTCCGTCAAGTGGACTTATAAGTCTTCAGTTGAATAGCCACTACGGTACGCCCACTGTCTGTTTGAGCCCAGGTCGTTATCCTTGTAAATGTGCCTTATTAGAGTATCCTTGACCTCTGATTCCAAGATTTTACTGGGAATACTAAGTAAGGAGACCGGTCGATACTGAGTTTCCACATTCTGTTTCATCATCTTTTTTAAATATGGGCGTGAGCCTTGCTGTCTTTCAAGCAGAGAACACGCTTTTATTTTCACTGCTGAACTGGTAGAGACGCATAAGAGGTTGAACTATGGCGCCGCCAGCTAGTTTCCCAGAGTTTGGCGGAGATGTTATCAGGGTCAGTGGACTTATTGGTTTTCATGGTGTTGACCTTTGTTTGTACTGATCTTTGAGAAATCACGAGCTCCGAGCAGAGTGGAGATTTAGTACCCGTATTTGATTCATTTACTATCTGGACAGATTTTGAAGCATTTTGTTCCGCAAACTGCAGACATTCAAATGAGCCACTCTAAGATCTTTCGCTGAGCAAGCCTCCAATTGATGTACGATGTCAGACAAGAAGCTTTCGTGCGTCCAGATCTCGTCTTTACCATTAAGCGAACTGGAAAGAATAGCCGGCGTTGATGTACTCGCCTCTGCCATGAACGATTCATCCGAATTAAAGAGACGCATAGGGGAAAAGAGAACAGATTTAGGTCAGAACCGGTTCCTTGCTTAGGATGCTGAGGGCATGGAGAACAGGTCCAGGTAATAGAAACATTCTCTAAGATTTCCTTGAATCGTTTGGGTGTCACTCTTCCACACTTAATGTGATACCTCAAACCACACAAGTTACAGGCCAGCGACCGATGATTGCGAGCGATAGTCCGTGCACATGAATAGGAGCTCTTTTTCTCAGTGTCCGGTCCAGCTAAGATTTAAATTTATGTCCCAGCTAATAAATAGCCAATTCAATTGAAAGGTTGAGTCCGAATTTTGATAACGACTCAGTTTTGCGCGACAGAATCACTTATCCAAGCATAGCACGAAACCAACATGGCTGCCGTTCATCCACACAGAGAGGATAGCACGATTCAGTGAGTCACACAATTTGACCGTTTGCAACTCACTCTTCACAAAATCGTCAGCTGTGTGATCTACTATAGATCCTCACAAGGTCGCATGTCGAACCCAGGAGAGCCGATGAATAGAAAGGTTATGAAATGCACTCTCTAGGTAAGACTGTTTCGTTTTAGCTTGATCAAGTCGTAAAGCGAGAGTAGGCCTTTATCGATTGTGCTAGCATAACTTTTGGTATAATTTGGTGTTTCGTTTACTAGGAGTAAATAGGCGTTGCCTCTGATGACAGATATATTTTAATTACACGACTCGTGATTGACATTAATTCCGTACAATGATTAAAAAGTGTTAGCTTATCATGTTTTAAACCAGTTTTCAGAAGAATCAATAAGAAAGAGAAGTCGGTTTTCATAATCTGTTCGCTTACCCGAATCTGCTAACCTGAAGAGAGAAATCTGTTTGTACTTCTCTTACATCGAATAATTATTAAAGCTTGGATAATATTATACGGTTTGTGGTGGTTGTCTGAGCTGACCAGTTCCAAGTAAGGAAACATTTGGAAAAACGAGCGTAATTTCTGCACTTTTTCTAAAAGTAGCAGTGCTAGAATAATCGGCATATTTTTTTAGAATTTTGAAGGGAACATTACCATAGTCATGACTTGCTTGGTCTCTAAGATTGATTTTTTTTCGAGTCCTGTGGTTACGCTTTAAATAGCGCGGTAACAATTTTTTTTTCGTGAAGGACACCCGCGAAGGTCTACATTATCCATAAATGCTGTAATAGTCCTTTTTACAGTTGTGGGCTTGGTGGCCAAGCCTTTGAACAGGAGTGAGGCTTAGGGTGACCTTGTTATGGTAGAGATGTTGCTGCTTTTCAAATGCAAATTACTTTGTTATCATGCTAACTAGATACAGGTCTCTATCACAACAGGGTCACCCTTAGCCTCACTCCTGTTCAAAGGCTTGGCCACCAAGCCCACAACTGTAAAAGGGACTATTTGCATGATCTGATATATCTTACCTTGATAATGGAGTCATGACTACTCCGAAACATTGGATTTTATCATTCGTTTTTACCGTTTTATGTTTAAAGAAGTCTCTTTTACTACGAATTTATTATTATTATTATTATTATTATTATTATTGCCATAGCATTTGCCAATGCTATGGCAAATATAGATTAGACATTTTTAAAATTATTTTTTAAGCTTTTTTAGGATAAGAGTGTCACTTCCCTTCTCATATACTTTTTTTAATGTAATTTACTCTTGTAAGGATAATTTCGATGCACGTTTTCTGAAATTCTTTCAATACGAACTAGTAGTTGCTTTCTCGATTTTTATATGTAGGTCGTTTTTGTTATCAAACTTAGTTTGGGTCTGATACGAGTCTGATCCTAGAGAACCGAATTATTATGATTATTATTGTCGTCGGTATGAATTATTATTATTGTTGTCGGCATGAATACTAACAACGCTTGACATTATCGGAGGTGATCAGTTAGTCAGAGGCAAATTCAATGTATCTTTCACTTTGTGCCAGTAAACACCATGATTAGTCTGCAAATGAGGCGAAAAGGCAAACTAAGAGTCAATTTCGTATACAGAGAGTACTTCTCTATTTGCGCACCTTCTCTGGTATCACATCGAGTCACAAAACTCTGTCTTTTAAATCTATATTTGCCCTACAACGAGCCCTTTTGGATAAGTGAAACAACCTCTACGTGCAGTTTGTTCAATAACATTTATATACTTATTTATATGATCGATGAAGGACAAGCTCTAATGTCTCTTGCACTTTAACCAGATGCCTTAGATATTACAAGCGCCAACAATGATGCCAGACGTCAAAAGGAAATGAGGCTGGAAATGAAATTGGGTCACTCCTCTAACTATCTCTCGGCATAATCCTCGACATCCTCAGCATCTGCTGTGCTCATTGCCTTGTTAGTAGCGTAAAAGTGATAACTCGTTCTGATTACGAGACGTGATCGCGTGACGTGATCGTGTGACGTGATCGCGTGATCTCGTTATGATTGTTGTGATCTGAGCAAGTAACATATCTGAGTGGGGGATTCTAAAGGGAAAGTGACGTCATGAATGAATGAAGGTTCCGGCACCTATTTTGACTATTTGCACAACGTTTTAGCAACGTTTTTGTGTGATGCAATTAAGGGAAATGATTGTGAAACAGGGTGTACTTAAGACTTCTTAATTCCGCAATCATAGCATAAATTGGTAGGAGCCAAAGAAGTACTCACATTGGATGCAACGCTCGACAGACATGGCGGCGAGGATTTTCTCTCCTTTCCAAAACCTTTGGCGGAAGTCTAACAACGAACACTTGCTGGAAAACGACGTAATTGCGCTTCAAAACGACGAGTATTCCCTTAAAGTCGACGAGAAATGTTTTGCAGGTAAGGACGCCAACCACAAAATGGGGCAATCACGCGCTAACACAGCCGACAGCGCGGATGATGAGTTCACTACAATAAACCTACGGGAAGATACAAAGCGTCCTTCAGATTCAAACACAGGTGAAGTTTCTGGAACATCAGAAGTTACAGCACCGGCAACGCAAAGGGTCTCTTTCTTGGGGATAACATTGTGCATCATTTCATCTCTGTTCATCTCTTCAACGGCGCTATTTATCAAACTGGCCGAGAGCATTCCAAGCCTGGAGGTCACCTTCATTCGCTTAACATTACAGCTCGTCTTCTCACTTCCGCCGATGATTTTCTTCAAGGACAAGTTCATCCATCCATGGAACAAGAGCAAATTCTTATTGCTTCGAGGGGTCACTGGAGTTACAGGCATGGCTCTGAGTATCTATGCTGTCAAACATATGCCGTTGGCTGACCAGAGGGTGATATTTTACACCTCCCCGGTCTATACAGCTATTCTTGGACGCATCTTTCTCAAAGAATCCGTCAGCAAGTTCGATGCTGTAGCCATTTTATCAACTCTTGGAGGGGTGGTGCTAATAGCAAGGCCCACATTTCTGTTCGGTTCCTCAGGAGAGTCCCCTAAATCCGAAAAGGTCTGGTTTCCAACCCTTCTCGCTGTCGTCTCGGCAATTTGTCACGCCTGCTCCATCATCCTCACCCGTAAGATATCAAAAGAAGTCGGTAGTAGAGTAGTCGTATCCTATGTCGCTGTAGTTGGATCAATCATAAGCCTTGTAGCTTCTTTAATTTCAAATTTTCGGTTCAAATTCCCTTACTGTCGTACTTACGACGCACTGTACGTTCTCGGCGCCGGCGCTCTTGGTTATTCGGGCCAACTATTGGTAACCAAAGCCTTGACTCTGGAGAAAGCTTCAATTATTTCCTTGGTGCGCACAACTGGGATCGCGTTTTCGTTCGTCCTCCAGCTGATTGTCTTTCATGATGTTCCAGATGGCCTCAGTATTGGTGGAGCTATTCTTGTCCTTCTCTGTAATGTTTCTATTTTCATCAAGAAATTTCTACACAACAAAAAGAGCCACGCAAAGGCTCCAAATAATACTGAACGGTGACTCGCTCAAAGACCGAATAACCTTTATCCTAGCATTTATTTACAGGTAACGTGAAAGTCATAAATCACCTGAAATATATCTAGGTGAGATAGCTAACCTCTGTAGCAGGAAAACGAGGACAGCAGCATATGGTGAGTGAGATGGCTGGAGCGGAAAAACTGGCCAGCGGTCTTATCAAGCGGGCTTCGAAGTGGAATCCGTAAGTAAAGCCGGGAAAGTAAAGCCTGTTAAGAGAAAGGAAGAAAAAAAAAAAACCGCTGGAACACACCAGAGAATACGGCAGTAAACAGAGAGTCGGCTCAGATACCCGTTTCTTGAAATGGACTTTCACAACGCAAACTCAGAACGTTTGTGACCGTTAAGGTGAAGTACTCCGTTTCGCACTTTGTGACCCTTCTTACACGAACAAATTTTAAATTTATTAACATCTTGGGAACATCGATGGAAACAATTTAGATCTAAGAAATACAATCTTGAACTATGATTGAGGTTTTGTTTTTAAAAGTTACATGAAGGGCATAGTTTAAGCCAAAGCTTCCGAATTTTTACTCATGAATTAGCTCCGAAATATTTTTTACTTAGACTGAGCTGTGCCAACTACTACTTCCTCTCTTGAAAAAAGAGACTTAGAATAACATTCAAAATGCTGGAGATGTGAACTACATAGAAATCCTTGGAAAACAGGCAACCTTCTTTTAATGTGGGTAGAAAAAAAATCTTCTTCACGTGGAGTTGAAAATTGTAGTCTGCTCGATTTGACCACTTTAGCGCGTGAAAGTTCAGCACTACCGGAAAATAGTAGTCTAAACATGATTCAAACGGTAAAAGATCGATAATTAAAGAGGAATAATTTTTGTGAATTGTTTTTAAGAAACAAAGTTTTCTAAATAAAAACGTGTTCAATTTATTGAACCAATGTAGTACATTGATTTTAAAAATAAGTTTCACAGATAAAGTTAACTTGGCCCTCAACCTTGTTCCCAGGGCCTTTTCCCTTCGTTGGGGGTGCACCCTCAGCTAAGGGAAAAGGCCCTGGGAACGAGGTTGCTTGGCCCTTTAACTCCCATGAGTGACCGAGATAGAAATTCTCTTTACGATATCAATACAATATCAAGTAGACAAGTGATGAGAATAAAGGAAACTATCAACCAAGGGATTATTAGTTGATCCAATTCAAAATTCTCCGAGGAACATCAGGCGAATTGTATAGCAGAGAGAAACGAGAATTTTCAACGAGGTCTTGGGAGTGAAGGATTAAGCCTCTCACTCCCAAGATCCGATTAGGGACCAAAAGAACAATTCTCCTCACCATTTGCCGAACATTTCTCTGATTTTTGATTTGAGAATTGGGTGTTCTGTTGTAGAGTATTCTAAAGGATTGCTATTTCGAGTAGTTTAGGTTTACCTTTTGTTTTGTTAAGTCTCGCCTTTTTGCGTCTACGTATTTTGGTAAATCTATAGTTTTGATCTTTTATTTCTAGTGCGTGCTTGAACTTGGCTCGGTTCGCGGATTCCCTTCTTACCGTGCTAGACATTTTAATCGCTTGTTATAGTTGAGAATAATTAGTTTCATAGATGGTTATGTTCGGATTGGTAAAACTGACCTTGAGTTTTACCCACACTAAGATCCTGTTTTGTGCGCGTGATTCTCGTGCGCCGCTCTATCATTGGCGTTTAATTGGTTCCTTGGTGCTCGCCAAGTACTTCGAAGCGAGCCACTCGATTTCCCTCCTTGCAAAACAACGAATACACTGTGGAAACTCTCACGGTCAGCTAACCTGAGTGTCAAGCAATAGAATATTCAACTAGAAAGCAGTCACAAAATAAAGTTTGATATCAAATGGCAGGCAGGCAGGTCATATTACTGCTTCCAATTGAAAAACTGCTTGCAAAACAAATACGACTAAGCCTGCTAAGAGTCTTGTCAAGTCCACATGCTACCCTGATGCCTATAAGTTTGCAACTGCAGCCACACGGTGGGGTTGTGAAACAAGGGCAGTGCTCGCAAAGCTTACCAGATAGATATGAATCAATTCCACGAGTCTTTGACAATTTCTGACAGTGGTCTCAATATAAATTCAAGGTGGCCATACTTGGGAGCTTCCCCTGTTGAGATTATTGACTGCAAATGCTGTGGGATGGTTGTGTGTGAAATTAAATGTCTATATACGCACAAGGATTCCACAATTGCTGAGGGTGCAGGCCAAAACAAATTTTGTTTGAAGAAAGATGAGTCTGGTAAAGTTCATCTTGACAAATGTCATGCCAACTACCAAATTAAGGCTCAGATTTTTATCTGTGGGGTTGAATATTGTGATTTTGTGGTGTTAACAACAATTGATCTCTGTGCAGAAATTCTCCCTGACCAAGAGTTTTGGGAAGATGCACTCTGTTTCCTCTGATTTCTTCAGCGAGTACATTTTGCCTGAAATTGTGGGGACGTAAAATAATTGCCCAGACTGTGAAGCTCTAACCATCCCATCTTCATCAACATCATCTGGTTATGAAGAAGAGGAAGGGCTGTGGTGCTATTGTCAACAAGATTTGGAGGGTAGCACATTAATTGGCTGTGACAATGATTTGTTCAAGGTAAAATGGTATCATATGTCATGTTTGAAGTTAAAAGGAGAGCCTTTAGGAGACTGGATCTTTCAAATTTCTTATAGAAAAAATTAACTGAGCAACCACCAAAATATTACTTTGAGGGTGCTCCTTTCTTTGTCAAAATACTAACTGAACTTCATGGTTGTTTGTCATATAGGTATCTATTAATGACTAGCATCTGCGACACAAATTAAATGTTGCTTGTCAAAAGTGTACCTTAAAGCTGTGTTTTTGTCAACTTGAGAATTACTGAAGTTCTTTACTGACAAATTATGGCTAGCCTTAACTACATCTCTAAGGCCTTTAGATGAAAAATTGTGCATAAAGTACCTGGAATCAAACTGGTTGTAAGTTCACCTCGATCAAGTGGTACAAAGGACTCTGATAAATTGGTGAGTGCATAGCACACTATGGCAGCTTTCATATCAATAGGAGCCGGTGACTTACCTGGTTTTTCCTTTACCAACGAAACGATACCGGCTTCCGCAAAGTATGCGCGTAGTTACCCCCAACTTTGTGTTGTTATTATCAATATTTAGAAAATACAGCATCAATCCCACAAGTATCAGTAATTAGCTAAATCTCAAACTAAACTATATGCGTATGCACCAAGATGCGAAAAAAATTAATAAATAAACATAAAGCCTTGAAACCTTAAACAATAATCACTTTTCAATTGCTTGCTTGTTCATACATGTAAAACGACCAAACACAACACAGACTTGTGGCATGACAAGAGGGAAAACAAAAACTGTGAAATGATCATAACGGCTTACGCAGTTTTAAAAGCACGTGGTGGTGTAGTATCCAACGAAAAAAAAATAAACCGTTCACACAAAATATATTACAATCCAAACTGCAGCACAAGTCTTAAATAACAGTATTGTACAGCTATAATAGTATTGTCAGCTATTTAGAATGCATGACATTGACAAGTATGTGCGTAAACACCTTCACCATACACTTCAGACAGCTATGTTACACGGATTGTTGCGTGTGGTTCTCCCCAAACATGGCTGACTCTGGTTTTTTAATTTATACCGACGTCACGTGCAAACAAAGAATAGTCTTACAAGTCAAGCAATTGCTTTGCTATTGTTTTGTTTTATCTAAACATCGCATGCGCGACGAAGCATGGCGATGTACTGCAATCTTGTTAAGGGAATGAAATGGGAAACAAAACATTTTATGCATGTGAATGAATTTTGAGATCACAGAGGAAGTCAGTGAGGTACCATTTGCTATCCTTGTTTATAATCAAGAATGAAAAAAGTAAATGCAGGAAAGAAAACAATACCTACCGCATTGCTCTTGTCACTCTTGTCTGGCTTATTTGAACAAACCTCAGACAAAACTGGTTTTAGTTCCCAGTGTTCCCAGGTTCATCCTACCTGCTGGAGGTAATTATAAAGAGTACTGGTGATGGGTTCTGACTCAGACAACTTTTGGGAATTGTTGGCTACTCCATAGCCATCCCAAGCTCACAGCACAGGAAAAAGGAACAGATTAATTCTCAGACACATTCGTACTTATTCCTAAAAGCAACATGCCTGTGTTGTGTGTGGTGAGTCTGAATGGGCATTTGACCGTTGTTAATGTTTTTGTTTGGGTGGGGGTGGGGGACTTGAACCTTGCCTAGCTGGGGTGGAACAGGAAATGCCAAATCTTTCTAGCAGAAAAAAGTATTATATCCTTAAATATAGAGGTGTTTAAAGTTAAATAGTTCACTTTTGCGAATGAGTGGTTCAGAACAAGAGGTATACAAGGTGTGTAGGTGTTAAATCTTGGTCAAAGTGAAGAAAGCCACGGTCGCTGACTTTCCCTATCACAAAGTAATTAGATGGGGTATTTAAACAATTTTTGTCCGGGCAGGCGGGAATTCGAACAAAACAATCTTGAAAAGCTCAAATGCCAGGAAGGTTACCGGGGAGGGAGGGGGATGTTAAAGCTTCGAATTAATCGACGAAGTACGCGAAGACCAGTTTACGTTTACCCACATCTACCCTTGGTTAGCCATGTTCTACCACGTTCACCCTCATCTACCCATGGTTAGCTATGTTCTCCCACGTTTATCACCATCTACCCTTGGTTAGCCATCTTCTATCACGTTCACCCTCGTCTACCCTTGGTTAGCTATGTTCTCCCACGTTTACCACCATCTACCCTTGGTTAGCCATCTTCTATCACGTTCACCCTCATCTACCCTTGGTTAGCTATGTTCTCCCACGTTTACCACCATCTACCCTTGGTCAGCCATCTTCTATCACGTTCACCCTCATCTACCCTTGGTTAGCTATGTTCTCCCACGTTTACCACCATCTACCCTTGGTTAGCCATGTTCTACCACGTTCACCCTCATCTACCCTAAGTAACCCATAATCTACCTCGTTTAAACCCATCTACCCTAGGTAACCCATGTTCTACCACGTTCACCCTCATCTACCCTTGGTAACCCTTGTTCTACCACATTTACCCACATCTACACTTGGTTAGTCATGTTCTACCACGTTCACCCTTATCTACCCTTGGTTAGCTATGTTCTCCCACGTTCACCACCATCTACCCTTGCTTAGCCATGTTCTACCACGTTCACCCTCATCTACACTAGGCAACCCATGTTCTACCACGTTTATTCCCATCTACCCTTGTTTAGCCATGTTCTACCACGTTCACCCTCATCTACCCTAGGTAACCCATGTTCTACAACGTTTATCACCATCTACCCATAGTTTGCCATGTTCTACCCCGTTTATCCTCATCTACCCTCATTTTACTAATTTTCTACCCCGTTTACCATCATCTACCCTTGATTAACAATGTTATACCACGTTCACCTTTCATCTACCCCAGGTAACCCATGTTCTACCCTGTTTACCCCCATCTAGCCTTCTTTACCCATGTTCTACCACGTTCACCCTCATCTACCCTAGGTAACCCATCTTTAACCACGTTTACCCCCATCTACCCTTGTTTAGTCATGATTTACCACGTTCACCGTCATCTAACCTAGGTAACCCATGTTCTACCAGGTTTACCCCCATCTGCCCTTGTTTAGCCATGTTCTACCACGTTCACCCTCATCTACCCTAGGTAACCCATGTTCTACCCCGTTTACGCCCCTTCTACCCTTGCTTAGCCATGTTCAACCAACTCTACCCTCATCTACCCTAGGTAACTCATGTTCTACCCCGTTTACTCCCATCTACCTTTGTTTAGCTATGTTTTACCACGTTCATCTTCATCTACCCTAGTGAACCCATGTTCTACCCCGTTTATCCCCATCAACCCTTGGTTAGCCATGTTCTACCATGTTGACCCTCATCTACCCTAGTTAACCCATGTTGTACCCCTTTTACCCCTATCTACCCTTGGTTAGCCATGGTGTACCATGTTTACTGTCCTCTACCCTAGGTAACCCATGTTCTACCACGTTTACTTCCATCTACCCTTGTTTAGCCATGTTCTACCACGTTCACCCTCATCTACCCTAGGTAACCCATGTTCTACCACGTTTTCCTCCATCTACCCTCGTTTAGCCATGTTATACCACGTTCACCCTCATCTACCCTAGGTAACACATATTTTACCACGTTTATCCCCATCTACCATTAGTTAGCCATGTTGTGCCACGTTCACCCTCATCTACCCTAAGTAACCCATATTCCACAACCTTTACCCCCATCTACCATTGGTTAGCCATGTTGTACCACGTTCACCCTCATCTACCCTGAGTAACCCATATTCCACAACGTTTACACCCATCTACCATTGGTTAGCCATGTTGTACCACGTTCACCCTCATCTACCCTAAGTAATCCATGTTCTACCACGTTTACCCCCATCTATCTTGTTTAGCCATGTTCTACCACGTTCAACCTCATCTACCCTAGGTAACCCATGTTTTACCACTTTTACCCCCATCTACCCTTGTTTAGCCATATTCTACTACGTTCACCCACGTCTACCCTAGTTAACCCATGTTCTACCACGTTTACACCCATCTGCCCTTGATTACCCATGTTCTCCCACGTTCACCCTCGTCTCCCCAAAGTAACCCATGTTCTACCCTGTTTACCCCCATCTACCCTTAATTGTTTAACCATTTTCTACCACGTTCACCCTCGTCTACCCTAGATAACCCATGTTCTACCCCGTTTACCCCCATCTACTCTTGTTTAGCCACATTTTACAACGTTCACCCTTATCTACCCTAAGTAACCCATGTTCTACCACGTTTACCCCCATCTACCCTTGTTTAGCCATGTTCTAACAAGTTGACCCTCATCTACCCTAGGTAACCCATGTTCTACCACGTTTACCCCCATCTACCCTTGTTTAGCCATATTCTACCACGTTCACCCTCATCTCCCCTAGGTAACCCATGTTTTACCCAGTTTACCCCCATCTACCCTTGTTTAGCCATGTTTTTCCACGTTCACCCTCATCTACTTTAGGTAACCCATGTTCTACTCCGTTTATCCCCATCTACCCTTGTTTAGCCATGTTCTACCACGTTCACCCTCGACCGCCATTGTTAACCCATGTTCTACCCCGTTTACCCCTATTTACCCTTGTTCAGCCAAGTTCAACCAAGTTTACCCTCATCTACCCTATGTAACCCATGTTCTACTCCGTTTACCCTCATCTATCCTAGGTTAGCCATGTTCTACCACGTTCACCCTCACCTACCCCAGGTAACCCATGTTCTACCCCGTTTACTCCCATCTACCCTTGGTTAGCCATGTTCTACCACGTTCACCCTCATCTACCCTAGGTAACCCATGTTCTACCATGTTAAACTCCAGGTAACCCATGTTTTTCCTCGTTCACGCTATTTTCCTTAGTTTCAAGCCGTGTTACACCTCGTAGGAATAATAGCTTATTACTTATCGAAGCCCAAAAATTCATGGATTAAGAGGCGTATTGAAGAAGAAGTCTACGGCCTATAAAGGTCACTTGGAATCTAGAACAGGCTGAGGGGATCAGAATTCCTATCGTCGAGAGGAACTCTGCAAATACGTGGAATATGGACACATTTTTATTCGTTGTTTTTTACAAGTGTAATAAAAGTTACAAATCTAACTGATGTTGAGCTATCTGCGGAAAACATATATCTTATTAACCAAGCGTGAGGGCCGCACTTGGAGAATATCGGCCCGATTTCTTGACAGTACGGACCTCGCTGCGCTCGGTCCGCACAAAAAAGACCGAGGGCCGATATTCTTCCAGTGCGGTCCCGAGCAAGCTTGGTTAATAAGATATATTATCATACGACTGAAGTTCGAAGGGACGCAAGTGCGGTATCATTCAGGACTATTCGGGACAATGCCCAGTCCAATACTGAGAGAATATTGACCGGCAATAGAGCATTTTGATTGGTTGATTTTAGTTATTGGCCCTCTGACTGCCCGAGTCTTGTAATAAATTACCTTACTATACACTTTTGTAATTAGTTCAAAAGCGTCATGACAAAAGCCCTTTAATCTTTCATCTGGATAGGCTGCACAGATAGCTGCCAAGTTGGCGTACAAACAAAAAAAAAATTCAGTGGACGCTCGTCTCAATTCGGGCTAACATAATAAGTGCACTGCTCGATTGGTTTTTCCGCTACGATGCCTATATCGCCTGCGTTCGGCTCATTTACAATCTTAAGAATGACCCCCGTCGCACCACTTAAAGAAAATTGGGAAAAGAAGCGTTAACTAGCGCTTCCAAAGTAGATTGAAAATCCCTTTACATTTTCTTTTATTTTCCTCTGAATGGAAGAGAAGATAAAAGCCACGAGCAGCAACCCCTCTAAAGCTGTACTTTATTCATGCTGTTTCCATAGACTTAATGCTATCTTTTTCAACCTGTACATCTTCGTTGCTTCTTTCTCTTCAGCGTAACATCACTCGTTTATCGTTTTATCTTGCAAAAAGTTCTTGAAGTAAAAATTTGCCTTGAGTGTAATAAGTTTCAGGTTTTAAAGGACATTATAAGGGACTAGAAATTCGATTGATTACGCACTTACAAAAGCATTGATTAATTTCTTTTCAGGGGAAAAGATGCCTATCTAAAGTGCATTTCGCAAAAGTTTAGATAAGAAACCTCGGGAATGGTGACGGGGTTCTTAACGATAACAAAACTCCCACTTCGAGCATTTATGCAATTTGTTTACCCAAGAGAGAAACGCCCCTGGTATCACGACTAAGTAAAGTTACAACGTAAAGTAATGCAAGTGTTTATTATTTAAGTTGCTGTTTCTAACTGAAGTCAATGGAAGAAGTCTTGGAGTGATATCTGTTAGGAAAAATCTAATCGCTAAAAGTATGACCTAACACAACAAAACTATTTAACTACGGGTCACTATTAATTGTAAGCCGGCCAGATCTTTTTTTCTTTTTTACAGAGGACATTTCGCCACCAATCAGAACTTTAAACCAGATCGATCATCTCTCAGGCGGTACTGTATGTTCTGGTAAAAGTGTTGTAATTGTTCAAAAAAACCCCATGTATTTACAGGCTTATTGAACAACAAATCGACGGCTTACTAGTACAATATTTTGCGAAACAAAACCAAACGAAACCAGGCGAGATGTAACGAAATTAAAAGAATAATGCAGATATATTTTCTAATAAGTTAAAGGTGACTTTCACGAGGATTTGGAGTAATCTACAATCAATGATAAGGATTTTTATTCATTTTGCAAAGCAGCAAGATAAGAAGAGTTACTATTTTTTGAAATCAACTATTTTCACCCTGCGGAGAAAACGTGACGCCTTTCATGTCACAAAAATACATTTAACCATTTTAAATCAGTATTTGACCGAGGACTTTTGCCTTGGTTGATTTCTTAAATCGTATTTAAGTAAATGCGAAATGGACCATTTTCACCCTTCAATAACAATGTCTTTCTATTCAGGTCGCACAAATACGTTCAAAAGTCACTATAAGAGGGCAAATATTTTAAAGAATATCAAAATTCCAAGGGGCAACTATCAGACCGATAAACACTCTAGTGTCTTTATTGTTCACCACTAAATTTTCTTCCTCGCGCTAGTTGAAAAACAGCGAAAACCCTTTAAATGCAGATCAATCAAATATGTATTCATGCGTACAGCCTGTCACAAATGTCATTAATTCGCAACTGTACATTGGCTAAATAATACGTTATACCTGTCAGAATTGAAAAGTCATTGTTTAACCGATCTGCCTAACTTCTCGGCCGTCAAGTCATTCAAATTTTTTTACTGATTTTCGGCGGACGGGCACTACGGGCCGATAGTGTCTCTCCACGGATTAACTCTATCGCGTCTCGTGATCAATTTAAACAAGTACGAATCGGATAAAATTTAGCTTAGTGGTGAACTTTAATTCCCCTCAGCGGGTAGTAACGATGTTGCTATTCTCGTTTCACACGATAGGTTTTAATTAAACGCAATATCGATTTAAGAAAGATCTCGGCCATCTCCACCTGGATTAACGTTCATTATCTTCATTCCATATCAACAACAACAACAACAACAATCATTACTTCTACTCTTGTATTTGTCAAGTTAAAAAACAATATTGAAAATAAAATAGTATTGGCTATCTGGAATAACCATAGGGACTAGCGGAGCCAGGTACTCAGTAGACAACAATATTGAATGAAAATGAATTACTGATCAGCAACAATATTATAGCATCAAATACATATTATACAAAATAATTTATATCAAGGCCTACAAAGGTCTACAGAATTTAAAAAACAAATAACTAAGAAGATAATTTGGGAAAAGACAGAATTGCAATCTAAGATGATCTAAATACATATCTCTGATAATAATTCAAAACGAGATCGTATTGCACTGATTCCTTAAATTTTGAAAGACTTTTCACTCATAGACTTCCATACTGTAGGACCTTTAAATCTTACATTGAACATGCCATGATTTGTTCTTGCTTCAGGTAAAGTTTTTGTACCTGATAGCAATCTTTTTGCGAACTCTTTTCGCGGGAAGGTCCTCAGCCGGAGTAAGCGCATCTTTTAACTTGTTCTTTCCCCTTCCTGAAGACAGGTTTGTGTCAGAAGGAAAAAAAAGGAAACGGCACATATGATATTTCACAACGTAGGTTTTGAAAGATTATACCGAAGTTCTAAAATCTTTGTTACACGTTTTTGCATACCTTTGTGCTCTTTCGTCTTCGATACTTGCCTTCTATCAGTTGCTGAAGAAAAGAAGAAATATATCATGTAACAAAAAATCTACTTCCTACTTCTCATACAACAGAATCATTAAACAATGATGAAAAAGCAAAACCGACTGGTAGTTGACATGTACGAGTGAAACTTCCAGCAAACGTTCCACGTTTGGACACCCTCTATGCGTGACTAGAGTATATACTCAATGAAAAATGAATCTAGTTATTTTTATCTTTTCGTATACTTTCTGCCTTTCAACCTCCACATTCTAATGGCAAACTATTCTTCAGCAATAAATTATAACATGAGGTTTCCATCCTCCATAGTTAAATATTATGGATTTTTACCTGAAACTTTTGAAGAGATCGGGTTCCCCACTTTCTATAAACAATGGACAAAAACATCATTTGGTCACATCGTTTGTGTAGATATAGACTTTGAGAACAGCGATGATTACGTCACTGTGATCTCACCTCACAGCAAAGTTGTAAAAGAAATGGTTTCTTCCCCTTTTTTCCATGGAATTCGTTTTCCGATTTACAGCAATTTTATAATAACAAAGATGCACTGACGTTTCTTGCAGGATATAAAAATGTATAAAAAAGAGATTAGATCTCCCGGAACAGGACACGTATTTTATGGGTGTACCATAACAAAAAAGAATACCTTTTGTTTCTTTTCAGTATCACTCACAATTATCGCGTCTGAAAAAGATTAAGAGATGTGTAACAGTCAAAAGTAAACATCATCTAGAGATCGTGGAACCAACGATAGGTCTTCGCCAGTTTAATGGAGAACACCTTGCTTTGTGACCGTGTAAACATTATTATTATTGCTTCTATATTTATGTTTAATATGGCTAATTTTAATTGAACAATCCTTCAAATACTAAGGGGAGAAGGAGATCAAGCTCATCAACATTCCTAGGAGTACTTTGCTCAGCATCTGTTGATACATCACCTGAAGGAAAAGGTGACATAGCTAATAAGTGGCATGAGAAAACTGCATCATCTTGAGGTTTATCGCATTACGTCAATCTCTCAGTACTCAATAGCTAGATTTTTCGCTAGCTTTTTTCTGAAGTTTCAACGTGAGGAAGAGCTGATAAAATTTTGTCATATTTAGACGATGCAGGCGAGCATGCTTTACAACGTTTACCATGGGGTTTTTAAGTGAGCTATTCCTAACCCAAAGAATGTATGATTCTAGGGCACCCCGCACTGAATACGAATATTGGAAAAAGCTTGCATAAAATAGGTTCAAAACTTCATCCTGTGATTAAAAAGATATCATACAAGTAACTTAACTGAAGCCAGGGAATACACGTGATGCTGAAAATTGTAACTTACGTTGAATATCACTCGATGAACTCGTCTCGCCTGTATCTGTTCCTGTTGGGGACTCAACTAGAAAAAGAAGCTTCTATAAGTATTCTTTCTTTCTTCAGTTTACTTTTCAAACCCGCATTTTATTTTCAGTTGTGTAACTTGCCTTGAAAATCGCTAGTTGAGCTTGTCTCGCCTTTATCTGTACCTGTTAAGGAATCAATTTTAGAAAAAGGAGCGTTAATGAATTATCTTTCTTCCTCTAGCGAATTTTTAATCCCAGGGTTACATTTCATCTGTTCGTTTAGTCAAAAGCTTCCTTTTGGATAGTTTTTTAAACCAAATAAAACACTGCCCAGGAGACAATAGAAAACTGAACTTTTTGTGAAATTTGTTTATCTGACTTTCACTGATAACAAGTCTGGTTTAGTTGTTTTTATGGTAAAGTACTTGTACTTAGGTCATTAAATTCAATTCATTGCACTTACTAGATGTGGTACTTGTAGTCAGTGATGAAAAAGCTGCAAACAAGAAAATAAAGCAATGATTTGCAAACCATAACTATCACAGAAGCCTTATGTACTTATGTACTTGTTGTGGTGTGTAGTCTTTAATAGTTCGGTCAAAGCAGTTTTATGAACAGATTTTAAAAACATCAAAAAGGCCTTCAAGGTAACAATATTCTCTTAAACCAGCAATAGTCTTCTCAAGAAAAAAAGGTGACAGCCGATATAAACTGGTAGAAAAGGAACAACAGTTGCCGACAAGGGTGTTTCACTTTCAGTTCTTCAGGGTATGGTTCTTTTGATTTGAAACATACCTGCATCGTCTGTCACCCTTTAGATGAAAACAGAAAAGGTATATCTATATATTTTCAAATTGCAACGTTTTTTAAACGTGTGTATCTATTTTTAATTCACAAGAATGTATGACATTTTGGACTCCAGATACTCCCACTTATGCACACCTATATGTACATTTCATTATATCAATTGGTTTAGGCGAGGTCATATTAAAATTCCTTCAAACGAGCAATATCTTTTAAATTGTGTATCTTTACCTTTATCAAGTTCACCCAAAATTTCAGCATCAAGCTAACGCCTACTTATGTGGGCAGATGTCCAGCTTGTTGTTCTGCTCCAAAACTTATTCGACTTCCCCACGCAACCAACAACTTTGGAGGTGATGAAATGCCTTATAGTGGCGTCGGTTATCACTGGGTCGATACCATTTACCCTCATGTGCCTAGCTAAGGAAGGCACATTAAAGGCTACAGCTTCCCCACAGCCACATCGAGAGGGCTTTATTCTATTATTGACAAAGGAAGCCACATGACAAGCAAGCCAAATGATAATTATGGCTGGTCAAATTTTATAATATCCAAAAAGTAATAATAAGAAGAATAATCAATATTTACGTTTTGATCGTTAGAAACAGTAATTGATCCGAAGAAGTTCTTCAACAATTTGTCGATGTCATTACAAACTTGCTTTGGCAACTGAACAGATGTGGCAGTGACATAGGATGCTTCCACGTAACATGGCAGCACAACTTTTTCAATTTTTTACTCTACGAGAATGAATAGCTCTGGTAAGCCTACCTTCTCAAGAATCTGCATTAAATTTAATAGACAACAGATCTTAAGTGAGACATGATTAAATAAAAGTCACGATTTAAACAGGATTAAGACAAGATTTTGTTTTGACCCGTAATTTTCGTTTATCTCTATTTACTAAGATTATGGCTTTAACTTCCTATTCATGCACTTATTAACTTCGACCTGTTTTAAATGGATTAACCTAATCAGTAAATATGAGAACTGAAGTGTCGGCATACAGAACTGCTGTATCCTATCCTAGTGCGGCTCTGGGGCATACTATGAATCTCCATGACGAACAAACATTTATCAACTTTCTTTGTTCCCTAGTTTTACATTAGTAAACTCACCGTTTTGCATAAAAATACCAGGAGAGAGTAGGACATTAAGGCCCTCTGATCTATCACTAACTCTTGATCGTCTGCCATCTCTACCAGAAGATCTTTAAAATGGTCAATGTCGCCATCAGTTGTTGTGGAAAACTTCTGCCTCATGAACGCTGTGACAACTGCCACACGTGCGCTTGCATCGGTCATGGCATTTTCTAAAAGTTGATACCTGCCTCTGTACGTTTTAGACTTGTACAGAGGGTCTAGTGTTTCGAATGGAATTCTCATCACCTAGATAATATCCTACGAGAAAGTACATGTATATATTAATAAAAATTTCTGAAATTTTCCCAGTTTGAAGTTTATATTGGTAGATAAGACATATTTCAGTGTTTCTGCTTGTAAAAGGCAATTGAAAGTGAGAATTCATAATATACTTTAATTACAAATTATAACAAAGTGCGCAGGTTGTTCCCTACTAATTACTGGTGAGCAGCAATGGTTTATATCCATATATAAGTGCTACCGTGCTGAAATAACATGAAACTGAAGTGAGTAACTGCTTTTAGTATAGACCGCAGTTGTTGAATTGAAAGCGAATCAAAAAACTTCTCTATTCTTGTAAAATGTAACCGGAATGTTCAATCTTGCGCTCGTTTCTTAGCAGGTGAATACTACTTGACTTAAAATCTTCGAGCGAGACAATCAGCTCAGAAAGAGAGCTCTATTCTATTGTGTGGCAATGAAGTGTTTATTATGAGCATGAATGTACAACATTCATGAGTGTTTTTCTGTCAACATTTGTTGTCATGATGGGGAATGTTCTAGGAATTTTTCTCCCGTGGTAACTCTTGGTGCCACCCTTGATAAATATTTAATATTATTATTAATAATCGAGCCATTTGATGATACTAACGAATCTACACTTGTCTCAACATTTAAAAAAGAACATATCAAATTTTAATATCCCAAATCAAATATAGAACAAGAAACCACCAAAAATAGGGAAACCCATTGAAATAGCTTGGATACAAATTGAAGACTTACTTGGTTAAAGAGGGCTATTGCAACTTGCTTCATTGTCGCACTTTTTTCACAATCATCCCAACCAAATAGAATAGATGTCTTGCAAACGGCATCCATTATCGCCTTGAAAGTCATTTCTTAAAAAAAAAAGTATTCAATACAGATTAATGGAAAGCACACATCTCCTAACACCTGGTAACGTAAACCTGGAAAACTATCAACTTTAATGTCGTCATTGTCTCAGATGGCACCTGCATATGGGAGACCATAGTACTTTAGATCAAAGATTTAGAATTAAATGTTTGTGATTTTGGTCTGTGGTTTGAATCGATTAAAAAAATTTTTTTCTATGAAACCATATACTACCTAGTAGCAATCAATTCATCTTCCATGCTGACTAGGGAACAGTCCTCTGAGACTCCTCCTTCGGCTATACATTGAAAAAACCTCCCCACTGGGACGAATGCAGTATAAAAGAAAAAAGAGAGCACGACATACCTTGTAAAATATCTGTATTGCCAACAACAGAAAGAGTAGCTTTTAGTGCAGTCGTTTTGGCAGACTGAGGGGCTCCAAATAAGACAGGTAGAGCACATCCACCGAACTTCATGACAACAAGGTCATGATTGGCCCCAATGGCGATACATGCGATGGTCATAAGACCTTCAGGGAAATTATTAGCCAGCAGATTTTTCTCAGCCAAAATAAGATTCTGCAGAGCTTACCCGTCATCAATGGCTACAACATCGCAAGAATTAGAACAAATGCAATTATTTCGTTGCGGTTACTATTTTAAGTGCATGTATATGTTATGTTAAGATTACTACTCATCCTCAGATTTTCTCCATTATCTAGATTTAAGATTTTTCTGGTGGCAATGCATGCATGGGTATAATATTGCGCAGATAGAACAACATATGCCTTTATTTGTGTAAAGAGGTACCTTTGCGTCGATTATGCCTGTAAGTCCGGAGTAACATACTTGTTATTCCGGTCAAAACAGGAAGGGATGTATCATCCAAAAGGATGTAATTCTGTGAATCCCTTGGAATGACACTTCCGGTATCATCAATGTGGATCGACTTGTTCACGACCCAAACATCTGTGGCTTGCTTCCAATCACCTGGAACAATAACATTCCAACATATCAATTGATATATCAAAATGAAAACAATCATAGATATTTCTCTAAATTTGTACCAAGTGTAGAAATTAAGACTGCAATCAAACTGGGTCGACTACCTGTAGAAAGTTGCAATTCATTCACTATAGTTTCTATGTTAATTTTCATATCTGGTTAATGAAAAAAAAAACCTTTGCACGTGGCGAGCATCAGCACCCCTAAGCTAGTCACTGAATAAGATAAATGGGTATCGCAATATACTGGCAATACAAATTACCGAAAACTCGTATCATTTTCCGCCGCTCTTCGCGTGGTTTTTTCATGTAGGCCTTACATAGTCCATACAAGTATTGCGAAAGGAAAGGGTCCTTTGTTTTCTGGATCCATACTGCATCGCTTTTGAATGCATTTATGCTTAACAAGGGTAGATAGGAGTAAACGTGGTAGAACATGGGCTACCTAGGGTAGACGAGGGTGACCGCGGTAGTGCATGGCTAAACAAGGGTAGATGGGGGTAAACGGAGTAGAACATGGGTTACCTTGGGTAGATGAGGGTAAACGTGGTAGAACATGGCTACACAAGGGTACAAATGGGTAAACGTAGTAGAATATAGGTTAACTAGAGTAGATGAGGGTGAACGTGCTAAAACATGGCTAAATAAGGGTAGATGGAGGTAAACGTGGTAGAACATGGGTTACCTAGGGTAGATGAGGATAAACATGCTAGAACATGGCTAAACAAGAGTAGATGGGGGAAATAGTATTAGAATAGAGGTTACGTAGGGCAGATGTGGATGACCGAGATAGAACATGGCTAAACAAGGGTAGATGGGGGTAAACGGAGTAGAATATGGCTTAACTAGCGTAGATAATGGTGAACGTGGTAAAACATGGCTAAATAAGGACAGATGGAGGTAAACGTGGTAGAATATGGGTTATCTAGGGTAGACAAGGATGAACGTGGTAGAACATGGCTAAACAAGGCTAGATCGGGGTAATGGTGGTAGAATAGAGGTTACCCTAAGGAAGATGAGGATGACCGTGATAGAACATGGCTAAACAAGGGTAGATGGGGGTAAGCGGGGTAGAACATGGCTTAGCTAAGGTAGATGAGGATAACCGTTGTCGTACATGGCTAAACAAGGGTAGATAGGGGTAAAAGGAGTAGAACAAATAAATAAATAAATAAATAAATAATGATTTAACAATGGACATCCACTGGGTGGCTATTCTTGTCCACTGTTCCAGATCGAATTGGAATTTGGAATGTTGGTTTTTGCGGAGGGAGGAAAACCCTCGGACCCGGGGAAAAACCCTCGGAGCAAGGACGAGAACCAACAACAAACTCAACCCACATGAGACGCCAGATCCGGGAATCGAACCCGGGCCACAGTGGTGGGAGGCGAGTGCTCTCACCACTGGGCCATCCCTGCTCCCCTATGGGTAGATGAGGATGACCGTGATAGAACATGGCTAAACAAGGGTAGATGGGGGTAAACGTGGTAGAACATGGATTACCTAGGGTAGATGGGGGTGAACGTGGTAGAACATGGTTAAATAAGGGTAGATGGGGGTAAACGGGGTAGAACATTGGTTACCTAGGGTAGGTGAGGGTGAACGTGGTAGAACATGGCTAAACAAGGGTAGATGGGTGTAAGCGTAGTAGAAGATGAGGTAGCTAGGTTAGATGAGGGTGAATATGGTGGAACATGGCTAAACAAGGGTAGATGGGGGTAAACGTGGTAGACCATGGGTTAACTAGGGTAGATGAGGGTGAACGTGGTAGAAGATGGCTAAACAAGGGTAGATGGGGGTAAACGGGGTAGAATATGGGTTACCTAGGGTAGATGTGGGTGAACGTTGTAGAACTTGGCTAATCAAGGGTAGATGGGGGTAAACGTGGTAGACCATGGGTTAGCTAGGATAGATGAGGGTCAACGTGGTAGAACATGGTTAACCAAGGGTAGATGCGGGTAAACGTGGTAAAACATGGGTTACCTAGGGTAGCTGAGGGAAAACGTGGTAGATTATGGGTTTACTAGGGTTGATGGGGATAAATGTGGTAGAACATGGGTTACCTAGGGTAGACGGGGGTAAACGTGGTACAACATGGGTTTCCTTGGGTAGATGATGGTAAACGTGGTAGAACAGGGGTTATCTAGGGTAGATGAGGGTGAATGTGGTAGAACATGGGTTACCTAGGGTAGATGGGGGTATACGTGGTAGAACATGGGTTACCTAGGGTAGATAGGGGTAAACGTGATAGAACATGGATTACCTAGGGTAGATGAGAGTGAACGTGGTAGAACATGGGTTACCTTGGGTAGATGATGGTAAACGTGGTAGAACATGGGTTACCTAGGGTAGATGAGGGTGAACGTTGTAGAGCATGGTTAAAAAAGGGTAGATGGGGGTAAACGCGGTAGAACATGTTTTACCTAGGGTAGAAGGGGGTAAACACGGTAGAACATGGGTTACCTATGGTAGATGGGAGTAAGCGTGGTAGAACATGGGTTAACTAGGGTAGATGAGGGTTAGCGCTGTAGAACATAGTTAATCAAGGGTATATGGGGGTGAACGTAGTAGAACATGGTTAAATTAGGGTAGATGTAGGTTAATGAGGGAAAACAAAGGTAACTGATAGAACAAGGTTACATAGGACATATCGTGTCACATACATGATCGTAATAACACTTAGTATTAATGTGTATTAGTTATTGGGACATGATATGGACCTAACATGAACGTTTTGCCCATTTTTCCACCGCAAAATTACCAGACGACAGCTAACTTGATCTGAGAGGTAAGTTATACTTGAGGTTCAGTTTTCACTCCCAGTTTAAGGTCAAAACGAGTATATTGGTTCATCGTTCCCTCTCATATCTAAAGTTCCGTCGCCTTCGTAAGTTACTTTGCGACGCAGGGATATCAAAGACGTTGTGAGGCCGCCATATTGGCATTACGTTCACTTATTCCCAGTATTTCAGGCAAAACTCGCAACGCAACGCGCAAACTCGCGCGTCAACACGCAAGTACTTCAACTGCGTAGTCTGGGAGTAAATTTTTGAGGTATTGGGTGGATGTTGTGAGGTCCTAATAACTATTAGGCCGAACTTCTTCGAAAAATTTATCCTTTTTATTCTAGAATAGGAGAGAATGAGCGAGTCTTTGCGCGAGTGGAAAGCAGTGGACTTCAAGTGACTGCATCATCATGGTTGGCGATATCAGTCGTCACTCACATCGTTGCCATCAAAGGCTGCTAATTACGTGTTTTAATTGCATGATAAACACGTTAAAATACACCTCTTCTTTTTTCTTTCTAGAATTATGTCAAAGCTGTTTCCTCTCTCCGTGTGCGCCGATAGGTTCGGTTTCAAAGAATTGATCAGTAGGTAACTTCAAGCAATAGCCTTTTTTCCATAATTACAGTTGCAAGTAAAAACGATCGACCTCGGTACATGTTTGGGGAATAAATCACGAAAAATGTCCTTTCAACTAATCAGAGCCTTAAGCAAGGTAACCCGTTTCCCATAGAGTTTTAAAATATCGTAAATGATATAAATTATAACATTCCCTAAACAATGGCCATGGCTGGCATGTACAGATGAAAACAACTTGATGCAAGGAACGGTCAAGGACAGTTTTAAAAAAAACTATTACATCTGTTACCACTGAATAACTTTAACGCTTAAAGACTTTCAGAAAAGGTTGCATATAAGAAGTACAGCGAGAGTGAGAGAAGAAATAAGGCTCGACAACATGACACTTCTCTTTGGAGTAAACTAGTATCTTGTCCAGTCCTAAAGCCACATAAATACTGAGAATTATTTTTTCCCTCTCTCTCTCTTATTAATCCATATATTTATTTTTTGTTTTCGTTTGTTTATGTCACGGTTTTCATTCAAAGGTGCCTTCATGTCAAACTTTTTAAAACAATCGATGACAAACTGCTTAAAACTGAGAATCGATATGCTGAATATGTGAAGCAGCCCCACAAACCCTCGGGAGGAAATAAGACGCACTAGTGTAACAGTAACTGCTTTTATTATTCAGCTACACTTCGTAAAGTACAAATAACGCCACAAACGAGTACAAATATCACACGGTAATTGTACTCTAGAGTACCGGTTAAACAGGTTTTCTCGCATCGCGCAAGCGAAGAATTAAATTGCAGTCACCAAAAAAAATGGCGGACAATTTGAATCATATTTCCGACGACGAGGAGTCAGAGTGGCTGGAAAATATACATCCAAGTTTATTAGATGAATCAAACGAAGAAAAACAGCTAGACGACCTGGAAATTTCTTCATTTAGTGAAGAAAAAAGAAGCAGCAACACGACAACAAGCCAATTCCGTTCCGCTTCGCATACTTCTGTCGCGCACTCCCCATCAATAAATATCCGCGAATTTCGCCCCCACTGAAATAACAGTTTGGCGTGTTAGATAATAAATAACTTATTAGACGTTTTTTTGTGTAGTATCGCTGAGTATTTTTACTCGTTATTTGTATTTTGACTCGCCCTACGGGCTCGTCAAAATACGGCACAACTCGTAAAAATACGCAGGGATACTACACAAAAAAACGTCTAATAAGATATATTTATTATCCAACTACACATCGTAGAGTACAAATAACGCCATAGACGAGTACAAATATCACGCGGTATTTGTACTCCAGAGTACCGGTTAAACAGGTTTTCTCGCATCGCGCAAGCGAAGAACTGAATTTTAGTTACGAAAAAAAAAAATGGCGGACAATTTGAAACATATTTCCGACGACGAAGAGTCAGAATGACTGGCAAATATACATCTAAGTTTATTAGATGAATCGAACAAAGAAAACAGCTGGACAACCTGAAAATTTCTTCATTTATTGAAGAAAAAAGAAGCAGCAACACGACAATGCGCCAATTCCGTTCCGCTTCGCATACTTATGTCACGCACTCCCCGTAAGTAACTATCCGCGAAATTCGCACGCACTGAAGTAACAGTTTGGCATGTTGGATAATAAGTAACTTATTAGACGTTTTGTTGTGTAGTACCGCTGAGTATTTTTACTCGTTAGTTGTATCTTGACTCGCCCTACGGGCTCGTCAAAATACGGCACAAGTCGTAAAAATACTCAGCGATACCACACAACAAAACGTCTAATAAGATATATTTATTAAGTGTCATAAAAGTGATGAGCAATTTCCTTGACTTACTAATGCATTTCTAGAGGAAACAACTTATGCACTAGAAAATTGCCAAATGTCGTCTTGGCTGGTAAAGTCCTTTTTTTTACAATCGCTATTTGAACTTTTGATAAGTAGTTTTTTAGAAAAGCTTTTCAAGATAAAAATTAGTGAGGTCAAAATGTCGTTCAAAATTATTATCATTAATTTTTATCTTGAAAAGCTATTTTAACTAAAACCCTTGTCACCCACGGATATAAAACAAAATTATCCGGAGAATAAATCTCAAGTCAAAAGAATGTTGCCTTATCGGAGCAGATCTAAAAAGGAAACATGAAGACGGCTTGGCACTTTCTAAAAGTTATTGTGATAAACACATTTCCGAATATATACATCACATAATGGAAAGCTTCTTTGAAACAAATTATTTGAAATTTCATTGTTTTGACTACAATTACTATCTTTGCGGAAAAATAACTTGAAATTCGATTTACTTAACCAACCAATCACGGCTTCTAAAAAAATATCATCAGAGCTCAATTCGCTTGACTACATAATTTAACACTTTCGAAAGAAAGGGCTTTTATAATTTGATAATTTCCAAGTTTCCATAAAGAGAACATTAATAAGGTTCCTGTTCCAGGTAGATACAAGGAGCTGTTAGATGAGCTTTTTTAAAAATGTTTAGCTGGATGTACCATTTTTGTCCCTTACAGATAATGTCCTCCCACCACAAGGAAACAATTGATATTTCTAAGCTTTCTAAGTCCATTTTATTCCAATCAAGTGCGTCCACTTTACTTGTGCCTACCAAGGTGTAGTTGACTTTGGCCAATTTTCAAAATCAAATGTCACGTTGTCGCCAATGAGCATAAATGAAGCCCACTGAGATACTTTGTCAAAGCCTTTACTTCTCATCCACTTCCTGGCATGGTGAAGAGATTCACTGGCGCTTTTACCGTGGAACAAATGATCGTAGAAGCAATTCATGAACTCTTCTGTTGCTTCATCCTCCAGTGCCCATCGTGCCGCTAACACCGAGCGAGCACCAGATCCTAAGAACGCTCGGGCGATCCCAATAACTCCCTCTGTTTTGACGTCTCCACGTGCACTGTGACAACAGCTGAGTACAACCAGTTTAGCTCTCACCTGAACTTCTGAAATGTCCTGCATCGTCAAAAGGTAGTCTTTCTCTCGTGGAGGACCGTCAATGGGGCCTTTAGGAGAGAGAACAATCTCTCCTCTATCAGGACTACCATGGGCAGCAAAATGTATCAGGCTTACTGAATTTATCGCTTGAAGTACAGCCTGTTTTGTTGCGCGGTCTCCAATCAAGGGCTTGACGCCAAGACGACTTCCAATCGTCTCTGCTTCCTTTCTTGCACGTGGCAATGGTGTTACTAACGTGAGTCTACCTTGGTACAATACCTCTCTAACCTCGGGGTCACCGACTATCAGCGCACCACTCTTACTGTGGTACTCAGGAGGACTGTCCTGAATAAGCTTCAGAGTAGTCAAGGAGGGAATGATGCGGATCCTGAATGTCTCCGAAAAATATTTGCCCTCTTTATCAGTTAAGGATGCAAATGGCACTTGGTACATGCAAGAATCAGGTACAATTATAATCTCAGGCTCTCTCAGTAAATCGGCCACAGAGGCAATGATTATATTGTGACACAGGTGGAGACTCGTTTTAGTGATGTCTTTTTCAGGTTTCCGGAAGCTTTCTTTTAAAAACTCATCTAAGTCAGGGACTAATCCAGTCTCTTCGTTTTTGTTCAAGCTCTCTTCCTTTTTTGTAAAACGAATAGCTTCTGTTGCTGTAAGAATCCAAAATCGCACATCTGCTTTACCAACCGAGATATAAAGGCATGTACAGTCAGTTTCCTTTGCGATAATGTTCTGAATGCCCCACCAAGATTGCGGATTGCCTGAAAACTGTTCTTTAATAGAGTATTGAGCTGCCATTAAATCGGCTAGGCCTCTTGCCCGTTTCAACTCTTCGACGTAAAGAGCGCCTTGTGGATTCCCGGTGGAGGAAAGCAACCAACTGAGCACCTGGTAGGTATGGGCACCGTGCTCCTCTAAAAGAGATACTTTAATCTGATCGCTGTCTTTAATAAAACCACGCAAAGTATCAAATTTGTCAGTGCAACGATAAAGATACGAAAAGGCCTCTTTAAAATCGAATTGTAATAGCCTTAACGTTGCTAGATGACAAAGGCACTTAAACTCAGTCAGGTTGTGTCCAATATCCTTGCTTGATAAGAGACCCTTCTGAAGGTAATTTTCAGCCACGACATGATTACCAAGGAATACAAAACATACTCCTAACTGTGCGTAATCGATTGCTTCATCTTCTCTGAGACCCAAGTCCAAGTGAATGGCAAGGGCTTTCTTGCAATAGTCTTGAGCCTTGGTATATTCACCACGCTTACAAGAAATAAAGCCAAGGTTACTGTAATCTGCCGCTTCTCCTTCTCTGTCACCGGTTTCCATTCTCATTGCACGTGCTTTCTCTAAATAATCGTCACCCTTTGCAAATTTACCACGCAATAAAAACAAACCTGCTAAGTTTCCATATATATCGGCCTCAATTCTTCTACAGCCAATTCTCTTTGTGATTGATAGCGCTGTGTACAGACATTCGTGAGCTTTGTCATGTTCACCAAGCATTCCAAGCGTTGTTCCGCGGTTTCCGTTCCTTATTGCTTCTCCTTCTCTGTCCCCGATTTCTATACTGATAGCGAGTGCTTTCTCTTGATACTCTAGGGCCTTGTCATATTTACCAAGCGATTCGAACAATGTTCCAAGGTTTCCATAGCTTGCTGCTTGTCCTTCTCTGTCACCGATTTTTATTGTGATAGCGAGTGCTTTCTCTTGATACTCTCGGGCCTTGTCATATTTACCAAGCGATTGGAACAATGTTCCTAGGTTTCTGTAGCTTGATGCTTGTCCTTTTCTGTCGCCAACTTCAATTCTCATAGCGAGTGCTTTCTCTTGATACTCTCGGGCCTTGTCATATTTACCAAGCATTTGGAACAATGTTCCTAGGTTTCCGTAGCTTGCTGGTTGTCCTTCTCTGTCGCCGATTTCTATTCTGATAGCGAGTGCTTTCTCTTGATACTCTTGGGCTTTGTCATATTTACCAAGCGATTGGAACAATGTTCCAAGGTTTCCGTAGCTTGCTGCTTGTCCTTTTCTGTCACCGATTTCTATTGTGATAGCGAGTGCTTTCTCTTGATACTCTAGGGCCTTATCATATTTACCAAGCGATCGGAACAATGTTCCTAGGTTTCCGTAGCTTGCTGCTTGTCCTTCTCTGTCACCGACTTCTATTGTCATAGTGAGTGCTTTCTCTTGATACTCTTGGGCCTTGTCATATTTACCAAGCGATTGGAACAATGTCCCTAGGTTTCTGTAGCTTGATGCTTGTCCTTTTCTGTCGCCAATTTCTATTCTCATAGCGAGTGCTTTCTCTTGATACTCTTGGGCTTTGTCATATTTACTAAGCGATCGGAACAATGTTCCTAGGTTTCCGTAGCTTGCTGCTTGTCCTTCTCTGTTACCGATTTCTATTGTGATAGCGAGTGCTTTCTCTTGATACTCTAGGGCCTTGTCATATTTACCAAGCATTTGGAACAATGTTCCTAGGTTTCCATAGCTTGCTGCTTGTCCTTCTCTGTCGCCGATTTCTATTGTGATAGCGAGTGCTTTCTCTTGATACTCTTGGGCCTTGTCATATTTACCAAGCGATTGGAACAATGTTCCAAGGTTTCCATAGCTTGCTGCTTCTCCTTCTCTGTCGAAGATTTCTATTCTGATAGCGAGTGCTTTCTCTTGATACTCTCGGGCCTTGTCAAGTTTACCAAGCGATTGGAACAATGTTCCTAGGTTTCCGTAGCTTGCTGCTTGTCCTTCTCTGTCGCCGATTTCTATTCTGATAACGAGTGCTTTCTCTTGATACTCTTGGGCCTTGTCATATTTACCAAGCGATTTGAACAATGTTCCTAGGTTTCCGTAGCTTGCTGCTTGTCCTTCTCTGTCACCGATTTCTATTGTGATAGTGAGTGCTTTCTCTTGATACTCTAGGGCCTTGTCATATTTACCAAGCGATTGGAACAATGTTCCTAGGTTTCCGTAGCTTGCTGCTTGTCCTTCTCCGTTACCGATTTCTATTGTGATAGCGAGTGCTTTCTCTTGATACTCTAGGGCCTTGTCATATTTACCAAGCATTTGGAACAATGTTCCTAGGTTTCCGTAGCTTGCTGCTTGTCCTTCTCTGTGGCCGATTTCTATTCTGATAGCGAGTGCTTTCTCTTGATACTCTTGGGCCTTGTCATATTTACCAAGCGATTGGAACAATGTTCCTAGGTTTCCGTAGCTTGCTGCTTGTCCTTCTCTGTCACCGATTTCTATTGTGATAGCGAGTGCTTTCTCTTGATACTCTCGGGCCTTGTCATATTTACCAAGCGATTGGAACAATGTTCCTAGGTTTCCGTAACTTGATGCTTGTCCTTTTCTGTCGCCAACTTCAATTCTCATAGCGAGTGCTTTCTCTTGATACTCTCGGGCCTTGTCATATTTACCAAGCATTTGGAACAATGTTCCTAGGTTTCCGTAGCTTGCTGCTTGTCCTTCTCTGTCGCCGATTTCTATTCTGATAGCGAGTGCCTTCTCTTGATACTCTTGGGCCTTGTCATATTTACCAAGCGATTGGAACAATGTTCCTAGGTTTCCGTAGCTTGCTGCTTGTCCTTCTCTGTCACCGATTTCTATTCTGATAGCGAGTGCTTTCTCTTGATACTCTCGGGCCTTGTCATATTTACCAAGCGATTGGAACAATGTTCCTAGGTTTCCGTAGCTTGATGCTTGTCCTTTTCTGTCGCCAACTTCAATTCTCATAGCGAGTGCTTTCTCTTGATACTCTCGGGCCTTGTCATATTTACCAAGCATTTGGAACAATGTTCCTAGGTTTCCGTAGCTTGCTGCTTGTCCTTCTCTGTCGCTGATTTCTATTCTGATAGCGAGTGCTTTCTCTTGATACTCTTGGGCCTTGTCATATTTACCAAGCGATTGGAACAATGTTCCTAGGTTTCCATAACATGCAGCCTCGCCTTTTGCATCACTATTCTTTTTCATAATGGTCATTGCTGACTCATAAAATCCTTTGGCCTCCGCGAACTTTTTATGATCCTGGAGTATCTTTGCTAGTCTTAACTGTAGCCATCCTTTTCCTAGAGTATCATCAGATTCCTGAAATAAGAGTAGTTGTTCTCTGACGTATTTTTCAGTATTTGTGTAGTTAAATAATGTGGAATACGCCTTTCTTGCTGTGGTAAAGATATCTTGGTAAAGTAATTTAGCCATTGGACTATCCACTCTAATTCCCCGATTGTGTAGGGAAATGAAACATTCACGGCAAATTTCGTTGGCTTGTCGAACACGGCCAGTGTTGAGAAGAAAAATTGCAACAGCTATAGCTATACTGATGATTGACGTGGTTGTAGCGTCCGCTTCTGTGTTGTCCATCATAACCTTGTTCGCTGTTGGTGTCAGAATTAAAAGAAATCAAACATAATACATCCAAGAGGAGGGACTCAGACAACTCTTATTCAATGGCGGTTTTACAATGTAAAATTTTTTGTGCAAGAGGAAAGTAATTGGGTTAATACTAGGAGGGGTGGCGGGGAAGGTTTACGAAGAGGTGAATACTGACAGAAATTTGACGTAAATTTAAGTTTCCGCCGCCTCGGTCGTGTAAGATATATTTGCTTCGATTAAATAAAAATGCCTTCCAGTGCATTTCCACTAATTCATGGCTTTTACCATTTGAGATTGAAAACATGAAAAATCTAATTTAAAATGCGAGTTCTTTTCCCGTTGACTGATGAATTAAAATAAATATGTTTACTGTGGAAAACAAGGAGATTGGCCTCATATTTTATACAAAAATCATGATTTCAGTTCACGGCGGCAGCTATGGATGAAAATAGATGATATTTAGAAGAAAGAAACCTTATTGGTTGGTTGGGGCTCCAAATGATCTTATCTTAAGTTTATGTATCATATAGATTTTTTCTCGCTTTTCATTTAACTTTCTAGCAAAAAACTATGGCAATTCCACATAATTTATAACTCATTTGAAGAGGCGGTATCTTGTCAAAAGAATTCTCTTTTTCTAAAGGTTAAGGGGGATTTCACACCCCCTTGGTTGGCGACACAACCAACTAAAAATAGAGTAGAACTCCTGACGCTCAGAAAAAGCAAAATAGCGCTTCCGGGAAAGTGAAAGGTTTTTAGCCAACTTTCACTCCGTGAGCTTCCGTCGGCATGCACTTTTTAGGTAGTCAGGTAGGTATAAAACCACAAAAAATAACGTTGAGGGCCGGGCAAACCACGAACCCTCATTACTCTCTCAAAGCTATTTTTTTCATCAGGAGATTTAAAAACTTCCGGTTTTCCCCTTTCTGAACGTTTCATGATAAGGAATTGACTTGTTCATTTCCGAAAGCCAGAGGAATCAAACTCGAGTGTCAACAATCAAAGTGACACTATGGTGAAATCACGGATAAACTATGCAAAATACAATTAAAATATAAAGTGATTTTTCTGAAATTAAAGCCAACGATCCTGTGGTTCCAGTATACAGAATAACGTTGGCATCCTAAAAAAGTCCTCCTCAAAGATTTCTCGATAATCCTAAGGCCGTGTTAACGCCACGAATTTGCATATCAAACCCCTTCCTAACCCTTTTTTATTGTATAAATATTATATGGAAGGAAATCGAAATTGCTAAATAGTAGCGTTTCAGGGACACAGGAACAAAGATTGACGAGACTGCTAAGACAGAGGCCGCGAGCGTTTTGAAACGTGGGGAGGGGAGAGGGGAGGCATACGCATACCCCTACTCAAATTTTCCAAAATGCCCCTTGCGTTGTTCGTTAACACAAGCAAACCAATCTGTAATCTTTACAGTTTCGACTGTGACCGTAATCCACTTTTGACCTACTTTTATTTTTCCCGGCCTAGTCTAAATCTTTCAGCTAAGCATTTGATTGGGTTCCCTCAGACAAAATTAACTCGTCTAATTTCCTAGACGTGCTGTCTAGTCTAATGGGGAACTGCCGACAGTTGATAAGCTTCTCGGGCACAGGCTGGAGCTGTTCAAAAAATAGTTTTATGACAGGTCATTTTGCCAAGCACGATGCTGATGAAAGAATTTATAAAAAGATCATAAGATGAAATATCTTGCCAAATTTTATGCCGCGCTAAGGATATTTTTGGCAGCAAAACGTTGGGAGGGGGGCGCTGAGCCCCCCTCAAAAAAAATTTTAGTTAGGGCGGGGGGCAATGCAGCCCTCCGGCCCCCTGCTCCGCCGCTATGTAAGAGCAGTCACAATCAGCAATATAAGAGTATATACATGTTTATCTGAACTTTGAGCGCAAACTTAGGACTTGGAAATTGAGATTAACACAAAGGAAACCTATTGGGCGCTAACGTAAGAGTTAAAAAGAAACGAGATCCACTTCCACATGGTATCGCGCATGTCCACACGTCACGAACTTGTGTAACACAATACGAATTTCACATATTCACAAGTAAAGATATAATTTGAAGTTAGGAAAGCTCTGCGATTCAAATAAGATGAAATGAAATAAAAGCCGAATTACTTGTAACACCACCCGCACAATAAGAATCAGAATAAAGTGGACCACCACATGTCCTTAAGTCCGCTCTTGATCCTAAAACGACAGAGTTTTTTAATGTTTTGGCTTCTTTTTACAGGAAATCCTTGCAAAATTAGATTAGAAATTACAACTCAGATTTCCTCACCAAAAAAAATAAACCAAAAGAGAGAGATCCACCGCGTGGTTTGTCACTCTTACACACAAAGTAAGAAATTAGAGAGCAGTTAGAAAAAGAAACTGAATAATTCAGGATTAACTCACCGTTTGAAGCTAGAAATTTCATGTAAGCAAAAGTACTTGAATGAGATATTCTGATGGAGGTTGATTTTCTCTGGATATCGAAGAAATAAAAGCAATGGTATGCAGATGATAATAAAGATAAAGTCAGGAAATTATCAAAAGTATCAGTGTTTCCATCTTCACCATTTAATTAACCCTTTAACTTCCAAGATGTGATTGTAAATTCTCCCCTCCAGTTGCTACACATTTCCTGAGATTTGGTAATGAATCATGATAACAACTTTGACCCGATAAGTTTGATATTTCTCATACCTATTTACTGGATGATGATTGTATATTATGAGGGGAAGTTACATTTTAATTAATTTTGGAACGATTAAAGTGTTAACAGCCGGACCAAGTCATATCTCTCCGCTATTGAGTTATTCGCCAAATTTTGGATGTATTCCGCAAATATGAAGGACATAAAGTAAAACAAATAATATTATTCCTTCTTTCGCCTCATATATGATAAGTTATCCACTGCACTTTGACAGTGAACGCTTCGATGGCTCAGGAGACAAACTATGATACCATAACATCTTTAAATTTTTTTTTTTAACATATATGACGGCTTTCCCAGCCGCCATTTTTATTATTAGAAATAACAATCCGTTGATTAGTTGCTAAAAGTTCCTATGATTTTCAAGAAACGTTCAACCTGTTCAGGATAAAACGTGAATGCAGAAGTAAGAGTTTAACCTTTGCTATCTTCTTTGAGGTGATGGAGGTTTATTTTTCAATTCGTTTGTTATTTTAAATTTCAGTGTGTTAAATGTACAGCTAATAAACGGAAACAAAAAACAAGTTCCTAATTTTCCCTTGAACTTATCTCGGAATGAATGATTTCCTATTTTCAGTGTTTTTTGTCACATACTTTCGGTCAAAGTTTTCATTTTCCATCAAGTCATCACAACTCGGAAATAAATGCGTTATACATCCATATTAAGGATAGGGGGACTTTTGGTGCATTTCACCCCTCTTTTGTGACACGGCTGTAGCACCCCTCCTTTCTATCTTTTGAAAAAGGATGCTAAATATCTAGAGGCACATAGATAACAGACTGTGCGTTACTGTAACGGTGAGAATATTATCAATGTCTTTACTACTTACAGAACAGATCATTTACTTCTGCCGCATTGAACCATTCTCTCTCAACACGCGGTGTATTAGACTTTGATCGTATCTGCCCTGGAAAGTGAAACTTCTCTGCACTGCAAGAAATCATGACACATGACATCAAATAAGAAAAAGCAATTGCTCAAAATACGAAAAATAAATGGCTCCTCAGAGAAATTTTTGATGAGATGCAGGGAAAACTAAAATATTGACACAAATAAGATGATAGCTTCACGGGTTTAAAGATCATTACTAATTTTCGAGTACAAAAACAACCTCAGCCGTAGAGAATTCTTATCATTATGTAAATGATCGTTCGATATACTGCTCTCAAATTGCGAGTTCTTTGTTTAAGGAAGAAAAGAGATAATGACAACGTAAAAGTAGCGGGAAACACCACTGTGAGTTTTTAGAAGAATATCAAACAGGTACAAGGAACAAAGTACAAGAATCACCACTTTTTTGTAGTCCAAGTTCAATCCTCTCTATCTCTTCCCTCAAAAAAAGATAACTGTTGATAATTACCTGGAAAGGTTTAAGCTGGATCAGTTCACCGTGATGTCACCTGATTCTTATGATCTTTCGTTATATTCTGGAGAAATGAATAAACGGGGTAAGTTTCTAAAGAAATTATGGTGCCGCGTCACTGAGGGAAAGGGGGTACATTTAGAAAACAAGATCATTCCGTTTTATCAACTGATTTAATAATGTAAATTAGCCACCATAAAGAGTTTTTGAAGCTACCATTTCGAGCGTTAGCCCTTCGTTTAGAACGAAAGACGAAACGCTATCACTCAGCACATCATAAGCTCACTACAGTGGCTAATTCACGTTATTCTGGATAAAACCTATAACGGTAGAAGTGGTTGGTACTGACGTCTTATCAGAACGAAAACACCGATCAACGACATCCGTTTTACTTATTTTGTAGCGACTTTGTCTTCGATCGATATCATACAAATCACACCAAGTGAAAAGTGAAGAGTTCACGAAGAGTCAGTCATGACATGTAGATATCTTACCATTTACAGTCAGAAGCTCCGGTTGAACTGTGATCGATCTTGTGATAAAAATCAAAAACAATAATGAATGCCGAGGCCTGACGTCCCCTGCTATACAAGTTAGAAACTGTTTCAGTTTTACAAACTCAAATGGCATCGTCAATAATTAAATTTAGATGTTCAAAACCGAAATACGCGAACAGAGATGGAAAATAAAAGAAAACACCAAGAAAATTGTTATAAATCTCTCCTCACCTTCCTTCTAGCGCAATAAAATGAACAGATGAGTTTCATTTATCTGTCCGTAACATACAATTTCTATTTTTTCTGCTAAGATTCTTTTTTCGGGGAGTTTGCTTGATAATACAACGTTGTGGTGGACTGAAAAGAGGTCGAATTAAAAGGTAGCAAAATAGAAAGGATAGAAAGAAACTGTGGTTCTGCGTTGGTGAGGGAGTAAAGCAAGGTAATTTTGGTTTTCTCAACTGAGTTGATAATGTTAACTAGCCACCGTTAGGAGTTCAAAGCTGACGTTTCGAACGTTAGCCCTTCGTCAAAGCGAATGGAGGAATCGTGGGTTGTTTGTGCGTTTCTATGCAGAAAATAGAGCTACGCTATTGGTGGAACCATGGTAACGAGAAAAACATATTATCGGAATAGGTCACCTAGTGGTCTCCTTCTCGTCATCTTCTTGTTTCACTAATGGACATCTTTTTGCAATAAGCGCAAGTTATGCAACAGATGGCATTGGCAGAGGTGCTCGTGAAGTGATCAGCAATCTCAATGGATCGTTTTGGTCCCGATACTTTCTCAACGTTACGAATGAAAGGACAAGTTTTCCATCGTGGGCGAACCCATTTGAAAGTTCCGGGTTGGTCATTAATTTGTATTTAACTTTTGACCGATATGTAGCCTATGTTTTGTCGCGTTTGAATGAAATAAGTGGAAAGTGCCAAAAGATAGTACCAGTCTCCTGAATCATTTTGAAGTAAAGTTTTAAGAATGGTGGATGTAACTGCGTAGTTGTGATGATTGCTAGTTTCGAAATGCTGAGGGACGCGTATTTCGTGTGCTTTTCATTTATGTTTTATTTTTATCAATTAATCTTTCGTTAGTTAATGATTGTTACCAATAAAAACGTTATTTCTGTCATGCATCAGATATTGCATTTCACTTTTCATCATATTAGTTCGGTTGCTGTTGTTGCTATCAACTTATTATCTGCTGTCGTTAGGGGCTAGACCAAAATAAGTCGTTCTTTATTTTGTATTTACGATATTTCCTTTATTGTTTGTATTAATGCTTATTTCTCGCATTCAGTTATTTTACAATCTCTCTTCATAACCGCCATGATAGATTTGCTGGATCAATGTTACTAAAGGTAGTGTCGGCCGACATGGCGACCGACATGTCGACCGACATGTCGGTCGACGGTCGGTCGACAGTCGGTCGATAGTCGGTCGATAGTCGGCCGATAGTCGGTCGATAGTCGATCGATAGTCGGCCGAGAGTCGGAAAATAGTCGGTCGACATGTCGGTCGATATGTCGATCGATATATGTCGGCCGATATTCGGTCGCCTTATTGGTAGACAGTCGGTCGATATTTGACTGACACTTGGCCGACACTTGGCCGACACTCGGTCGACACTTGGCCGATGCTTCACCGATATTTCACTGACACTTAGGTGATGCTTCAATGGCATTTTACCTATTGTCAGCCGTATGGACGTGTTTTAAGGAAACCTTAACAGGATATAACTTTTGCTGCTGTTCGGGGCATTGACTAAAACTAGAAACAACGAAACGACTTTAACAACCAAAACGACTGAAACTGCCGAAACGAAACGACCGAAACGAAACGTTCAAAACAAAACCACCGAAACAAAGGAAAAAAAACCACCGACTGACAGCCAAAACGAATGGAGCAAATGAAACGAAACCATTGAAACAATCGAAACGAAACTACCAAATCAAACGAAACGTAGCCACCAGAATGAATTATTATAATTTAGGGATGAATCATCTTCAACTGCACTGCTTTCCTAGCAGAGGTATGTTCAAATCTAACATATCGCTCGGGCCGTGTTTACGTGGAGGTGGTTAAACCCTCTTAGGAGGATCAGTTCTCTATGAACAGCTTCATTGTATTTCATTAAACAATAACTTTATTGAGGCAATTCAGTGTTCATGTTTAAAAAATTCATTAAAAATCATTAACCGTTATTATCACAAATCTAATATTATCTTTACTCACGCAACCGGGTAAAGCAACTGAAACATATAAATACAACGAAAATGAAGTCAAGAAGCTGAGGCTTGGTCGAAATCCTGCAATTACATGTCTGATCTACCGTTTTTTGTAATTACCCACTACATTTTGAAATAACCGATTGCTTTCTACAGAACGTCAAAGAAAATAATCCTAGCTAAAAAACACTTCGCCAGAGCCTCGCGAAAATTGCCCCCCATTCTGAAAATGATTTACATTGTATATCAAAAGTTAAGCTTCCCAAAATGTCCAAATTTTTTCGAAAAGTTCTTTGTACCCTTATTTTTGCAAAAAGCAGTAGAAAAAATATCCGCCTTATAAATTGGTTGCAAACGAACAGACTACTGAAAAGAAATGTCAACTGCGGGAATTGTAGGAATGCAATGCGCCTCATTCGCCATCTGCGCAATTGGGACGGATACATTTGGTAAGTAATTTCAATTCCAGTTTCAATTCATCTAACTACAGATTTTCCCTGCCGACCTGACCTAAAATTCGATAGCATTCAACTATTTCAGACCAGTTGGAGTGGACCCGGGATTTGCGATAACGGTTTGTAAACGGTTTTCGCAAACTCTTGAGAAGGACTTCAAATTCAAAAACAACACCCTATTTCAGACCAAAATGGTCAAAATCTAAACCCTTGGAACGGGACATACCTATATAGCTTAAACTTGACTTTTCAACAGGAGATGTCACCGCTGTCGACGCTTTTTGTCAGTGAGAGTACATTCGTATTTCTCTGGAAGCAAAATTTCAATCGCACGGCAGTTGCAGTTTCTCTGGAAATGGGCGTACAAGAGTTCGTTACGAATGATGAAAATTGAAGGAACGGCCTCACAGAAAGTTTTAGTCAAGTTTGCACGAAAGTGTCGGCAAATTGCATGGGAAGCATTATTGCGTCACCCGATCCCACAGTTAGGCGGACCAGGTGTGATTGTGCAGATCGACGAATCAGCGTTTAATTACAAGTCCAAGGTGAGAAAATAGGAAGTACATGCCTTCGAGTAGTCATGAGTTAGGTGGGTTCGGACCCTAGAGGGTGTCCTTCGACGAAAAATGGTATCTGTATTTTTAAAGTAAATTCCAACAAATTATGTTGACATAGATATGTTTAACTTTTTCTGTTGACATCTGGCTGACATCACTTGTCAGTGAATGGTACGAACCAAAACATGAATAGTGGAATACCGAATTTCGAACCATAAACGGAAATTGCAATTTGTTCGAAAAATGGGGAGCTTCGAGAAAGCGGGAGTAAAATTACAATGAAGTAAAGCCAAGGGAAACGAATTTTGCCTCCAAAAAAGGGGATTTTCGGAAAATTGAGTATTCGAGAAATCTGTATTCCACTGTACAACGGTCGTAGTTTCTAAGAGAACGCAAGCGTTGCGAGTACATACAGTACATACAGTACATACAGTACATACAGTACATACAGTACATGAACTCACCACAGGAACCTTTGGCAGAGTGAAGGAAAATGTGAAATGTACGCACTAGCTGACCTCAGCTGTTTCCATCCTCTCATTACAGAACCAAACTAAGGCATTTAATCTGATGCTAAAGATTTTTGGGAGCGCGTCGTATAACCTCCGCCCCCTCCCATCTTTAATGTACCGTATTTCCAATGATGCTTTTCATAATATTTTAATTCATGCAGCTGTAACTGTTATTCCTTTGCAGTTTAACAGGGAGCGTCGGCCTCGAAGAGAGAGATGGGTACTGGGGTTGTTTGACACACAGTATACTCCAGCCCGTCCATACCTACAGCCAGTAAGGCGACGCAATGCGGCGACTCTTTTGCGTATTATTTAACGGAAGGTTCAACCTGGCTCCATAGTGCACACGGACCAGTGGGCGGCTTATCGGCAACTCCAGAGGAGACTTGGTTTACAACATGGGGTGGTGAATCATTCAATCATTTTGTTGATCCAGTAACCGGAGTCCATACACAGAATTCTGAAAGCAACTGGTGTACGGCAAAGGAAAAATTTAAGAAAATGAAGGGAAACACAAACCCTGACTTTCTCTTTGAATACCTACAGGAATTCACGTGGCGAAGGTGGTATGGTGAGCCTCACCCAAATGGATGCTTTCGAAAGCTGGTCGATGACATTGCTGAACAGTATCCCCCTTAAGGGAATCAGTCAAAACCATTGTATTCGTACGGGACCCAACACACAGCAAAAAAAGGTCGTCTCTTTCTGCTTCCATCATCCCCCACCCTCTAGTAGGCTTGGTTCCATACCCCCACACCGGAGTAAATCTATCTGTGTGTTGTTTTACAAGCTTCTTGGACACAAAATAATTTAAATAATCTTTTTTGAGAAAATTTTTGTTGGTTACTTTACTTGTCAGAATAAAGTTTTATTGGTTTAATGTTAACTGTCTCAGAATTTTTGCTATTTGAAGAGATGCAATTCAGCCAGTTCCGGCTGTACCACAGACATGTGTGAACTAAATACTAAAAAGCATGTTACTCGGCTAGAGTTTATTCCCGTGAAGTGACGCCCCTGCGATTCGCATAAGTCATTAGTTATTGTAAAGCTCCCGTTAGACGAGTAGGAAAAAGCTTAAGTCTCAAAAATAAAGGGAAAATATTCGAGAGAAAAGTACAGATTGAAACCATAAAGAGATTAGGTCTTCAGAAAGTTTTATCATAGGCGCTAACTTTTTCTTAAAGTGGGACGGTGACGCTAGCATTTGCGTTTATGAGGATTTTCACTTTCCCGTTATGGTTACTTGCTTAACGGACTTCAATTCGTGAGTGGCTCATGTTGCAGTTAATAAGTCACCCCCAAATTTTTTAAATTCACCACGTCATTCATAAGTCGTTTCTTATCTTAATCATATACCTGAAAGTTTATGCGTTCAAATCAAATTTTCTTCAAATCAAATTTTTCAATACCGACACTGCAACAATACACAACCACACGAGCGGCGTTCAAACTGTATTTACCGATAAAGTTCAGACACTTGACCAATAGACTTCCGACACTCGGCCGATAGACCACTGACACTTGACCGATATTCCACCGAGACGCGACACTCCCTCTGTCGGTCGACATATCGACCGACTATCGACCGACTATCGACCGACTATCGACCGACTCTCGACCAACTGGCGACCGACTGTCGACCGACATATCGACCGATATGTCGGTCGCCATGTCGGTCGCCATGTCGGTCGACACTACCTATAGTAAAATTGATCCGATTTGCTTTCCTCCATCTGTGGACGCCATCTTGAATTTTACACAAGAAGTTTGAAATCGTCTTCGGACTATCAAAAGTTTGCGCATGCGTAAATCGTAGCACTGTCCCATTAATTGACTGATACTGAACGTAAATGATTTACCTTTTCATCTATACTTATTTTACTCCTAAAGTCTCTTTGATAAAGGCGGGTAAACAGGACGTCAATTCTGCTCGCCTATCCGGCTTCATATGAATCCGAGATAATATGAGATAACATTTGTAATATTTCATTTTTAACCATCTGCTGTAGTCCTTTGATTACACTGCTGGCGTATTTTTGAAATATGCAGCCAGACTTAATGGGAGATGAAATTCCAATGATCACCTGTTGATTGGTTTTCGTTTTGGCAAAGAACGATAGGTTTCTTCTACAACAGAATGCGCTCTCATACTGCCTGAGATTGTCTCTGTGTGTATCCATCAACCCTGTAGTGCACAGTGATTTAGCAAACCAGGCCACAACACGCCCCTTGCTGATAGACCAGCTAAACAATGCTTCAGTTGATTCTGGTATGGAGGATTTAGAAACATTGGTGGTTTCCAGCATTATACCATTGTTTCAAGGAACTGGGAGACTAACATAAAATTACTTTTATCTATTTGGTTCAGGTGGCTTTAGCTAATCCCGAAACTTATCTGAAGTCAATTCGAGAGTAATCTGCTTTGACAGGTGGACCTTCAAGTTAATAACTGTGTGAAAATCGACTAAAAAGATGAAATTTCACATCTTGAAAGCTCTTTTCTACCACAATTAACAGTAACGTCGTGATCTCATTTGGTAATTTGCTGTTGTCTAGAAGAGTACAGAGAACGCTGCTCGCGTCAACGTGTCACTCAGCATGTCACGCACTGAAAGAATCGTTTTATTTCACGCCAATATTGTGGTAGAATCAAAACAGCAAAGATTTGGCGTGGCTTTCATTCTTATTGAAAACGGTATTCTTCATCACAGTGGTCATAATTTGCTGCCTATTTTTCCTTGGAGACGTAATCGAAGCGCATGTCTTTTTTTTACTTCTGACTTCTATTGGGTCGAGGACTTTTACTTCGCGCATGTACTCCTGAAATTAGAGTAAATAAATAAATAGAAAAAGAAATCTGAAATTTCCACTCTGGACGCGCGTTTTCTGCTGCGCAAGGACGGTGCAATTTTTGTCAAACAAAGTCAACCAAGTACTTTTGCAGAGGCAGAAGCTCCATCTCCTTAAAACCTTTTCTCAATGTATTGTCGAATTTCCCTCGAAACCAAATTACATATGATGGCTAAGCCATCAGGGTTTTTGTGTAACAGTTTGATGTTACATAATTACGGCTGACAAACATTGTTTAAGGTTTGAGACACTTTAGAACCATTACAATGTTTGGTCAAAGCTTCAATGAAAAGAAACATCATTTCAAATTGAACTCAGTCCACACGTTTATGACAAATTTGTAGCACGGCTTTCTTTTTTCCCTTTTATCCATATTGTTCCACCAATCATGTTAAAAAATAATGCAGTAGAAGATAAAGTACACGACGTGAGTCGAAAATGAAGTTTGAAGGGAATCATCACTTATCAACGACAGCTTACTAGCACTATCTTTCAAAAATAATTGTACTTCTAAGTTCTAATCAATCAGCCCCCGCTGTCCCCAATACAGCAGCATATGCAGTCAACAAGTTAACAGCCTGCCTCGTTTCCAAAAGCAACCTGGCTTCGAGCAACCAATCACGCGCTACATTTTTTGGCTCCCCGCGAAGCTGATTTACCAATCGCGTCGCTAACTCCAGATTTCCACGCCGAAGGTAGTACTCTGCGCGCGCTAGGAGATCAAAACTATCTAAATTGTCTAAATCTACGAGTTCTCCCTGCTTTACGGGATCAAATGAATCGAAAATTAGGAAAGATTGGATGTACGACAGCACGTGAGTCCATGGTGAAGCTCCGTTCTCTCCTGTCATGGCTACTCGTCGACACCATCTCCGGATCTTGTAAAAGCGACGCGTCACATTCTCTTCGTTCAGCACTCCTCTTTACACAACCTCCTCTGGTAAAGAGTTAAGAACTTTTGAGACCAGTGGATCCTCTGCCGCCGCATCGTGAATGGCTGTCAACTGAGGCAGCAGCGGTTTTGGTTGAGTAGTACCTTTGTCGATAGCTGTAGTCAGCGACTGACAAGCTGTCCACAGATTTTGCGCCTGCTTATTTTGTTTCTCAACATCTGCTCTTCCCTCTATCACTGATACCACACCTCGTAACTGAGCAAGAGCCCCAGCTAACTGCACCTTAAAAGCCTCTCTTTCTACGGCCATTTTTTGTTGCAAGTCGTCCTTATACCTGAGAAAACGTCACTGTTGCATTAGATAGGGTAAGTGTAAATGTAGCCCGTAATATGTGTATATAGGAAGTCTAGGGCGGGGGAAGGAGCGGTAGATACAATCCAAGCACTTTAAACTTAACAGCCCATTTAAGGATAAAGGATGAAAAATGAATATTTAAACCGTTGAAAAAAGATGTGCTGAAGAAGCACATTCTTACAAAACCAACCTGTTTTCTAGTTCCGTTGCCTGAACACGGAGAACCTCGTCCAAGTGATCACTGTATGCTGCTGCCTGGCGACGTAATTGCTGTCGGAGGCTCACCTCATGTGTTGCTGAAAGCTCTGCTTCCTAAGAGGAAAAAAAAAGGCTAACAATCTCATTGTCACTTGACTCATTAATTGTATTTTAAGCCCATATCAAATAAAAAGCGCGCCTTCCTCAAGCGTAAACCACCAGATCTCTTTTTTTTTCCACCTCTTTACTGGAGAGGAGATATCGAGAGGGAGTCGTGAAGTAACCATACTAGCCAAGCGAGGAAATGTCATCAATTAAAGAAAATCGATTGTAAAACAAATTCTCTATGTAAGCACCTTACGATAGGTATAAAAACAGTTGGGAGGATATGCATACTGATGTTAGGTTTTGAGGGTTAAACGCCAGAAAACGGGAGAAACCAGGTAGTGAGTTGTTTACACATGTACATGTACTTGAAATTGCTCTTATCCTATCAATACTATCATAATCGACCCCCAACCCCTCCCCCCCCCACAAATAAAAAAAACATTTTACCGGGTTTCAATTTAAAGATCACAATGTGCCTACCTTCTTCTTCGCTGTGGTTTCAAACTCGGATGCCATTCTCTCGGCTTCTTGCTTCAGTTTAAGTTCGGTTACCTTGGCATCCTCTTCACGTTGGATTTTAAGGGAGTTTTCCAGCCTTTTTTGTTCCTCAGTTTGGCAGCTGACTAGCTCCTATGTTAGCTGATCAAGTATTTTTCGAGCATATGCCAAAAGAACCGACTCAGACCTAAAAAGCGAAAATGAAACGACTTTACACTAGGTGGGAGACACTTTAGCCAAAAGAATAGCGCTGGACTCCTTCCCGACAGGGCTGGGTTCGATCCACGCCAGAATTACCGTGATGCATTGCACTTTCACTTTTATTTCTCATTCCGTCTCTTTTCGTTCACAACTGTATGTTTCAACTCGAAAGTCAAGACAACCACGCTTTTGTTCAAGTCTCCTTCATCCTGACAATAGTATACCTTTCCTTCAATGGTATAATAATCATTTCTCTTAAAATCAAAGAAACCTCAACAACTGTCCTTCGTATACGTGAAGACACGAGACCAAAATGTATAATGTAACAATTCGCCCAGTATCATGAATACCCTACCTAACATCTTTCTCTCCAACACCTTCCAAAGCTTCTTCTTTCAGAGCAGCAGGTATTATATCCAGTAGCTCCTCCCTGAACATATCTTTGCTTTTGGCCAAGCCTTTCTGATGTTCCTCCAGCACTGCCGCCTCTACCTTGGCCTGCTGCATATCTAACGCTGCTTTCTGTACACTGTAACTTACCCTCGCTGCCTCTTCTGTTGCAGTGGTTCCTGCTCCTTTAGCCCCAGCAGCTTCAGCTTCCTTGATAATAGATTGAACTTTTTCTACTTCTTCATTTACTTTTACCTGCAAAAGAGAGAAAGACGTGTTTTACTTGATGTAAAACAGGAGTAATCTGTCCATGACCCTATCAATTTTTACATCACTGGGCGAGGGAGAGCAAAGTAAGCACGCGAGAGAAGAATAATTAAATTTGGAGACTTCAAAAGAGCACTGAAAAAAATTGTGCAAATTAAAAGATTTTGTCTGTTTTGATTGATCTAACAATCTTCATAAAGCAGCCAATTGTGTAATTTATAACTTTAAAGGTAACCAAACATGAAGATTTGTGTCAAAGATGGATTCTTTCACTCCCAGGGGTGACCGCTGAGCAATATCTCATCACAATTTCAAGACATCATCATACACAGAGAAAAAATATTTTGATTGAACACGATATTCTCATAGCTGAAATTAAATGAAGGATATGGCAGATGGTAGGGAGAATTTCACATAAGATCTTGAAAAGATTATGGAGGGCAACTGTTTTTATTCTAATCACCTGAGCAATGGAGAAATTTGAGTATTCTGTGGGGTTTCTGTGAACACTCATTAAAAAAAGCTTGAATCATTTTCGCTACCAGCCCGGCTAAAGAGCTGTTGGCGACCCAAGCCTCTCGCTTAAGTTCCTGATCGATTGTGCTTGTAAAAGTAGCATATTATCAGTTTAAGCTCCAATCCAACCCTCTCCTAAAATATTAACTTAATGATATAAATAGACTAAATAGGCTGCTTAGCAAGTGCACGTACAAAGGTATTTACCCGGCGACATTTAGGACAAATTATTTTAAAGTACGAAAGTTGTCGCAAGCAAAAAGTCTCTTGAAATAATACGACTTAAGTTTACGCTTAAAAGAGTCAATAGACTTAGCCTGCTTAACATCATTAGGTATGTTGTTCCACAAAACTTGCTATCCTATTAAAATAGAAGTCCCGAAATGTTGATGTACGATTATTATTAATCTTTAAGTTCAGCTCTGAGCAAGCTTGTTTTATGCTTGTATCACGCTTGTATTGTGCTTGTATTACGGTTTCTGGATTTATTTTCTTGCGTGATACACGTTGTTTGTTGCAAACAAAAAGAAGAGAGTTTCTTCTTTGACTCCTATATAGGCGAGAGTCTGATTGGATGAGTATTCAACCAATTATTAAAGTCCCTGACGATGTGGGAGGGTGTAAGAGGTCCAAATCAAAAGAGAAATTTTCCATATCGGCGAATTCGGTCGGGAGATGCTGGTCCGAAAAATATCTCCACATTTGATATCCCCAGAGGACCAATGGTTGACATCTCTGTATTAAGCTATTAGCAGTGCCCGATTTTTCTCCAATTGTGCTCAAAATTATGCTCGTTTTTGAAAATTTGCTACTTTTTCTGTAGGCTTAAAAATAAAAATTAAAAAAGCAAACTAACCTAAAAAACAAAATTAGATATTTATTGTTAATAAAGCATCATGTTTTCTTTATCTTGAGTTACACACTTGCTCTGATAAAACACTGTATCAAAATGTACGATGTGAGTATCACATTTAATGTGTTCTGATATAGATTAGCGCTTGTTATATTGCAGCATATCACACTTGCTTGTAAGTAATCAAGTAATCCGACATTGCACTCTCTTGCTGAGAGTATGCTAAAAACTCTCTCTGAAGCAGCAGAAGATGGCTGAACCAGGAGCACCTTCTTGACTGTGGAGGACCAGCTGGTTCTGGCCTATCAGGAAGCTTCTCTCCTTCTAAGTTGCTCGACGCCATTTTGTTGCCTGTGAAAGTGGGAACTCAGACTGACGCAGTCGTTACTTCCGATGTGCCCAGTCCTCTAGGTGACCAACGACGCAGTATTGCAAAATGATATACATCGGCGAAACAGGCAGAAGATTAGGTGACCGATTCCGAGAACACCTTCGAGACGTGGAAAGGAATGACAAGGACACATCGAAACCAGTCGCTAGACATTTTAATTTACCTAACCATTCTAAGCAACATATGGCAATCTGCGGTCTTTCCTCACACTTAGGTAACACGGAAAGCCGTAAAAATCTTGAACAAAAGCTCATCTTTCAAACCGGCAGTCTAAATCCCACAGGGATCAGCGAACGCTTTTCATTCCACTAATTTATTCTTGTTTTTCTCGTTGCCATGTTCCCACCAATGACGTAGCTCCATTTTCTGCCTTTAAAGCACACACAACCCACAATTCCTCTATTCGCTCCGACGAAGGGCTAACGCTCGAAACGTCAGCTTTTGTAATCGTTACGGTAGCCAATTTACCATTTCAACTTTGTTGATATATCCAAATTATATAGTATTGCGATAACCTTCTTCAACTTCCCCAGACGAATGAAAATAGACTGAACCATGGACCAGAAACCATATATCAATAGATAAGATATGATAAGACAAGATAAGACTTTTATTTGAACACGGTAATAATCATAGCTAACAGCTTGAGGCGTCGTGTATTCAGTTTATATATTATTAAAATAAGAAGAAGACTAGCTGAATAAGTAAAAGGCTAACACTAACATCTTAATCAAAAGTAGAGAAAGTCATCATTTTTTATGGCGGACAGCTGAAGCTGAAGCAATATTAAATTTAAAATCTCTAAAATAAGGCTTTGTTTTCAAGTTTCGAAACAGCTCATTCGGGTTTTTGAGCAAGATATTACGTTCATTTGAGCTAATAGTGTTGCAAAAGATTGCGCGCGCCTCCATAGGCAAGGGAATCTTTTATAAACCTAGTATTAAATCTTGGGACTGTTAGTGAATCGTCTCCTCTAGCTCAAGGAATAGCCATTGGAACTTTTTGATGTAGATATCCTTGTAGAATTGTGGGAGAGACTCATTATGTGCTTTATAGAAAAGTTTAAAAGTATTCATCTTGTAGAGTGAAAACAGAGTAGACCAGTGGTTATAATTGAGCACGTCACATGATATCATGTCTTTAGGCAGGTTGTAGATAATTCTAGCTGCTCGGCAGTGTAATCGTCCGATGGAGCCTAACAAATCCGAATTACTGCATGCACCCCACAATAATTGACCGTACTGTACGGACGGAAAAATTACTTTAAAAATAAAAATCGCGTAGTACCTTTGTCGGTAAAAATCTAGATCGTTTCAATAAGTCTAACTTAGCTATAAAGTTCTTCTTGGTTTCCAGACCATGTGGTGTCCATGTAAGCTTGTGATCTACCGTCAGGCCAAGTAAATACGTTTTCGAGACCCAACTAAGGTTAAAACTTCCTAAGAACGCAGGAGCAATAGGGCCCATCAGATTTCTCGAGCTGAGCAGCATCACTTCGCTCTTGCCAGGGTGAGGTGTTAGCTGGTTGTTTAGGCACTAAGTATAAACTTCGTGTAAAGCCTTATTTAACTGTGCAATTGCCAAGTCTGCTGAACCTCCGATGTAGAAAACTGTCGTGCCGTCAACGAACATATATAGCGACCCTGATTGAACTATCGATGGCAAGTCATTTGTAAATATGTTAAATAATGTCGGGCCTCATACAGGACCCTAGGGTACGCCAATAGTCACTGACAACAGATCAGACCTAACCCCATTTACTAATCTGAACTGTTGCCTTCCATTTAAATAGTTTCTTAACCAGTCCAGTAGTGTACCCGTAACGCCAAAGTCTCCTCTCAACTTCATTAATAGAGTAGCATGAGGTACACTATCGAAAGTCTTCCTAAAATCAATAAATGCTACGCGGCCATAACTTTTCTAGAGTCCAAGGCTCTTCTCCATGTCTCCGTCAAGTGGACTAATAAGTATCCAGTTGAATAGCCACTACAGTACGCCCACTGTCTATTAGAGCCCAGGTCGTTATCCTTGTAAATGTGCCTTATTAGAGTATCCTTGACCTCTGATTCCAAGATTTTACTGGGAATACTAAGTAAGGAGACCGGTCGATAGTGAGTTTCCACATTCTGTTTCATCATCTTTTTTAAATATGGGCGTGAGCCTTGCCGTCTTTCAAGCAGAGAACACGCTTTTATTTTCACTGCTGAACTGGTAGAGACGCATAAGAGGTGGAACTATGGCGCCGCCAGCTAGTTTCCCAGAGTTTGGCGGAGATGTTATCAGGGTCAGTGGACTTATTGGTTTTCATGGTGTTGACCTTTGTTTGTACTGAGCTTTGAAAAATCCCGAGCTCCAAGCAGAGTGGAGATTTAGTACCCGTATTTGATTCATTTACTATCTGGACATATTTTGAAGCATTTTGTTCCGCAAACTGCAGACATTCAAATGAGCCACTCTAAGATCTTTCGCTGAGCAAGCCTCCAATTGATGTACGATGTCAGACAAGAAGCTTTCGTGCGTCCAGATCTCGTCTTTACCATTAAGCGAACTGGAAAGAATAGCCGGCGTTGATGTACTCGCCTCTGCCATGAACGATTCATCCGAATTAAAGAGACGCATAGGGGAAAAGAGAACAGATTTAGGTCAGAACCGGTTCCTTGCTTAGGATGCTGAGGGCATGGAGAACAGGTCTAGGTAATAGAAACATTCTCTAAGATTTCCTTGAATCGTTTGGGTGTCACTCTTCCACACTTAATGTGATACCTCAAACCACACAAGTTACAGGCCAGCGACCGATGATTGCGAGCGATAGTCCGTATACATGAAAAGCAGCTCTTTTTCTCAGTGTCCGGTCCAGCTAGGATTTAAATTTATGTCCCAGCTAATAAATAGCCAAGTCAATTGAAAAGTTGAGTCCGAATTTTGATAACGACTCAGTTTTTCCCGACAGAATCCCTTGCCCAAGCATGGCACGAAACCAACATGGCTGCCGTTCATCCACACAGAGAGGATAGCACGATTCAGTGAGTCACACAATTTGACCGTTTGCAACTCACTCTTCACAAAATCGTCAGCTGTGTGATCTACTATACATCCTCACAAGGTCGCATGTCGAACCCAGGAGAGCCGATGAATAGAAAGGTTATGAAATGCACTCTCTAGGTAAGACTGTTTCGTTTTAGCTTGATCAAGTCGTAAAGCGAGAGTAGGCCTTTATCGATTGTGCTAGCATAACTTTTGGTATAATTTGGTGTTTCGTTTACTAGGAGTAAATAGGCGTTGCCTCTGATGACAGATATGTTTTAATTACACGACTCGTGATTGACATTAATTCCGTACAATGATTAAACAGTGTTAGATTATCATGTTTTAAACCAGTTTTCAGAAGAATCAATAAGAAAGAGAAGTCGGTTTTCATAATCTGTTCGCTTACCCGAATCTGCTAACCTGAAGAGAGAAATCTGTTTGTACGTCTCTTACATCGAATAATTATTAAAGCTTGGATAATATTATACGGTTTGTGGTGGTTGTCTGAGCTGACCAGTTCCGAGTAAGGAAACATTTGGAAAAACGAGCGTAATTTCTGCACTTTTTCTAAAAGTAGCAGTGCTAGAATAATCGGCATATTTTTTTAGAATTTTGAAGGGAACATTACCATAGTCATGACTTGCTTGGTCTCAAAGATTGATTTTTTTTGGAGTCCTGTGGTTACGCTTTAAATAGTGCGGTAACAATTTTTTTTCGCGAAGGACACCCGCGAAGGTCTACAGTATCCATAAATGCTGTAGTTGTGGGCTTGGTGGCCAAGCCTTTGAACAGGAGTGAGGCTTAGGGTGACCTTGTTATGGTAGAGATGTCGCTGCTTTTCAAATGCAAATTACTTTGTTATCATGCTAACTGGATACAGGTCTCTATCACAACAGGGTCACCCTTAGCCTCACACTTGTTCAAAGGCTTGGCCACCAAGCCCACAACTGTAAAAGGGACTATTTGCATGATCTGATATATCTTACCTTGATAATGGAGTCATGACTACTCCGAAACATTGGATTTTATCATTCGTTTTTACCGTTTTATGTTTAAAGAAGTCTCTTTTACTACGAGTTTATTATTATTATTATTATTATTATTATTATTGCCATAGCATTTGCCAATGCTATGGCAAATATAGATTAGACATTTTTAAATTATTCTTTAAGCTTTTTTAGAATAAGAGAGTCACTTCCCTTCTCATATACTTTTTTAATGTAATTTACTCTTGTAAGAATAATTTCGATGCACGTTTTCTGAAATTCTTTCAATACGAACTAGTAGTTGCTTTCGCGATTTTTATATGTAGGTCGTTTTTGTTATCAAACTTAGTTTGGGTCTGATACGAGTCTGATCCTAGAGAACCGAATTATTATGATTATTATTGTTGTCGGCATGAATTATTATTATTGTTGTCGGCATGAATACTAACAACGCTTGACATTATCGGAGGTGATCAGTTAGTCAGAGGCAAATTCAATGTATCTTTCACTTTGCGCCAGTAAACACCATGATTAGTCTGCAAATGAGGCGAAAAGGCAACCTAAGAGTCAATTTCGTATACAGAGAGTACTTCTCTATTTGCGCACCTTCTCTGGTATCACATCGAGTCACAACACTCTGTCTTTTAAATCTATATTTGCCCTACAAAGAGCCCTTTTGGATAAGAGAAACAACCCCTACGTGCAGTTTGTTCAATAATATTTATATACTTATTTATATGATCGATGAAGGACAAGCTCTAATGTCTCTTGCACTTTAACCAGATGCCTTAGATATTACAAGCGCCAACGATGATGCCAGACGTCAAAAGGAAATGAGGCTGGAAATGAAATTGGGTCACTCCTCCAACTATCTCTTGGCATAATCCTCGACATCCTCAGCATCTGCTGTGCTCATTGCCTTGTTAGTAGCGTAAAAGTGATAACTCGTTCTGATTGCGAGACGTGATCGCGTGACGTGATCGTGTGACGTGATCGCGTGATCTCGTTATGATTGTTGTGATCTGAGCAAGTAACATAGCTGAGTGGGGGATTCTAAAGGGAAAGTGACGTCATGAATGAATGAAGGTTCGGGCACCTATTTTGACTATTTGCACAACGTTTTAGCAACGTTTTTGTGTGATGCAATTAAGGGAAATGATTGTGAAACAGGGTGTACTTAAGACTTCTTAATTCCGCAATCATAGCATAAATTGGTAGGAGCAAAGAAGTACTCACATCGGATGCAACGCTCGACAGACATGGCGGCGAGGATTTTCTCTCCTTTCCAAAACCTTTGGCGGAAGTCTGACAACGAACACTTACTGGAAAACGACGTAATTGCGCTTCAAAACGACGAGTATTCCCTTGAAGTCGACGAGAAATGTTTTGCAGGTAAGGACGCCAACCACAAAATGGGGCAATCACGCGCTAACACAGCCGACAGCGCGGATGATGAGTTCACTACAATAAACCTACGGGAAGATACAAAGCGTCCTTCAGATTCAAACACAGGTGGAGTTTCTGGAACATCAGAAGTTACAGCATCGGTGACGCAAAGGGTCTCTTTCTTGGGGATAACATTGTGCATCATTTCATCTCTGTTCATCTCTTCAACGGCGCTATTTATCAAACTGGCCGAGAGCATTCCAAGCCTGGAGGTCACCTTCATTCGCTTAACATTACAGCTCGTCTTCTCACTTCCGCCGATGATTTTCTTCAAGGACAAGTTCATCCATCCATGGAACAAGAGCAAATTCTTATTGCTTCGAGGGGTCACTGGAGTTACAGGCATGGCTCTGAGTATCTATGCTGTCAAACATATGCCGTTGGCTGACCAGAGGGTGATATTTTACACCTCCCCGGTCTATACAGCTATTCTTGGACGCATCTTTCTCAAAGAATCCGTCAGCAAGTTCGATGCTGTAGCCATTTTATCAACTCTTGGAGGGGTGGTGCTAATAGCAAGGCCCACATTTCTGTTCGGTTCCTCAGGAGAGTCCCCTAAATCCGAAAAGGTCTGGTTTCCAACCCTTCTCGCAGTCGTCTCGGCAATTTGTCACGCCTGCTCCATCATCCTCACCCGCAAGATATCAAAAGAAGTCGGTAGTAGAGTAGTCGTATTCTATGTCGCTGTAGTTGGATCAATCATAAGCCTTGTAGCTTCTTTAATTTCAAATTTTCGGTTCAAATTCCCCGACTGTCGTACTTACGACGCACTGTACGTTCTCGGCGCCGGCGCTCTTGGTTATTCGGGCCAACTATTGGTAACCAAAGCCTTGACTCTGGAGAAAGCTTCAATTATTTCCTTGGTGCGCACAACTGGGATCGCGTTTTCGTTCGTCCTCCAGCTGATTGTCTTTCATGTTGTTCCAGATGGCCTCAGTATTGGTGGAGCTATTCTTGTCCTTCTCTGTAATGTTTCTATTTTCATCAAGAAATTTCTACACAACAAAAAGAGTCACGCAAAGGCTCCAAATAATACTGAACGGTGACTCGCTCAAAGACCGAATAACCTTTATCCTAGCATTTATTTACAGGTAACGTGAAAGTCATAAATCACCTGAAATATATCTAGGTGAGATAGCTAACCTCTGTAGCAGGAAAACGAGGACAGCAGCATATGGTGAGTGAGATGGCTGGTGCGGAAAAACTGGCCAGCGGTCTTATCAAGCGGGCTTCGAAGTGGAATCCGTAAGTAAAGCCGGGAAAGTAAAGCCTGTTAAGAGAAAGGAAGTCGGCTCAGATACCCGTTTCTTGAAATGGACTTTCACAACGCAAACTCATAACGTTTGTGACCGTTAAGGTGAAGTACTCCGTTTCGCACTTTGTGACCCTTCTTACTCGAACAAATTTTAAATTTATTAACATCTTGGGAACATCGATGGAAACAATTTAGATCTAAGAAATACAATCTTTGAACTATGATTGAGGTTTTGTTTTTAAAAGTTACACGAAGGGCATAGTTTAAGCCAAAGCTTCCGAATTTTAACTCATGAATTAGCTCCGAAATATTTTTCACTTAGACTGAGCTGTGCCAACTACTACTTCCTCTCTTGAAAAAAGAGACTTAGAATAACATTCAAAATGCTGGAGATGTGAACTAGATAGAAATCCTTGGAAAACAGGCAACCTTCTTTTAATGCGGGTGGAAAAAAAATCTTGTTCACGTGGAGTTGAAAATTGTAGTCTGCTCGATTTGACCACTTTAGCGCGTGAAAGTTCAGCACTACCGGAAAATGGTAGTCTAAACATGATTCAAGCGGTAAAAGATCGATAATTAAAGAGGAATAATTTGTGTGAATTGTTTTTAAGAAACAAAGTTTTCTAAATAAAAACTTGTTCAATTGATTGAACCAATGTAGTACATTGATTTTAAAAATAAGTTTCATAGATAAAGTTAACTTGGCCCTCAACCTTGTTCCCAGGGCCTTTTCCCTTCGTTGGGGGTACACCCTCAGCTTAGAGAAAAGGCCCTGGGAACGAGGTTGCTTGGCCCTTTAACTCCCATGAGTGACCGAGATAGAAATTCTCTTTACGATATCAATACAATATCAAGTAGACAAGTGATGAGAATAAAGGAAACTATCAACCAAGGGATTATTAGTTGATCCAATTCAAAATTCTCCGAGGAACATCAGGCGAATTCTATAGCAGAGAGAAACGAGAATTTTCAACGAGGTCTTGAGAGTGAAGGATTTAGCCTCTCACTCCCAAGATCCGATTAGGGACCAAAAGAACAATTCTCCTCACCATTTGCCAAACATTTCTCTGATTTTGGATTTGAGAATTGGCTGTTCTGTTGTAGAGTATTCTAAAGGATTGCTATTTCGAGTAGTTTAGGTTCACCTTTTGTTTTGTTAAGTCTCGCCTTTTTGCGTCTACGTATTTTGGTAAATCTATAGTTTTGATCTTTTATTTTTAGTGTGTGCTTGAACTTGGCTCGGTTCGCGGATTTCCTTCTTACCGTGCTAGACTTTTTAATCGCCTGTTATAGTTGAGAATAATTAGTTTCATAGATGGTTATGTTCGGATTGGTAAAACTGACCTTGAGTTTTACCCACACTAAGATCCTGTTTTGTGTGCGTGATTCTCGTGCGCCGCTCTATCATTGGCGTTTAATTGGTTCCTTGGTGCTCGCCAAGTACTTCGGAGCGAGCCACCCGATTTCCCTCTTTGCAAAACAACGAATACACTGTGGAAACTCTCACGGTCAGCTAACCCAAACATGTCTACGATTTTCCTACTTAAAGCATTGGTTCCTCATGCTAGAGCATGATGATGATTATTAGATGCATAGAGCGTTGCTGTAATAAATAAATAAATAAATAAATAAATAATGATTTAACAATGGACATACACTGGGTGGCTATTCTTGTCCACTGTTCCAGATCGAATTGGAATTTGGAATGTTGGTTTTTGCGGAGGGAGGAAAACCGTAGGACCCGGGGAAAAACCCTCGGAGCAAGGACGAGAACCAACAACAAACTCAACCCACATGAGACGCCAGGTCCGGGAATCGAACCCGGGCCACAGTGGTGGGAGGCGAGTGCTCTCACCACTGCGCCATCCCTGCTCCCAGTAGTAGCTTTCCAGAAGAGAATAAAGAAGAAAATTACAGAGTCTTAGTACCTTTCGTTAAGTCGTCCAATCGAGTGGTAAAAACCCCTCAACAGTTCAATCACAGAAAATTAATCTTACTTTCAGTCGTCTTCGGAGCGAATGGTTTATTTTAATAAGTCATCCTTTTTATCATTTTGGTATTCAGGGGTAGTCTAAGAATAAAAAAAAAAAAAAAAAAATGTAAGCGAAGGAAGAAATTTCGACTAGCTTGTAATTCCTTCCCGTCGCTACTTTCCTGGCTAAAGGACAATGGTCAACCTGCGTTATTCTTAGACTGCAAAAACTCTATCCTTGTCTTCTAAAGACTCTGTTCATGAGCACCCACGAATAGCAGAGCCTGCTTTCGTTCCCTTATGCACATTTTAACTCACCTAGTTAAGGATGTTAGCCATGAAACTCTATTCATGTTTGTGAAACCACCTTTGACTCTACTCTCTGTGCACACTCAAAGATCTCGTTTACTTGCGCGCATTTCAACTCCTTTTTGGTGGTGAATATTTCCCAGCACGCTTTACCACGCGATCGCGGAAACTGTGGCCCTGTTCTCCATAGACTCCTCCTACTCAGCCTGCCTCCTACTGAAGAGTCGGGCCTACCTTCCCTCGCTTGAACTCAAATGAGCTCTTTTGAGTGATGAATTTTTGCCGTAAAGGATTTTAGAAGAAAGCAAGTCCATATTCCTCGGTGAGTTGATTATGGAAAAAGATGATTGTATTTTTTTTCTTCTTGTTAACATGAGCACGTTTCAGGGTTTTATTTCAACTCTCTTCGCCCCAGTTTAATCCTTGAGACTCGCAGCGCATAGTGCCATTAATTGTGTGACGTTACAGCAAAAGCCCGGATGGGAAAAAGCACTGTCAACCACAAGGTCACCGATGGTGATACATATATATATATTATGCAACCGGTGAAAGTTGTTGCAAGCTTTGTCACCAAGTTGCCTCGTGAGTTTGTCTTGCTATTGCTCTAAGTCTGTGAAGGAAATAAGCTATATTGTTTTGGATAAATAGCTTTCCGTACGATATGGCAGCGAGAATTTTTGCTCCAATCACGAAGAGATTTCTTTGGAAACGGGTAGGTCGCGAACGCCTGGTGGAAAACGACATTGGCTTGCTTTTGCAAAAAGATTTCCTCCAGGAACCATTCGAACACGATCTCGCTTTATTGGAAGGAACAGAACAAACACTTGAAACGAGCCATGGGAATTCTCTTAGTTCTGAAACGAGGGATAATTATGCTGTACAACATCACGGGGATTCAGCTAATGACAGCTTCAAAATTACTACGAGAGAGAGGGCACCCTCAAAGAAAAGGCTGCGGGCTTTCGTTGGAATTATTTTAGCCGTAACGTCGGCTTTGTTTTTCTCGTCAAGTGCGTTGATGATCAAGCTCGCTTCAAGTATCTCAAGTGTACAGGTTGCATTCATGCGTTTAACCATACAGTTGACATGTATACTCCCAACCATGATTTTCTACAGGGATGACTTCATTTTTCCATGGAGGAAAACCAAATTTTTAGTCATCCGGGGAACTGTCGGAGTCACAGCTATGACAATGAGTATTTACGCAATAAAGCACATGCCTCTTGCAGACGCAAGAGTGATTATTTACACATCACCCGTTCATACAGCTATTCTAGCACGTATCTTCCTTAAAGAGTCAGTTAGTAAGTTTGACCTAGCAGCTATGGTTCTAAGTATAGGAGGGGTTGTGCTGATCGCAAGGCCTACTTTTCTGTTTGGGTCTCATGGAGAACACACCAGCTCTACACAAGCGTGGTTACCTTCTCTTCTCGCTGTTTTGTCTGCAATTGGTGTTAGTGTCACCGCTATTGTTACAAGGAAGATGTCTCAAGAAGTGGGAATCAGAGCAGTGATTTTTTACTTGTTTCTCATTGGGTCAGTCTTGACTCTTACTTTGTCAATGGCTCTAGGGTTTAAATACCCAGACTGTGGATCTTATGATGCCGTTTACATCATTGTGGCTGGATTTCTTGGGTTTTGCGGACAGTTGTGTGCAACAAAGGCTTTATCTATAGAAAAAGCATCAGTTGTTTCATTAGTGCGCACAATAGGAATTGCATACTCATTTATTTTTCAAATCACTATCCTGAATGACGTTCCCAGTGGATTAAGTATTGGTGGGGCTGTTCTTGTCTTGCTTTGCAATGTTTGTATTTTCTTGAAGAAATTTTTGGATGTAAAGAAGACCCATCCGGAAGTTCCTAAACAGGAAGAAAATACTGAACATCAATAATTTTTCCCATCAGGTAATTACTCTTTGGGTTACTTTTCAGGCCCTGGTTGTTCGAAGGTTGGATAATGCTCTCTAGTGGATAAATCTTTATCTGGTACTTAGCAGTATGTTCTGCTACCACTTCTATCCACTGGAGAGTGATTTATAGGTTGGATAGCATTATCTTTCCTTTATACAACTGGGACCAGGGGAACAGCTCAAAGAGATGTGGATATAGGGCTTAAATGAATGGCCAGTCAATGGACAATGGACGATGCTTAGTCAGAATTAGGAATTGAGCAGGCAATTACGTCTTCACATTAATAATTACGAGACGGGTTGTCTGGTCATTTGTGTTTTTTAATAATTATTATCATGTGGAAACTTTTTCACAATCTCAAAAAATATTTTTCTCTGACAACATTCATTTCTGACATGGGAAAGTGACATATTGGTCTCTAACTAGTTAATAGTTAAAGAACAGCTGAGACTTTGGGTTTCAATGAATTTAGTTATAGAGGCAATTAATGCAGCAATAATATTGTCAGCAAATAATTGATCAATAGAATACTCAAGTTTATCAGATAGAAGTTGTTATCATGATCTAAGACCCAATTCTCATAACTACAGAACAAGGAAATGTGTAGCACGTTATAGAGAAAGATTAACAATCAGATGTTGGGAGTTAAAGCATTAGAATAAGGGAAAACAGCTTAAGTTTGAATTCAATGTAGATGGCTCATTGTGTGAGGGCTAGCAGAAGCTTACGTTTATGAGTGTCTCTTAGTTTCTGAAGTATTGCAGGGCTTGACACTAACGGTAGCCCACTAGCCACAGACTAGTAGAAATTCAGTTTTGGTTAGTGGTTTTCAATCTCCACTAGCCAGTTTGGCTAGTAAACAGACTGAAATTGTCGTAATATCTAAAAACATCTAACATGTCACTAGCCACTTTGCTAGTAAGTTGAAAAGTTAGTGTCAAGCCCTGATATGGCAAATAGGGTTGTTCTGCCTGTTAAATTTTCTCTGTGTGGACATGTACTGGTACATGTAGAATAGGACCATGTGGCTAAAACTCAGCTCGAGATAATTTGAATATATCAACAAAGTTGAAATGGTAAATTGGCCACTGTTACGATTATGAAAGCTGATGTTTCGAGCATTAGCCCTTTGTCGGAGCCCTTTCGAGCATTAGCCGTTCGCTCCGATGAAGGGCTCATGCTCGAAACGTCAGCTTTTATAATCGTAACAGTGGCCAATTTACCATTTCAACTTTGTTGATATATTCAAATTATTTCGTTACCCCCACTGACGCAGCCCCAAACAGTTTCTTTACAAACTATCAGCTCAAGATAGCTTATTTTTATATTTTTGTAGTAATATAAAGCAACACTAATACACCTTTCTTTGGAACTGTATCATGCAATTATTTATCTAATTATTTTATCTAAACTTTAAATTTTGCTACAATTCAAATCATTGAGATCTATTTTTTGTACAGTCATTGGGTATATATACACAAGATGAGTTCATGGAAAATTGGTTTTAAAGTTCCCTGCTAACAGAGGCTTCATTTTTGCATGCTGAATGCAAAGAAAAGATGCCTTTCTGCCAGTAGGGAATTCCTAAACTAGAAAAATATTAGGAAAATTTAAATTGCTTATAGTTAGTTTAATTTCTCTTTTATGAGCCTTAAAGGGCTAGGATAGGGATGTGATTGCATGGACATTCTTGTTCCATTCTTTCTTGGAAAAAAAATGGAAGACTGTTAGCAAGAGGATTAAAAAATATTTTTCTTTGAAGAATTTGTGATATAAAAGAATAAAGCCTTCATGAGCATGTTTTATACATTTTATAAACAGTGTTATTTCTAAACGAGAAGAAATTATAATTATGTCATTAGCACCTCACTTTCCAAGGAGGTCTCTGAATTGTAATCTTATTATTGAGGGATTGGTCAAATACACAAAATTTGCCATAGAGTTTTGGCATTTATGAAGATTATCAATAAAGATGATGTTTATTATTGTTTTGCAAAGTTTTATTGTCTATTATAATAGTTGGTATTATGTATTATAAAGTCACTTTGACTTGCACTGTTGACAGCTGGTAGCATTAATGCAAGAAGGATTTTTTTTTTCGATGAAAACCAAACTGCTATGCAATGATAAGAAGTTCATCACTATGGGCTCCTGAAAATTTTCAACATCACAAGAACCCCAAGATGTTTTGTTGAAGTGTCTTGCATTAACCTCTAAGAGCTCGAGGGAGGAGCAACTGGATTTTTTTTAAACATCTATGTATGGTGCTTCAAAATTCTGTTGTGTTATCCCTACTGTTACAGTTCATAAATAATACAGCTGTGAGGCAAAGCTGAGGAAAGGGATGGGTGAGGTCTTAGAGTACATTTGACCCTCTCTCCTATTTGTTTCCTTGAAGAAAAATCAAGTTCCTAAATTCCACCAAATGCTACTTCCTCTAGGTGAGACATCTCACTGGAACATTTTGCCTTCGCCCCAAATCAAGTTGCGTGGGAAAAGTAAGCTTCCACGTAAAGCAAACAGTTTTCGTTGTCATTTGTTCTTACATATATGACAATTTTCATCCGCAGCTTGGCAATTGGTCACGCCACGCACTGTAATGTGTTGCGTGATGGGATTGCAAAACGGTTCCTGTGCTTTTCTTCGCACATGTGAGGATCAAATTTTAAAATTATCGATACCTCTTGTGATTAATTTTTTCGTAGTAAATTTATTGTTATATCCCCTACAGGATTAAAAGAAATTTTCAAATGCGAACAGTTGCGGTGTCGTGTCCATTGCGTTACATTTCTACTTCACTTGTCAAAATTGATGGCTACCATGACAACAATAAGTAACAAGATAATTTTACTGTAGCAAGTTTCCAGTGAGCGGCGGGAATATATGGCCTCTTTGTTGATATGCCCACTGTAAATGAGGGCTTTGATAGGCGCTCTTTTACGATGGACAACCATTTTCATGAAGACAGTGTTAATCTGAGGGGTGCCTCTCAACCTGTCGAAGAATTAAGCTATCTGGACGACAGCGATATCCATATTGACAATTCAGATGTTGATTGCTCGTTGCACTTACCACCGATTGTAAATCATCCAGTTATTCCTGTAAAACCCGAAATATCCATCATCTGTATGAAGTGCGAGGAAGAAATAAAAGTCCGACAGCTTAAAGAACACCAAGCATTTCACAACGCTTTGGAAATGTTCCGATTCAACATGGAACGGAAACCTTCGAGTGTCAAACAATTAGTGAAACGACGCCGAGCAATTATGCGTCGAATCAACGAGACAGCCAACTCTGAAAATCCAGTTTCCATGAAGAAACTCCAGAAATTGAACCTGGCTTATGAGCTCCTCAAGGCTGATATCGAAGGAACAAAAACAACTCTTCGAAATGTGGACGATCTTTTCCAAATCCGGCCAAATGTCGAAGGTCGTGGAACAGTTCTCAACTGTGCCTTGGCGTTCGGTGTTTGTCAGCATGCGAATTCGCGATGGAAAACATCGATGGAGGATCGTTTCGCGTTTAAGGATTTTTTCTGTAACGATCCTCAGAGCGGGTTCTTTGCTGTTTATGATGGTTATTCGGGGAGTATGGCTGCTGAGAAATGCGCTCGGTATTTGGGTGAAATCTTTGAGGAGAAAGTCGAAAGAATTTACAACACAATCATGAAACACAACAACGTCGACGCGGAAATCTCGGCCGCTTTTAACGATACCTACGAGGAGATGGACAAAATTTTGCTTCACGGTGTGGAAGAACAATCAAGAAATCGCTGGAGTGGTTGTTCTGCCCTAACTTGCTTGCTGCGTGGGAACAATTTGTATGTGGCGAACGCTGGGAACATTCGAGCGGTTTTATGCCGGGGGGATGGCTCGATGGAACGGTTATCAAACGATCACAGTCCTTGGAATAAAAAAGAGCGTCATCGTATAAGGAAAGCTAAAGGAGACGTATCTAAAAGCGATAAAACAGCTTTGGTTAATGGCGTGGTGAAAAGTACCCGGGGTCTCGGCAATCATGGAGATCCCAGTCTGAAAACTTGCGTGGTTACAACACCAGTAGTCAATTGCTTCACTTTGGAAGACACCGACCAGTTTCTTATTCTCGCATCTAATGGGGTTTGGCAAGTGTTTAGTGAGGAAGAGGTCATTCTCCTTATAGAGGATCTCGTACCTGATATTGATGTAAGAGCTATGGTTAAGAGAATGCAAGAAAAAGCTTCTGCTCTTGGGGAAGGGCTGCCTGTCCCAAAGGGGGATGAAATTCCCAGACGTAACAAGGGCGTGGTGGATATGGACGAAGACAATGACTTTTCAATGACACAATCTTCTGAACAAAGTTCACTAGAGAACATGATTAGCGACAAAGAAAATGGCAATTCCATGGAGAGGTTCCAAAACATGGAAATAGAAATGGATGACAATAAAGGCACTGATTTGTTGCCTACCCCTTCTATTAGGTTACGGGCATCAAAGGTCTTGGAAGAAGACAAGGCTTCTGCGCTTGCCAGGGCCTTAAGTGAAAGGCTGGTGGAAGGATCTATCCTGGCTGGTAGTCATGACAATATCACTGTTGCAGTTGTTCTTTTTGGTGGATGTCCGCTTCAGATGTTTCTTTTGCCATCACTATGATTGATACAATCAAAATTCTCATACAGGTTTTGACACTGGTCTCTCTAAGTTAGATCTAGAATTTGGTGTTGCACTTAGAGGTAATTCCATCATTTTGTTGACCATTTTTACTATCACCAATCTGTTTGGTAGTATATTGATCTTAGGAAGAAAAATACCATTTAATCTCTGCCTGCTCAGAGTTAGTGGGGGATAGGAGTTACGTAGCATATATTTGTTGTGGAAACAATCTGCCCCGTGTTCCAAACCATTACCTTTTAATGTGACTAAGACTGACAAAACCATTTTCAATAAAAAAACCATGGAAAAATAAAGAGTCAGGGTAAATTATTTAACTCTTAAAACCCAGGAGTAACTAGTATCAAGAGTGCAAGAAATTATTACTTACCAAGATTCCAATACCTGATCTAAAAAGGGCACCCAAAATAAAGGTTGTGTAAAAGAATTGTAAAATTTGCAGGCTCCTCTTAGGGGCTCCTGTGAGTTGAACCCTAATAAATCTGCTCAAAACTGATGAATTTTCTTCCATTTATTTTATCCTTGCAACCACATGTTTTTCTACTTACAACAGTTTTGTTTGTTATCTTGCAAGCCCACTAGGTTTACACAAGTATCGAAATGTTAAAAAACAAGAGCCATTCATTTATAAGATAAACGTCGACTGAGTACAACTGTATACAACCCAACATAGCTTTCCCTCACAAGGAAAGACTTGACACTTAAAAATTAATGGCTCTTTCAAAACTATGTCTAAAATACCACTTTGTACATTCAAGAGTAAACCGCCTGCTAATTGTCTCTCATGTAACGGAGGTAGCATAGCCAGGTCCTCTACAAACTATATACAAGTTGCAAAGTTAAATATTACTGTTGGTGACAGCTGGCAGTGTGACAAAGATGTTTGGCATGGGTGTGTGTTTTAATATATATTTTAACATATGATAATTTTGTGCCATCCCTGAAAAGATGTCTGTGAAGTCTGATGCAGTTTCATTAGGAAGCAAGTCCTCTCCTTCTACTCAAGTTATTTGCTCTTCTGTTTTCTCTGCTCTTGTTATCTTTCTTGCGACGCTCATCCCTACAGAAATCACAAAATATAACTTTTCAAATTTGAACTTCCACATATCACTTTTAATTTCTAGAATTAGACCTTGTAGCTTTCAAAGCTACAACCTTTAAGGCTAGTCCTTTCTACTTCAATCTCCATTAAATTTCAATTGAAGGGAAAGACAAGTTTGTCACTACAACCAACTAATTGGGATTAATTCACTATTAATTACAACTGTTGAAACCACTCATCTATTTTTTAATCCTATCAAATTCCAAAGATCTCATCTGTAATTCTCCTAATACTGTCTGTCCTACGATTCTTATGATGTCAGTCAGAAGAATTTGGTATTAGATCAACTAACAATCCCCCAATTGTTCAATTTCTTTATTCTCATCACTTGGCTGCTTATATGGTAAGGAGAAATGCTGTTGTGATCACTAATGGGAGTTAAAGGTTACACTTTTGAGCACTTATCTGAGGCATACAAGTGATTAACAGAAGTTCTACACCTAGAGCTAAAGAAATAACTTGTAAATGTGTCAGATTGCAACTCTGTAGTTGAACTCCTTACCTTGATGTTACTTTCACACTTTTGACATCCACTTTATGATTCTTCACCTTAGTTTGGCTAATGGTAGGCCTACATTGCTCCTTGTATGAAGAGATAGGTTTTAATTTTCCAGTGTGTGGCTTGTAAGTTAGAGGTTTGGCCAAGCTTGCTTGAAGATCAAATTTTTTTCTTGGGGTTGGTGTTGTGACATCTGGTGCATTAGCTGGCAAAAATCTGAGGACAAAAAAAAAGAGAGAGAGGAAAATTGTTGGTAAAGATTCTAAGTCTTAAATATAGTGGTACAGCCTCCAACACAAGTAGAAATAAAGTTATACTCTTGACAATAATGTCTATAAAAATTTCAAAGTTCTGTGTATACTGTGACCCAAAAGTTTATAAATTTGGGGTTCTCATTACGTGCCGGCAGCCTGCTAAAAAACCGGCTACCTTAAATTTAGAGCCGCCTACTTTTCGGTGACAAGCTTGCCTCCTTATTTTGTATCTACACGTAGATTTCGAAGTTAAAAATCGCATGAATGAAACGAGTAATACTTGAAAGCCGTTTTCAGCAGCAAAACGTATGACACAATGCCAATGCGCGCCTTCTACTTTTATGCCTTAGAAGAAGGCATGAAATGGCGTTCAGTGTGTTAGAAGAAGGCATGAAATCTTAGTATGTAATTAATTATAGAGTACCCATGAGTAAAAGAAAACCCACTTCAAGCCAGCCTGGAATTGATCGATATTTCTGTAAATCTCGAAGAACGGAAAGCCAGGTAGATGAAGGTGAGAAAACTACTGCCCTTTTTGGGGTGTAGTCTGGTCCAATTATTAGGATTCCAAGAAAAGAAAGATGTTCAGTAAAATTTATGGTTGTCTCTAATAAAAAAATTATTTCTTAAAACCAAATTTGTTTGCCAAAAGGCTCAAAATGGCAAATGTAACCTTCTATATTTTGAAGTTTTTCGGAGGGGAGGGGGCATGCTGCCAGACCCCCTTAGAGGCTCATGCCTGTGGTACTCGCTTCTCCCGCCACCTACTTTTATGTTTTAGCCGTCTACATCAAAACTTATTGAGAACCCTGAAATTGGAGTCCCATTTGTTGACCAATTTATTCTATTTGTAAGTTGAAACAAAGTCATGGTTAAATTTCTTAAAGGAAAATAAAACTCTGAAATGTTTGAGGCATAATTAACTCAAACCTGAAGGGTGTTGCAGCAGTTGACTTGCGCGATGGATTTCCAGGTGTTTTTGATTTGTCTTCCTTTATGGCAGCTGCAGGAAGGGATTTTCGTGCTAAAGGAGTCTTAAGCTTTTCGTTGTTGGAGGCAGATCCAGAAAAGATAGGCTTGAAAACTTTGGGCGATTTCAATTTGAGTTTCTCACTTTTGGTGACAGTTTTGTTAGCAGGCTGGAAGAATGGTTTTGGAGCAGGAGAGCCAAAAACAAATGTAGATGACTTGGTGATGGTGGTAACAGTTGGCTTGAAAGTGACCTCAGCTGGTTTGCCTCGACTTTTCCTTTTTGGCCCAGTGGACTGCAAACAAGAAAACAACACAATCAAGTCATATGTTGATAACCAGACAATCTGACTACTGTTAATGTTAACACATTTGTAGTTAACATCTTATCACATTTGAAGTAACATTCTCTGTATTATTTCCTAAACATTTCCTTATTAGGTACTAACAAGGAGTATTTCTTCAACAATCAAGAGCTTTAATTGTTAGTTGTTAACTATATATATATATCATTCTGTTATTCTTGTGACCACATAATGTTTGATTCAGGAAGTGATATTGTACAGAGATTTTGAATGCCAATCACTCTTAGAGGTTAAGGCTGATAATTCAACTCCTGAACTATATAAAGGTTATATTCATTTTAATAACATGTTGTATCAACTCTTGATGGTTCAACATCTATACTTAAATTTGTTGCCAGAAAAATAGCTATCTAACATGCAAACTGCATGTTATTATGTATTGCAAGATTTCCACTAACTTTTCTTGCTAAAGAGTTTCTGTTTTCCTTCTCCTCCTTGCAGCTATCTACCACAATCTAAATAAGAAACAAAGTGAACTTGTTAAAATGTTAGACTGACAAAATACAGAATGAAATAAATTCCTCTATGTGAGGTAAGTTGATGAGTTGCCTCACCTTAGCTCTCTTGACTGACTGATTGAAACCCTCCATTCTTTTCCTTTTTTTCTCCAAATATACGTCAATAGAATCCATCCTGAAAAGTAGAAGAAAAAATTGAATTTATCTATACTTATTAAAAAATATTTTTATTTCTTAGGCTGCATTCACACTTGGTGCTTGAGCACTGTGCCTGAATACAATTCTTGATGGGCACTAATGTGAACACACCTCTTTTTTCAAGTACCCACAACAGAATTCAGGCAGCATCAGGGCTTGACACTAACAGTAGCTAACTAGCCAGACTAGTAGAAATTCAGATTTGGCTGGTGGCTTTTGATTTCCACTACCCAGTTTAGCTGGTAAAAAAAGTGAAATTGTCATAACATCTAAGATGTCATTAATCACTTGGCTAGTAAGTTGAAAAGTTAGTGTCGCGCACTGTACCATGGCTGAGCGCTAGGTCTTGACCTTGTACTTGGGTCCTGAAGCAGGGACTGATTTAATGGGTACCAATTGTGAACACAGCCTTAGTTAAACACTACAGAGTAACTGGCAAAGTCCACCAATGTCTATGAAGGTTCAGTTCCAACAGCTCTCTTGTATCTGGTCTTTACTCCTCCCCCTGGTTTGGTGGGAGGAGTGTAGGCTCGCATTCCTGAACAGTGGCTGATAAATAAATGAAGCCTATAGTCAGCATCTATGTTGCTCTTCTCAACTGACCAAGAACTTGAAACAGCTTAGGTTATTCCTATTACAATTTTCTCATACTAGATCGCTGAACATCTGTTCATGATCACTTACTTTTCAAACTGTTGCTTGTGAATCTTGTTCCATTTGTTTGCTAGCAACATAAAAAAGTATTGGACATATCTTATCAAATTGAATGCTTGCTATATGTCAACTAATTTTAAAAAAAATTACAGTATCACTTAAAACAAATATAGAACAACATCCAGTGAGAAGATGTAAGTTGAAAAAAATGTCTTACAAACAAGGAAATTCACCTGGCGTTTTATTTGTTTCTGCTGCCGATGACTCCTTACCAAGGAACTGAACAAATCGGGGGATTTTACATTCTGCAGGCACTGATATGTCATAGAAAAAGATACACTCGAAACTCAATATATGATAATACTGGTTTAGGATATATAATATAATAATTCATAATAACAAAGATTTAGTAATACATAGACAGGTAAAAATGAGCGATATAATATCCCGACGTTTCGGCAACTTCATGATGTCATTATCAAGGGTAAAAATGAAAATAAAATTAACAACTGCAAGTTCAAGAGTTACAACTAATTTACATAGGGGAGGTAACTACACAAATACTTTAGGACGGATAGAATCCGTTTGCACGTTCAAACTTGGTGTTAATTGTTTGATGTAAAGCATCTCATTGACAAGACAATCGAATTTGTTCATGCACTTCTTGAGAACTTTGAAACGGCTAAGAAGGTCCTCAGGGACAGCACCTGCGTGGTCGTTGTCGTATAATATAGTAATTATAATACAGTAGTGCAATATAATAATTATAATACAAAACAAAAATTGTATGCCATTATTTTAAGTGCAAAGTTGTGAACAGCCAGATACAGTCAAAACTCTCATAACAGCCACTTTTGTAAGCACACAGCTCCCCTTGAGACCAGCTAACCAAAAATTTTCTTCTTGTTCATCAACCAAGATTGTTTTTAGACAGTTTCTTTATGGGAGCCAGCTGCAAGCACTAACATTTAATGATCCTCCTCGCTTTAACCTTTGTGTCTGTTGATTTGGAATCTCAGCTGAAAAGATTGTGAATGTTTTTTGTTATAGCCTTACTTTTTTCCTCGACTTTCTTATCAAGCTGATCCATGAGCTCTCTCTTGTAACTGTCATCATCAGTATCACTTCTACGATTAAAATCTGTTGTTTCTGAATCTTTAACAGCCTTTCCTATCTCGGTGCAGTCAGCTGTGTGAGGTTCTTTTCCTTGCTCAACTGAAGAACTTGGAGGGGGAAAAACATCATCAGTTCAGCCTCTATTCAACTCTTCAAAACGGACAGAGTTTACGAGATTTTTCACTCTTCTTTTCTAAAAAGGATTCATTTCATCACTTTGAGAGCGGGTAAAAAAATTATGAACCGAAGAGCAAAAACTATACTTACTCTTCTGCTGTGCCAGAAATCCTCGATGCATATATCTTTAGTCCTTCGATAAGCTGAGAAGTCTGAAATATTTCGAACGATGTTGATTAATAGGAGTATCAAGATTTGCGAGCAAATTATAGCCTTGAAAATGTTATGAGTTTCTGATTAAGCTTAATTTTAAAATTCACAATATTATAGCGAATGAACATCTTAATTTTTTTCCTATATGGAGCATAGCAAGCATAACAGGCAAGACGAAAATCCAGAACTGAATTATAATTTCATCAATTAACGTAACTCGACGCAAGAAAACAGAAAAAAACTTCTTTGATAATTCGTAAGAGATTTACTGTAATTCAAGTAAACAGGTGTCTCGTCTTGAACGTCGCTTTGATTATCGAGTATGGAATTTGAAACAAAGAAATTTAGTTCATTTCATCTTGGTACAGGTGCGTCTGGAGGAAGAAGCCTCGACAAAGAGTTGTTATTCAACGCATCCGTAAAATCTTTGCGTCGTCGTAGTTGCCCTGCATTGTTGTCAGTGTTATGTCGCATGCTGCAAATTATTTCAAACAGAGAAAAATCATGTGTGTACTAGACGTTTCTCAGCTGTCTTTGTGCTAATTTCCAGAACAGATAAATTGCACGCCTGCACGCTTACCTTGCTGTTGGCTTTAATTCCCACGCTCTTGCAGAGCTTTTGAAGTTCAGCACGCTTCATTCCCTCGAGCTCATTAACGTCAAAAGTTAAAGCCATCGTTGAACACAATATTTATTGCAGGCTTACAAATCAACAAGTAGTCCTGATTATATTTCTTTTTTAAATAGCTGCGAGCTGTTTCTGCTCAAAATAAACTGCTTTCTGCGTCGAATGGCGGCAGTAACACTTCGTCGAACGTTTGATCCATCCACAGCTGAAATTTGAAATGGACCGCTTACTCTTGATTGGCCAATTGCACTGAACGAGGGCGACTAAGAGAAAGTACTCAGAATTATAGTATTCAGTCCCCACGCGCCAATGAGCAACGCCTCGAAGATTTCAAGCTTGTGGTCGCCTGCGGCTGGGAAGGCACCCAAAATATTGTTTATGTTCGGATAATTTTAATCTAATCAATATTTACACAGAAGCCGACAATACAATACTTGAGATATTCATGTTTACAAAGGAAGTAAGGTTCTTATGCGTGACATTGGCTCTAATTCTCAGAGACAGAAACTCACAAAGATTCGAGCAATCGAACGTTCCATGCCACGGATCAACAAATGCCAAGTGCTATTGGTATGTGCAATAGCTTGCAATTGTGTCATCTTATTCTACATTTCTCATGTACAAAACACAAACGGGGAGTGGTTACAACAAAGCAGATTAAAAGCAATTAGGGAGAAAATTTCTTTTCGGGGAAACAAAGCTGCGCAATTTGAAAATGAAGTGACCATCGTCTTGTTGGAGTTTGAAGACTTCGAGAATGACATTAGTCGAACAATTCGTTCCATACTGGAGTACTTTTCAAACGTTCATATTGTGCTGATATCACATAAACGACCTTATCCGCCGTTAGATATTCCGAATGGCAAAATTCAACTGGTTGTGCAAGATTTGTCCCCTGATCAGAAGCAATCGGCTGGAAGACCTGAGAACTACATCACAACGCCTTACGTCATGTTCATTCCAGATAGTGTCCGACTCAGCTCTACAAGCTTACCAGTTATGATGCTTGAAGAACTTAAAGCTTTAGCTCGTATGAAACCTCAATATAAAATTGTTACAGCTCCAGTGAAATCAAGAGAAACTATACAATGCAACAAACTTTCATTCGACCTTAAACGATGGACACTAGAGTACTCAATTTCTGAAGATGAAGCACAGAGCTATTACAGAACTTGTGAATCTGTTGGCCCTAGCCAAGTGGTTTTGGTAAAAGCTGCATTCCTTCACAGCCTTAGTGCACCATACCTACGGCCTTTTCCTGAAAGTCTTTTCATTCAAGCTTCGTTGCACCATATAAAAACAAAACTTCTTCACAAGCTTTCTTTCTCACAAGGATCCATGCTCTTTTCAAATGCTCACACAAAATGGAAATATGAGAATAATGTAAAAACAAGAAGAATTGACATGTTCAGAAAACTTGGAATCAAGAAGGTAGTTCTTCCATCAGGAGAGGTGGAATGGTATGGCTGTGGCAAGAACACAGGGCGGTGCTTTGGCACGGTTTATGATGACATGCCTGAATATCTGTACATGTCGAGATGGACACCACCCTGTTGTTTGGAAAATCTGCGTCAGACCGCTCGTTATCTTTTTAACATCCTAAATGAAGCAGGGATAAGTTATTGGTTGGAAGGTGGTAGTTTGTTAGGTGCTGCTCGATATGGTGACATCATTCCATGGGATTATGATGTAGATATTGGTATTTATCAGCATGAAATCAGCAAGTGCTCATATCTGGTGGAAACAGAAAAGCTTTCAAATTCTGGTAAACCATATATTGACCATGACGGTTATACTTGGGAAAAAGCAACTGAAGGAGAATTTTTTCGAATCCAGTATAGTCAGTATAATCACTTACATGTAGACATTTTCCCATTCTATGAAAAAGATGGCATTATGACCAAGAAAACCTGGTTTGAAACTCACAGACAAGACAGAGAATTTCCTGCACACTATTTGAAACCTCTTGAAACAATCGATTTTATTGGAATGAAGGCATCTGCTCCGAACAATGCCAGAGAATTTCTGGAATTCAAGTTTGGTAAAGGTGTTATTGAAAATCCTCAGTATCCAAATCCATCAAAACTAAAAAAAAAGTCAAGGATTAAAAGTTAATCCCAGATTTTGAGTAATAAGTATATTTTTATGAATGAAATCACGTTATTTTTGCTAGTTAAGCTACTAAGTTTTTTCAGTTTCTCACTCTGTGTGGGGGAAAGCGCAAACAGACTTCAAGTGGCTAGGAGATGCCTAAGATGTTTGTGGCTTCGAAATTCATATTTTGGGGATATTTTTGTGGGGAAAGGTGAATGTCGCACAGTATTTTCTATAGACTGTTCATAATCTTTAATGTAAACCCATGGGATGATACAACGAATGATCGAATGCTAAAATTTTGAGTCAAGCGCCGATGAGTGTTGAGTTATCTCACGTTCCATTCCCTTGCCGTCTTCTCAGACAACCTTGTGATTCATTTGTGATCATCAATAGTGCCCTTCCTTGTCAGTTTAATACAGAGAAAAAATAATTAAAAGTAAATGTTTTTTTTCCTTTTGATAATTAAATAGAGTATTACTCTTTGGCAGTATGTGCTCTTCTGGTTTGCAGCCTTTCAATGTTGACAATTTTCTGAAGAGAAGTATAAATCTCTAACTGTATTTAATATGTGGTATTTTTTTCTAAGAGTAACATCTACACTATAACCCATTGGAAAAGATGTAAATATCAACAAAGAATAAATGGTAAATCTACCATTCCAGTTTGAATATGACAATGGATTTACATTCTAACCTAAAACTCCTTCATTGGCAAATTTTTGATGGCCTAGGCAATCTTTTTAATCAGAAATGGACAGAATTCTCCAATTACTTTACACTCTTCTCTTGCCAATTAATTTTTTTCATGAAAACTCTGAGAAGTAGAGACAAATTCTTGAAGGGAGCTGTGTCATGATTCTCTGCACCAATATTTATTCTTGGAAGTCTTTGAGCTGGCCTAGCTCATCTATGGCAACCTCATTCCCAGGTTTTCTCATCTTCCTGCCCCCTCGCTCCAGGGGGCAGGAAGATGAGAGGCCCTGGGAACAAGTTTGCTTCAGTGAGAGTATTTTTCACCAATGCTGGAAAGTAAGAGTCTCTTTGCAATGTGAGCTGGGGATTGCAAGAGGTCTGGCACCCAGTACCAGTGCCAGATCTTCTGAAAACCTCTCTGTGCTCAAGTATTCCATGGATGGAGAAATGTGTGTCCTGAAGCTCCGATAATGAGGGCCTGTGCTAGGGCTATACAGCTAGTAAAACTTCAACTTGAAGAAGTCCATGAAATATCAGGCTATGTTTAATGAGGAAAGAAAAATTTAAGAGGAAATAATAACCCAAGAGGGTTTGAAGGTAGCTAGGAATGAATGATGTTGAAGTAGATTGAAAACAATGGATTGACTTGAAAGGTGAATGCTGAAAATTCTTAAAATGCAAAAATCCAGACTCAGCTCCTTTGCAGTGTTAGTTACGATATGTTATTTTTGATTTGTACCATATTGAAATGTTGAAATAACATTAAAAACACCTTGGATTGAACTTTGGTGGTTGTAATTGGCTGTACAGAGCCACTCTATTAAGAAAATGTGTGTTGGTAATTGTTGTGCAAGAATTCTTGGTTGGAGAATAAAAAATCCTTGTCAATTGTGTTTTTTACGTTAGCTGGTTCAAGTCTGCCATCAGCTTAACCCTTTACAAGACTGTGCTCTAAGAAAAACTAAAGGGAGTCCAGTGCCCAGTGTATGGTTTTTATGAAAAAACTAAGATTCCTGAGTCGCCCAAGAGCAAAAGTAAGGTGCCAGGGGCCACCGGGCACTGCTAGACCACAGCCCTGCTTTACCTCCAAGAACTGATCAACATGTAATTTCTCTTTCCAAAGTTCATACATTTCTAGCAAAAGATGAGAGTTTATATAATAAACTTATCAAATAGTTGCCATCTTGAGCTAATACCAAATTCTTGTAACTAATTTACAAGGAAATGTGTAGCTGCTAGAGGGGAGAATTATCAATCAGATCTTGTTTAATAAAGGGTGAATGGCACTTCCAAGCAGAGCTTATCCTGGTTTCCATGACATGAAATGATTCAAAGCACTAAGAACACCACCAATCATTGAATTAAAGTATAAATATACTGCAGAAGCAGGTGGGTGATCCAAAAAAAAAATATTCTTAATTTTCCCTTAATAATTAATGAACTATATCTTATAATTAGAGGTCATCCACTAGATTAACCTTTGCTATTTGGATGATCGTAACTAGCTACCTACTCTATTGCTAAATTTTTTTCTCCTTATTCCTTTGCTGTACTGGGTTTAGTTGCTATGTAATTTTAACCTATATATCTTGTAAAACCGAGTTGAGTTTAATGAATCATCATCATCACACCCAGACCCCACTGTGTTTCAGTAACTAAACCACTTAGCTGTGGAAGGTCTGGGTAAGAGAATAGGAGGGGGTTAGTTAGGGGTGCAGGGTGTGGCAAGGATTTCTTAAAGAGGGGAGTGGGTCACCCTACATAAACCGCCTCCCGGTTAGCTCAATTGGTTAGAGTGCCGGACTGTTGTGTGGGAGGTCGAGGTTGATGGTTCGAGCCCCGGCCGGACCAACACTCAAGGTCTTAAAATAACTGTGGAGAATGCGCTACCTTTCTATAATATCAAGAAATGGATAGACATTCTAGTCTTCTCGGATAAGGACGAATAAACCGTAGGTCCCATCTCCTGCATCTATTCATTAGTTAATTTGGTTAGGCAGGGGACGTTAAAGAACCCAGTCACGAGATTACTGTGATGTGGTCTGGCCTGTTTACTGGGAATTTGGGGGGAGGGGGCATCTTCAATTAGGTTTCCTTCATGATTGTTTGTAAACTGCTGATGCAGTCCAGCCAAAGTCCCCCGAAAAGTGTTGTGATGCGCATTTGATCATATCTACATGTTAATTTGTGCAAAATAAATATTGAATTATTATTATTATTATTATTATTATTATTACATCAAGAAGGAGGTTTTCTCTGGATTGTCATGTCGACCTCCATGATGTGTATCACTAAGAGTGACAAAAAAAGCTAACAAAGGAGGAGTCATGGGCACCCCAGGTCTCCCCAGCTATGCCCTTGAGGTCCTTGGTTGCAAGTAACCCTGCTTTTGAGAGTTGATTTTTTTTTCATTTTAATAGCAAACAAACTCCAAACTCAAGTGGCTAAAAAAGCTTGAATCCAAAGATTCTACAGAAGATAAATCACAACTGCCATTAAAAAGTATGGATATGACATTTTGGCAGACTGAATTTTAAGGTTCCATAAGGTAAACGAATCCTGGATAGACTATCTTCAAATATGATAAGAATCAGTTTATTGACTGCTATTAAAAAAAAAAAAAAAAAAAAAAAAAAAAAAAAAAAAAAAAGAAAGGGGGTACCTGGCTATAAACCCAATGAAAACCCATGTGGCTCTCTTCACTTACAGCTATTACTCTGTTTTTCATTGAAAAAATAAATAAATAAAGAATTAAGAATGACAATTGGATTCACAATTATGTCAGTCACCAAGAAATGAAAATACAAGGTCGTGTTTGTTACGGCAAATTGTAGAGGAAGGTTATAAATTGTCCTGTTCATATTAGAATTTCATCTCCTGGTCAAAGTGTCAATGGTAGTGTCAAAATTTCAACAAAACTTTTCCGTAACGTAGATGAAAATCTCATGGTTTATAGAGCATGCTTCTTCTTCTTCGATAATTGTAATCATTATCGAGAAGGGGAAAAAATTATATTAGTATTATGTTCAATCAGAAAACCCCCCTCATTTTTTCCATGTCGAAGAAAAACTATTTTCTATTCCGCGTTTTGGGATTCTAGCGTGTGATTGGTAGCGAACGAGTGAATGTTCTGGACGACTGATCAGCTTTTTTAACGTGACCATTGCCGATCGCTGATTGGTCCTTAGAGAATTTATAATGAGTTTTATAATGCATTCACGAATATTGAATATCAAGCGAGCGAGTCCGGCCCAGTTTTTAGGGCGTCTCACACTGCTATTGATAATAGACTCGATTCTTTCCTTGCTTGTTTCGCCCGCTTATTCGTGAAACTTCAGTGAATTGTGCGGTCGATCGAAGGCGTTTGAATCATGTCTGTCGATGTGAAACATCCGCTTGATGCGGCAAGCACCGATCTGCTCGAAGTAAGCCGTCATCGGCTCGAACCACTTTCGACAAAGATGGAAGAGCGAGATGCAGACGTTATGAAGGTGAGGGTAGAGAATATATTTTTTCATGGATCGAACCGTTTTAAAACCACATCACAGACACCGAGGTATTCTTTTGCCCAAGGGCTGTATGTATTCGGCTTCAATCGATATGGGTTTCTGATCTAGGGAAGCTTCAAATGTTTGAAATGTCACTAGTAATCGTGCGTGACGAGAAGACCCAAGGGGAGCTTTATTGAGAACGTGGATGGGAAATCGAACGATCACTTTATTCGAATACTACACGTTTGGGTAAAGTAAAATCTGTTGAATGACAATCGATAAGAAACCCGAATCCTAGGTAAGAAGTGATTTTTTTAGTCGAGAAAATGGAGATCTGAATTAGTGTAAAGTCAATGTTGCATCTAGCTGCCTGGCGGCTTGCTCGAGTATATGTCTGGCATGGGTTTTCAATTTGAAAGAATGCTTATGTCAGCGAACGTTCGATTCCACAGATTTCTGTAAATTCCTTCTATTTTCACCTTATTTGAACCCCACTTTATCGGTGTGTTCTACTGAGACCTCGATTGCAGTCGATCGTAGTAATCTAGACAAAGAAAGCTCAAACAACGGAGATCGGGGGAGACCTAGAAAGCTCTACCAAAAGCATATGTTGCTGTACATGTTGGTATTCCGAGAATCTTTGTTAAACGAACTTTGTTCTTCGGAAATGGGTGTTTCAGAAAGTCGCGCATTTCATAGACTGCTTACATGTGCTGTGTGGTATTTTTGAAGAGCAAGGCTATTTACAAACAATTTGGCAGAAGAGAGACGCGAAAGCCCCTCGTATATAAAACACGCTCTTTGTCAGGTTTGACCACGTTACTATGATCGCGACCACTGAACAATTTTTTTGCACACTTGTAAAGCACGTTCCACACTCCTACAAAGCTGTGGCATGTAAATTTTTATCACTTCGATCGATTTCTGCTGGAAAATTATCAATACAAACACTGATGATGCAAATTTCTACGCTCACCCGCCCATTCATTGCTTTCTGTGGTATGTTTCATTGTTGCAGACTTCTGACAACCCCGATTCAACAGTCACTGCATGTACATTTATCTATCAGGTTTCTGTTGATTCGAAGTAACGTGCTTCGAAGCTTTGATTTTGATTTCTGTTTCTACCGTAGAAAAATGTGTGTTGTGTGTTCTCTATGAAATCAAGGTTCAATACCGTTGGCGACGCATGCGGCTGAATACATGAATATGATTTCTGTCGATAAAAGACACGAACAAGAGACATTTTGTCGGGTTTCATGGGTTTCTCCTTTGCGCTAGCAAACTATTTTAACGGAGCTTGCAGCAGTGTCTTTGATGGTGTGATTCTTAAAGGAGTATAGTTTATGAATATTGTTTCCAGCGGGTGAACGTGGCGGATATTTTGTCTCATGCAGTTTAAAATTCACTGGATTTTTGGAGGTTACTCCTTGTCTTTTAATTTATTTACAACAGCTAGTCGATGAGCCATTTTGGAGTCTCCCCTATATTATTATTAACTGAAATCCAGCAAAGAAGTTCATTAAAAGAGATCAATGACTATCCCCAATAAATTTCACAAAGTTCCTAAGGTGGGATCAAATTTGTCACACTTTGTAGTAGTCAATGTTAATTTCCAACTAGCAACTTGCAAGACATAAGTTTTCAATATTGAGCATGGAAAACAACATATCCCATATATTGAGCATCTACTTCATTGATGTTGCCATGAAGTTGACCTTAAATTTACCCAACTAAACTCATGGTATACACCTTCGAAAATAAGCAAATTCAATAATATAGAATAATCTGTATTTTCAGTATGTAAAAGTTAAAAAAAAGTGAACTTTCCTTCTATCTGCTTCTATCAAATATTATTTTTCATAACATAGTTATTCATCAAAAACAATTCACAAAGGGTCAAAGGCTTCCTTTTTACTGACAAGATTAACCAATTTAAAAGGATCATCCTTATTTATACCATTTATATCAATTGGCTGCTGACAAGACAGGTTACTTGAAGTAGTCACTGTCTCAACTGAGAAAAAAAATGAAAGTTAACTCTAAAGATTTAAATTAAATCCAGTTTTTCATCTAGAGTCCTGGAAATACCTCCTATTTTCATTAGGTATTTTTGTATTCATTAATAACTTATTAAATTTTGTTTTATGGCTTACCAGAACATATTTTTTACCTCAATTCGTCTCAGAATGGCTTGGTATACTTTGAAATTATAATTTAGTTTGAGTGAGTCAAAGTTTTTGTGTTAGCAAGATTTGTTAAAGAATTGAAAGCCTCTTTATCTATGATCATTTCTTTTATTCTCACAACCATAATATATCATTGAAAAGAGAAATTAGATGCTGGTCACTGTCTTAGGGGTTAAGAAATAATGGCTGACTGTTCTTTGAACTGCTATCAAGAATTAATGATGAAATTCAAAATTCCATGCTGGACTTGATTACTTGATTAACCAAAAATTGTGCCGTATTATGGAAATCAAACAAACTGATTTGATAAAATATTTTTATCAAGAGTTGAATTAAAGGAAATTGTCAGCAGAGCTTGAAATAAGCCCCACAGTCATTTAAGACAGAGGAGCTATTTCAGTTGCACAATAAAAATAGGAAAACCTTAAAGAAAAAGCAATGAAAATTAAAAATTTCACTTTGAAATGTATAAAGAGGACTTGACAGGGTAGTCTAGCTTTTCATCAGTCACCTAGCTAGTATGTTATGTTGATGATCATTCAGACTTTGGCAAAACCATTTCAAATCATTGCTGAGGGTACAATTAGAAGACAAAGAATTAAAAAAATTTTGTACAAAGGTTGCCACTGAAATATCAAATGATAAAATGAAATCAACTGCAGTTGAGGAAAGAGGGGGACTTTATACATCTTTGAGACAATGGCAAAAATGATGGAGTTTTCACCTAAGTGCAAAGTGATAAAGGCTATCCTGCAAATGTTAAAATATATCCCATTGCAGAAATGTGAGAGGACTGGGACAAGTTTTTTATATTGATTACATTGAAAATCTAAACATTTCAGCTGAGATGTTACTGAATGAAAAGCTACCCAGTCAAGTTTGAGAGTTTTCAGGGGAAAAGTGTCCAAATTGGAGCCTTGCAAAAGTTTCAAGAATTCCATACAAACCCTTAAAATTTTTTGGCCTGTCTATCCAATCCGTACAAACTCTATATTTTAGGTGATATTTGAAGAGCTGTCATTTTGCCATTTTCCTCCACTAAATAGTTCTATTCTTGCTTAAGACTCTCAAATTTATTTGACCTTTCATTTGAATATCTTAGTTTTTCACACAAAGGAAAAACAACCACACTCTCCCAGTCCTCTCATGTTTCTGTAATGGGCTATGTGGAGGAAATAGATTTTATTTCTGGTTGCCCTTGTCATCACAAAATAATCGGGGTCCAGTTGCTTAAAAGGGTGTATCACCCTATCCAAAGGACAAATCGGAATCCAGGGATAAGTGTCAATAAACCGTACTGCTCTAGCCATCAAGCAGATGATGTTATCCATCCTTCAGTTCAAACAACATTGACCTGATGTTTAGTATATTATTATTGTAATAAACCTGGAAATGTTTTTTTTGCATTGATCAATTGGTCCAAATAATTTGCACCCAACCAGAAGCTGGCTACATTTGATTACCCCTGGTTCTTAGTTGTTTCTTGTCCTTTTTACCTTTGTATATATTGTCAGATTAGTCTGATTTTATGAGAGTTGATTTTTAAAGTGTGCTCAGTACAAACCGTGGGCTTCAGTTACAATTCACATCTTCTCTTTGTGCTTCAGTGTCATTCAAAAAGATAATATTTTTTTAATAATAATTTATGTAAAGTCGATAATGTAGGAAGTGGTTGCCCAACCTTCCGAGCCAGTGGCTCATGTTACAAACACTCAACAAATAAAGTTTAGAAAAATATACTATATAGATATATTTAACAATTCTTCCACAAGCATGCGTTGAATATGATAAGATAGATAACCAACAAGGCGCGTAGCGCCAAGTTGGCTATAATCATTTCATATCCAACAAGCATAAGTGGAATGATTGTTTTTATTAAAAATGTTAAATTAAGGTATTAAATTTTATTAAATTTTTTAGCTTCTTATAATTTTAAGCTGACGCGTACACTTACGATATTTATAGATTATGGTATATTGGCTCATATATCATAATGGCTAAGCCAATAAAAAGTCTTGAATTGCATTATCCAATGATCCAGTTTTTAATAAATATATATATATGTATATATAGAAAGTTTAAAAATTGTGAGGATGGACAACTTCTGACATCAAAAATATAAAAAATTTTAACAAAAAACGTTTCGGTCCAAGACCTTCAGTTATTTACAACTTTTAAAATAAAAAAAAGAGAGCATTAAATAAGATCGAAGTGCTAATAATTACGTAATTACAAATAACGACTAATGAACTGGTGCTAATTAAAAGATAACAAAAAACCTAATTACAAAGAAAGCAATGGACAAGATACAAGACACAAACCCTAAAAAAGAGTTAAGAATACTAAATATGTTAAAATGAGTGACGTAACCAATTGCAAAGAAGCAATGCGACAAGCAAAAAAAAAGGGAGGCCCACTTTTAACTACAACTGTAAATCGTAACAAAATCCCAAAACAAGGCCTTTGGAGCCTGAAAGGGCAAACTAGCAACAAAATCCCTGGAGGGGCCCTTAAATGATACTAATCATTATAATATATATATATATATATATTATATATTATATTGCAGTTATTTATATATATATATATATATATACATAAATACGCATCCATTCTCTGTGACTCTGAGTTTTGCAGGTAAGCGCTTGTCAGAAAGTTCTGTCTGATGAGCGCTTAGGCACGAAACTCAAGAGTCAGAGAATCGACGCAACGTCTTCTTTAATACTTTAACTTATGTATATAAGCATATCTATATACATTATAGAACTATTTACCCAAAAATCTAGAAATTAAAAAGTTTGATTATTAAAAAAAAAAACCCAATCATGAAGTATAGGAGTGGCATGCACAACCCTTATATGCTAAACTTTGCAACGTATTTAACATCAACATGTACAAATGGAAAGTCTTATTGATTGTAGCGATTCGCAGTAACAACAACGCTTCGGTGACAACATTTAGGTGAAGAGAATAGGGCTTACTTAAGTTTTTTCAAACAAAAATAATCCCTGTTCAATAGTTAAAGTAAATGTTGTTGCCCAAATTTAAAATGATCAAATCTGTATACGTGGCTGCATTTCAAAGGTCAAATGATAACTGAAGGTTGTTTCCCATATCGGTTCGATCAAACCAAACAAACTTGGAATTTTTGTATTTCCTTTTTTTAGGCCAAATATGTAATTTAATTAAGTAATGCATCAATAATTGCAGCTTCTTTATCTATGGCAGCATTAAGTGAATCTAAACATGAGGAAATATGCTTTGCAAACAATGCTCTATAGGACGCTAACCAAGATAATTTTTGGAGGTTAGGAGGTCATTTACGGTCTGTTTTTAGACCCATTCAAGCCATTTAGGCGAATAATAGCCGCATCTAATGCCTTTCGTGTGGATTTTCATAGTTTTTTAAAAGCTATTGCTCTCACCAATGTTTCTGTTATTGCAAAGAGATTGTTATTTTCGTGTGAATTTTCAATCTTGGCTGCCAGGACTTGTATTTCCCGGGCATAATCTATTCGTGCGAGATGAGCCCGTGACTCACGAGCTATAAAAAGCAACTCGATTGGCCAGTGCATTTATTAGCCGTTTTCTGATTGGTTCTAGCTTGTTCGGACAGGGCGGGGAGCGTGAAAAAAGTGTCGCGTGGAATTCCGTTGTGCACATTACAAGTTTGTAGTTTTCAAAATTCGCTGGTAGTTTCCATCGATACATTTTTGGGCGATGTAAAAGCATCTTCTGGATTTCATACAACTAATCTGCTTCGGATTTTGAGGAGGTATTCCTATTTGCTGCCAAGCCCGATCGGAGAGGACGTAGAATTATTTCGTATACTTGCTTATGTGGGCTATTTCCTTTCATAACTGGGACTTGAACCACAGTGGTAGAAATGAGTTAATTTAACAACTGGATCACAGGGGAAGATCAAAATCTTACGACAGGAACAGGCAGTGTAGATTCTCTCTTTAAGTATTTAATGTTTAGCGTGAGGAGGGAGAGTGTTTACATCGATCACAAAGTTCAATGACTTCTGCATGTTCAGATAAACCTGACACATTTTACTACATCTTCTCCGTTCACGAGAAATCGAAGCACTGATCACTTGTTCTTTTTAAATTTCAGGCCTTTATCCAATCGATGGGAACGATGGGAGAGGTATCAGCTGACTATCGTGACTCCGAGGAAGATCAATGGATGGAACAACAAAGCTCCGCACGGCTGTTCGAACGATCGCGAATCAAAGTTCTAGCAGGTTCGTTCACATGAATTGAGTTCTTTTGTTGTCTGCCAGGCATGCCAAATTATTGAAGCACTTCAAAATTGAACGCACATTTACTCTTGATAAGCATATGTACCTGCATGTGAACTGAATCTTATATTCAACCACAACCAACCTTGCACTGTAAATAATTTATAATCCTCGCGTTACGAATGACAATGATCATTTTGCAAATGTGTTTTTTTGCTCGATTGTCAACATATAATTATGCACCTAAACCTTTCACTTGAATATCAGTAATGCCATGAACTTATATTTCGATGAGTAAAAGTAAGATGTGATTACACAAAGGTGTGTTTGTGAATTTTATTTAGTCTTGGTGTCTTGCCTCGATCAATCGAATGCTCACCGCCGTTTGCATTGAAGACGAAGAGTCAATTGCGGCAACACCATTAATTCCCATTTCTCGCGGATCAATTTGTTCCTAATCGCATATCAGACGTTTTACTTTTACCCAGTCGGAACCTAAACCGATCGAAATAGATACCTGATCGAAAAAGGAGTAGTAAAATTACGTCGTGAATATTTTGACTAGGATTTGAATAGACTTGAGAGGCGTGGTGTAGGCGAGGTGATTGCGTGATTTTAGATCAAGCAAATTGGTATTTCAATAACGTTTGAAAAATAGGGATAATATGACAATAGTGCGATTGTCTTCCAGTAGTTTGTACACAAGCCCTTCGTTTCTATGCTACTTGACAAGCATTGTTTGGTACGGGAAATACTTGTGATCGCCATCGTCGTGAAAGGAACATAAACATAGAAGAGTAGTATCGTCTTGATATTTCCGTGAATTATTAATTCTGATACAATATTTGAAAACGCCAAATAAGATCGCCACGGCCTTCCTGTGACTGTTCGTTTAGTCCATTTAATTTGTTTCGTTGTCATTGTTGTTTTTCACTAATGTGAGCTTGCATTTGAATTTGGAGAATGCATCGTCTTTGTGTGACCAATTTCATATCAAAGATGTTTGTGAGATAATTACCTAACTTGTTGATTTCCAAAGCTGTTTTATCAAAATGAAACCTACATGATTAGGGTCAAGGAAGAATGAGAATACAAAATATCAACATCACATCAGTGTTTGAACCTTTGCCAAAAAAAATGTCTTATTATCAGAATTCAGCTGGCAGCAAATCCGATTATTTCAAAGAGAGGTTAAGGATGACTTGAATTTTAATTGTTAGTGACACTGTGTGGTCTGTGTGCTCAAAGTTTATGCTTTTACATATCGTAAACAATGCTCTAAATTTTTAATTAGTTTTAATGACTTTTGAGGTCTGTATAACTCATATTCGTTTTTAATTGATGCTTACTGGTGTTTGCCATGAAGAAATCATAGATTCTCTCTTTATTTTATTGTATTTTATTTTATTTTTTTCAACATTTTGAGAACAACTTGAGCTTGTTTATGCAAATAATCCTGAGACACTTGTGTTAGATGGGATCTTTGGGATAGAACTAACACAGTTGAATTTTCAAATTAATTTTGTTAATAAATTACTCACTCTTAGAAGTCATTAATTAATAACTTCTAACCTTTCCTAACAATCTTATTGAATCATGAAGAGGAAAGAAGATGGAAAAGACAACTTTTCAGTTCAAGGGTCTCTCTTGGACAAATGTAACATCAAAGTCATTTGACTAATTTGGAAAGAAATTTAGGGGGGATTACGATTTCTAAGTAAAACCTCTAAATAAAGATAAGTTGAAAAGCATCCATACTGGTTGTCGATCATGATAACAGCGTTGTTTAATTTTTGAATTGACACTTTTTATTTGCAGACGAAAGAGAAAAGGTTCAGAAGAAGACATTCACAAAATGGGTAAACTCACATCTTCAGCGAGTTGGTGCCAGGGTCAATGATCTTTATCATGACCTAAAGGAAGGAAGGAAATTAATTCTACTTCTCGAGATCCTTTCTGGAGAAAAGTTGGTAAGGACTGGTATGGAGAGAAGGAAACAAGGAAATGAAGTCTGATAGATACTATGTAAAATGACTAAATCAAAATTTTTAGAAGTGAGAATGGCTACTTACTAGCCATGTTGCAGAGACCTGAATTTTTTATTTTTTTAATAACTCACTTTCAGAATATTTTTTTCTTCCTGCCTCCTCACCCAAAGTTTTGGAAAATGGTTCTTTCAATTATAGATCCCTCAGTGTGAAGTATCAGAAGTTACCGGTCTAGACTAATGACATGTAAATTTTTCTTACCCTCAGCCTAAACCATCCAAGGGAAGAATGCGTATCCATATGCTTGAAAATGTTGACAAGGCTTTAACATTCTTGAAACAACAGAGGGTAAGATGGTGTTTTCGATTAGTCCATGACCTGGATGATTGAAGTTTGACAGAATTAAGTATTTACTGGAGTAAACCCTTCTAATGATGGTGACAATTTCTCCTTTTAGGTCCATTTGGAAAATATTGGTGCACATGACATTGTCGATGGAAACAACAAGATTACCTTGGGTCTGATATGGACAATTATTCTCAGATTTCAGGTGTGAAGATGCTCTTTGCAGTATTTCTCTATATACTCCCTGATCTTTTGCAAATAAGCCAATTTACATTTAATGAACTTGGTTGCCAAACCTTGTGAAGAGGAGTAAGGTCAGAGTTGCCATGCAAACCTGGCTGTTTTTCCGTTAATCATCACTTTACTGACAACCTGATAATTTTCCTGTTTCTATAAATCATTTCAAGGTCACATCTTTGTTTCTTCGTTTAAAAAGGCTTGGTTGTATTTTGATTTATAACATATCGGAAATGGTATATTTAATCTATTGAACAAAATTTAATACATGTACTTCTAATTCTTAAGGGGAACTCTGTCCCAGTTGCAGATGAATTTTGATTTGCAACAATATGGTTATCAACAAGGTTTATGTCCATAATGTTTTCTTAATAAAAGATATATCAAGGTGGCAAACAGCCAAAAACGTTTGGTTTAACCATTTTAATAATATTTCTTAATCTTTCAGCCTTGTATATATAATAACAAGGTTTATAATGACAGTGATGATGGATTTTATCTTTAGATTCAAGATATTACCATTGAAGGTGAAACAAAGGAAAAGAGATCAGCTAAAGATGCTCTGTTGTTATGGTGCCAGTCCAAGACAGTTGGGTTAGTTTGTTGCAGTATTCACACTTCATTAGCTTCAATTCCCTTCTAAAAGTAAAAGGGTTTTGTTTTTAGTTCTAATTAAAGATACATTTTCATGTACAGGTATCGCAATGTCACTGTGTCCAACTTCACCACAAGCTGGCGAGATGGATTGGCTTTTAATGCTCTTATCCACAGACACAGGTAAGGAGAAAAAGCATTTTTTTTCCTTCTGAAAAGCAGATATATGTTGAAGGTGAAGTGTACATTCTTGATGTTTTCACAAGAACCAAAGCAGAAACTTCCAGTAACATAGAGCTTAAAATTTAACTTCAAGGTCTTTAATTTGTAGCTTAATTTTTTGTCTTCTTAAATGAGACTTCTTGTTGGTACCTTTGTTTGAAATCTGAGTTGGCCTTGATAAGATATGTGGCAGTGTATACTGCAACTCTCATTAAAAAGGTATTTCTTGGCCAGGAATGTCCATGGATGCTATTTGGGGCAAAAAAGCATGAAAGAGTTGAAGTGTAGATGAAGCTTTCATCCCAACTTTTCAAGATATAATAACTCATAGAATTTCCATACTTTTGTTATTAGGCCTGACCTCATTGAATATGAAAAACTCACTAAGAGTGAACCAGAGAAAAATTTGAACCTGGCTTTTGAAGTGGCAGAGACACAGCTTGAAATACCACAGCTGTTAGAAGCAGAGGGTTTGTTGAAATTTTGATTTTTTTTTTTTTATCTTTATGATGCCCAAGTTTGATAACACTATGATTTTTTGGAAATGTGCTTTTTTCTCTCTTCAAAACAAGAGACAATTATAATCGTGGCTAATTATTTGTTTGTACTTGCATCTGGACATGAAATGGGCAATTGAACAACAAGGCCAAAAAAAGAAGCAAATGAGCAAATAAATAAAAAAAAAAATAAAGATTGGACAACATAGATATATATATATATAATTTTAGTGTAATTTCAGAGCTGAGCAAAGAGTTTCCAGCAATCTGATTGGTCGAGCGGTTCCTTATATGACACTATATAAACCACTCCACGCGGTTTATATAAAATGTTTAAATGAAATGTTAATAAATGTTACTAAAATGTTATGATTTTAGAAATTTCTCTGTTGTTCAGCTCTGAAATTCTACTAAAACAATTATTCGCCTCAGGTTCGGTGAATATTGTTGAATAATCCCCTCGACTTCTTCTCGGGGATTATTCGACGATATTCAACTCGCCTTCGGCAAATAATTGTTAAATATATCAAAGAAAAGAGGCACAAGCACATACACACAAATAATTTTTAGGAAGCATGAAAGTGAAGAAGCAAACAGAGTGGCCAAGTTGCACAAGTATTATATATTTTTTAAAATTCTTTAGCACAATGTGACAGCATGACACTTATCTTGCATACATTGCTCTTTTCAGATGTCAATGTTGATTTCCCTGATGAGAAGTCAGTCATTACTTATGTAGCTGCTTACTATCATTATTTTGCTAAGATGAAGACAGTGGAAGTTAGTGGTAGCCGAATCGGCAAGGTAAATCATATAATCCCTTTGAAATGTACCTCCAGTTTGCAAAGAAAACTATAAATATCTGTGATAATTACTGAATACTTGATGTGTTCAGCATTCATGAGATGGAAACTTGAGTTTAAGCTTACCAGGCCGTGATCTTGCTTGGTTTTGTGGGATTAATTGCCCAACTTGTGAAGATGATTGTGACAATTTTAAAAAGTAATGATCATCATCTTCATCATCATCATCATCATAAAACTTTATTTCATCTCAAATTTTAGAGTAGCTTGTTGGAGCTAATATCTTCGAGAAAACATAAAGTGGAGATTATCTATATATATTCATACATAATATATCTGTACACGAGCTAAAATACTAACTATACTAAAATATACTAATTAAAAATACAGTATTTAGAAATATAATTATGTCACATATCAGGAAAAATTAATGAACAGATGCTTTTAATGTGTGTGGCTTACAGCATCTCTTCATTAACAATTTATTGCTACTTGATTAGTAGGGTCTACATATGTGATAATTTGGATATATCAACAAAGTTGAAGTGATAAATTGGCCACTGTAACAATTACAAAAGCTGACGTTTCAAGCGTTAGCCCTTCGTCGGAGTGAATTCGCTCCGATGAAGGGCTAATGCTCGAAACGTCAGCGTTTGTAATTGTTATGGTGTCCAATTTACCACTTCAACCTTGTTGATATATCCAAATTATTTCGTTACTCCCACGGATGCAGCTCCAAACAGTTTCTTTTGAAACTATCAGCCTTTATTCATGTGTGACTTACCCTTCTGGTATTGAAGGGGATGATGTATGTAATGTAAATAACCACTCTTTTTAAATCGCACCTCAGGTAATTGAGCGCATTAAGGAAAACCACGAATTGATCATTGAATATGAGAAGCTGGCAACAGATCTTCTTGAGTGGATCCAGATTACAATTGTGAAGCTCTCTGGCAGGAACTTTGCCAACACTCTTGTTGGGGTGCAGCAACAGATGTTAGAGTTTAATCAGTACAGAACTCAGGAGAAACCTCCCAGGTGAGAGAGAGCATTGTATAATTGATTTAAGCGTTTCATTTAGCAGTATTCTTTGTTCAACTGGCTGAGGATACTGCATCTAAGAGATCCTTTTACCCCCCTTCTCATTAAAAGCCCCCCCCCCCTGTTTTGGGCTTCAGACGTGCTGCCCCCTTCTCCCCCTTCTTGTTGACTCCCAAAGAAAACTCTTACTCTTTGATTTTGAAAACGCGTCAATTATTGACAAAGGCACTTTTAGAACCAGAAAAACATTAGAAGCATGGCATACCAGAGTGACATCTAACGCAGATAACAATTCTTTTCCGTTACCTGGACAATACAACATTCTTTTTAACAAATATTCATAATCATTTACATTCTCATTATTTTGCAGTTCGTGTCTTTTTTTAAATTTCAAAACTCTTACAGTACAAAATGCTGGGCATTTGGGCTTAGTAACTTTGAAGTCCAGATTACACCAATACTTGTATCTGATCAGATCTTGGGAGTTAAAATGTAATCATAGTAAGCTGGACAGCACAATTTGGCTCTTAGTCAGTTTATATATTTAGTTCGTTGTTGTCTTAAGATTTCTTAAGATGAGTGACCCCGAGTTGAGAACTTGTTTTGCAATGTAAATCAAATTCTTATTATCCTATATTTTCACTCCTAAATTGTTTTGAATAATTCTGTTGAAACCATCAGGTTTGTTGAAAAAGGAAATCTTGAAGTGCAGTTGTTTATTCTTACGAGCAAACTGCGCGCTAATCATCAAAAGATGTACACTCCTCCCGAGAACAAAGCACTCAGTGATATCAACAAGGTACATATTTTTTGCTTCCTTATGTATGATAAGACCAAACAATGGCTGCAAAGGAATAAGTTTTGTCCATGCCTTTGAAAGAAACTCGCAACACTTTTGAATTGTTTCTTGAGCCAAAAATTTCCTTCAAACACAACAGAGGCTCAGAAATGGACACAAAAGGGTAAAGTTATTTTAAACGAAACAAATGAGAGGGGTTAGTTGAAATGGAGCAAATTTTCACAAAATTTGAACATTAAGCATAAAGATTTATGCTAATTTTTTTTTAAGATACAAAAACCGTGAGGTAGCTCCAGCAAGGTGACTAAAACATAAACAAGCGAGAAAAGCAATAATGAAAATCATCTGATTCATTTCAATTGCCTTTCTTCAGGCGTGGGAAGCGCTTGAAAGAGCTGAACACGAACGGGAACTTGCCCTGAGAGAAGAACTTATGAGGTATGCATTGTCAGAGCTAAAACCAAACGCAAGTTCTTTGAAATGGCCTTGCACAAGATTGATGTATTTCTCTATTTATTACACATTTTCATATACATTTACATTTATGTGTAGATATGATATTTGATACGTTTTTGCTAACCTTTTTTCACAGGCAAGAAAGACTAGAGATGCTTGCTGCCAAGTTTGACAGAAAGGCGAGTATCATTACTTCTTCCTTGAAATCAGCGCTTAAAATAATTTCCGGAGGGTCTCTGGACACAATGACCGAGTAAAGTCATTTTTAATTAGCTCAGTTACGTATCTTTCTGGCCGGTCAAATTTATAAGATATTAAATAACTCTTAAAACTAGGGCCCATGAACCAAAACTGGCGTCATATATTTCCGAAGAAGTCGTTTCTTGAAGCTTATAGCAGTTTAAGGCATTGATTGTCGACAATAAAAATATACTACAGCGGCGAAATGAAAATAAGCTTATGTGTGTATTATTAGGTACACTTTCTGTAAGACTAATCCGTCATTATCGAGCACATTAGATTTATCCAACGCCTCCAAGTATAATGATTTCTGGTGTAAAATGTACAGTACACAGCGACTCGCTTCATGTTGATAATAACTGAAATAACTGAACAGCATGGAAAATATAATTTATTTCATTTTCAATACGATCGAGTGAAACCGATCAACATGACCGGCGAGACGAAAGGTTGACCGTTGAAATCCCCAATCAGTCCAGACATTGTCCATTGACCAACCGTTATTTCGAGCTTTAAAGTATCAAATCCCCATATATGAAAAATTTAGAGGTGGGCATCTCCTGCAAAGCTTAACGTGTTGGCAAGGTTACTTATCATTTTGTCTCATCGTGTAACGATTTCTAGGCCGCCATGAGAGAGACTTGGTTGAATGAGAACCAGCGGCTAGTGTCGCTAGACAACTTTGGAAATGACATAGCGGCTGTAGAAGCTGCTACAAAGAAACATGAGGCCATTGAAACTGATATCATGGTGAGTTCGTTTGTCTGGCTAAAAGTGCATTCTTTATTTGGCCCACTTCTCCATCATGCTCAAATCCTTTGTGTTGAGTTTGGGTCAAAAGCTGTATATTTGGAAAAACATGATGAGAAGAATGGACAACTTTCTCGACCACAGAGCGCTCTTGTGATACTCTGTCAAATTCGCCATACTCTTTTACAACGACTTGTATAGAAGCTGGAATTGAGACCTATGGATAAGATCTTGATGGATATGACATTTAGGAAAGCACCTAAAATAATTTTATCAATTCACACTTCATGCTTGATTCTGGTTAAGTTCAGTAGGACATGACAGTCTTTTGTTTTCCTCTAGGCATATGAAGAACGTATTAAAGCCATTGTTCAAGTGGCAGATGAACTGCATAGGGAAAACTACCACGAATCTGAGAGAATCCAAGAAAGGTTTGTCTTCCAACAATTTCATTTCTTTTCTATCTTTTCACTTCTTAGATTGTATGGAATGCAAGCTTCTTACCTCTTTCTTTTTGTAGTCTATTTTTTATTCTAAGATTAAATGCTGATCCTTTTCAGGAAAGATCTGATTTTAAAGCTTTGGGAGCAATTACTGGAATTGCTGAGGCGTCGACGATCTCGGTTGGAGAAGTCTATGAAACTGCAACGCTGCTTCCAAGAGATGATTAACACAATTGATTGGATGGATGAAATCAAGGTATCTCCAGTTTTTTTTGAGAGCGTTCTTCGATTGAGTGTTGTAAACCAAAATTATCACAATGACCAATCAGAAGAAAGATACATACCCTTTAAACCAATGAGAACTCAAGTTAAACCAACGAAACCACCTAAAGCGCGCGAAAACGAGGGTGACGAAGTCGTGAGTCGTTTTACTTTTGAATCTGATTGGTGTAACGAGTGGCGTGAGTTTTTTTCGGACCAATTACAGAGCGAAGTAAAGCAAAACCGTTGCAATCTCGGATTTCTTTCAGCACTCAACCGAAAATGGTACTATTCTTTTGTGCGGTTTACACATGTAATGACTATTAAGGTAGTCATGAATCCTACAATTGCTTTCCAGGCCTTTCTCGGTCTGTTTTAGAAATTGGTGGAATATTGTAAGTTCAAGAAAGTCTAGACCCTCAATTTTGTTACATAACGAATTTACGTGAAACACTTAGTTTGAGTAGAGGATTGAATTATGTTGAGTTGTCATTATCCATAAACAAGTGTTACTTATTTGTTGTGCTGTATAATTGCAGATGGGTCTTTTGTCTGAAGACTATGGCAAACACTTGCTTGGTGTGGAAGATCTTTTACAAAAACACAGTCTGGTAGAAGCAGATATCGCAGCACAAGCCGACCGGGTGAAGTCTGTGAACGAACAAGCTGAAGTGTTCCTACACTTAGACAATGAAGAGGATGGTATGTAATATACTGACAATTGTTGGTATTGATTACAAACATCCTTTTTTGGATGGGTTAAGAAAAAATCAAAATGTTTGAAATCGTCTGGGACTATTTGCAAAGTTTTATTGGTTTGATCTGATTCTGCGGCAAACTTGCATCGCTTTTTCTCTTTCACTGATTTTATTTGACTCGCTCAACGAAAATCACCAAAAAGGAGGGACAGCTTGTTTTGTGGTGCACAAATTCAATGCTAAATGAGGAAACTTAAGAGAACTTGAAGCCATAGTAAGGGTTCTGTGCATTTTCTCATTACAGGTTTCAAACCAGACGAAAACCAGATCAGGGATCATCAAGCTGAACTGGAAGGTGCATACAATGAGCTCTTACAGCTTGCAGCAGCAAGACGCGCCAGACTAGATGAGTCTCACAAGCTGCAGACCTTTTACCGGGATGCCGAAGAGGAAGAGATGTGGGTATCAGAAAAGGCTCATTCCTTGCAGTCCACAGACTATGGACATGATCTGAACAGTGCTATGGTCCTGTTGAACAAACACGAGGTATGAGAATGTAAAAACCCTTTACGTCCTGTATGGAAAGTGTCTTGGATGATATGCGAGTTTCTTGGTTACAGACGGGTTGGAAATGCCGCTGTGGACTGACAGGGTTGATTGACCAGTTACTTGGTATTTATGGGTATTTATAAAGTTTTCAGAATATACGTTATAAGAAATGTGTATAGACTGCAAGGAGAAGGATTTATTTTAAAATCTTGGGAATGAAAGAGATAAAGGTAAAATTTGGAGCCGTGGAAAAATCAATCTGAGCCTGGAAAAGTCCTTGAAATTTGTTTCTGAAAAATGGTACGAACCTTGATATGCTATTTAAAAAGTGCTTATTTAAAGAGCCTTCATTTAAACTTACGTTCAGATATTTCGTTGGTTTTTCAGGCGGTTGAGCGTGAACTCGCCAAGCGTGACACTCACACACAGGCGGTGATGAAGAGTGGCCAAGATCTGCTGGAGTCTGGACACTACTCCTCAGACACGATCCAGTCGCGAATGATCAGCATTCAGAACAAGTGGACAAACTTACAGGACGTGGCTGGCTATCGTAAGAAGAAGATCGAAGAAAATCAGAAGTTGCAGCAGTTTATCGCTGAGTATAATGACATCATGTCGTGGCTGGATATGATGGAGAGGATTGTCGCCAACGATGACCTCGGATATGATGAAGCAAGCAGCGACACATTGTTGAAGAAACATAAGGTGAGGTTTTCATCTTAATGTTAATTATTGTTTTAGGAGCACATCTTTGCCCTGGATTTTTTCCGGGTCTTTTCTGTAATTTCATTCTCGACAATTCAAATCTCTTTGTCAATGTGATACACTTCAGATTTGTCGTTACGCTGTGTTTTGAGCCAAATTCCGTGTCGTTTTAACTCTAATTTGCAGTGGACATGATTTACACGTTGTGTGTGCAATAAATTTTGGCGATTTCAGTTTTTTCATATTCTCCGGTGTCTTGAACTTCCCATGGTTTCATTTGATTGTTAGAGTTCACTACCAGGTGTTAACTTTGATTTAAAAAGCAAAACAAAGCATATAAGGGAGAACTTTGACAGCAAGGATTGAATTTGAAGCTGACGTTAGAAGGTATTCTTGGAAGTGCCTAAGTTAAGCTGGGAAGTTAAAGTAAGTACACTTGAAAGACGCATGCTCTAGCAATTTAACCTCATAACGTTCCCTACCTGTTATTCAGATCATCGAGGAAGACATCGAGAATTATGCTTCAGTGATCAAAGGCCTTCATGATGAAGTTGATGAACTTGGTGACGAGGACAAGACTTCCCCTGAAGTTGTCGACAGATGCAGGAAGTAAATACAGAATTTCTTGTAAACCTCACAATTCTTCTCTATAATTTGGCAAGATTGTTAAATTTCTGATATATCTACAGCTGAGGACTTACAAACATTTTTACCATGGAACGACTTCTTCTCTTACATGTTGAGGAATATAACTTGTAGCGAAACCATTTTAACTAGTTTTACTTGCGAAAAGAAACAACGAGAAGAAGCGTGAAGAAAGGTGGATCAGTATCAAGACTTAACTACGAAGTACTTAAGCATTTGTACTTAAAATGATATAGTTTGGATATTTTTGTAGGAAAGTCTTAATTATTTTACCAGATTAATTTAACACATTTTTTTTTCTTTTTTTTTTTACTTCCTTGCAGTGTGGACACTCGATACGAAAACTTACGGCTGCAAGCTGCTAACCGCAGACACAAACTCTTGGATGCTCTTTCTCTTCATCAGCTCAACAGGGATGCTTACATCGTGGATAGCTGGATTAACGAGAAGGTTGGGTTTTGAAGCCGATACGTTTTAACTTGATTGGGAATCATTCAAGTCATTGTTGAAGTTATGCCTGACTTGTTTTTTTTTTTGCAGTGTACGTCGTAGGCTTCGGCTTTTTTTTTTTTTAAACAAACAAACAAACAAAACAAAGCAAAAAATATGTATGCAGTGGAACCTCGATTTAACGAACCTCTATACAACGAAGTCCTTGGTATAACGAACATACTTCAGTTTCAGCCCGGCTAAAGTTACAGTAAAATGTATGCCTCAGAACTTCGATACAACGAAGTGCTTGGTATAACGAACATACTTCAGTTTCAGCCCGGCTAAAGTTACAGTAAAATGTATGCCTCAGAACCTCTATACAACGAAGTCCTTGGTATAACGAACATACTTCAGTTTCAGCCCGGCTAAAGTTACAGTAAAATGTATGCCTCAGAACTTCGATACAACGAACCCACGATATAACGAACCAATTTTCCCAGTCCTTTGGCACTTCGTTAAATCGAGGTCCCACTGTATATTTATGTAAGAAGGGAATAAAGTACATTTTGAAAATTAATCACATTTATACCCAGTATTTTAATTGTGCTGTAGTGGGCTGCTAGAAATTTCCCATGACATGCTAGTTCTGGATTGTCATTTCCCTTTGTACAACCCAAGGAAGACCCCGTCGCCAAAACTTGATATTGGTGTGAAGGAGAATGTAGATGGTTCAAAATTCCTGAAAAATATGATTGATTCAAATTGTCTGGAATTGCTATACTAGCCTTAATTGAATATTTCCCAAATTTTCCCTTCGCCATTTGCATTTTAAGCGCTTTTTAACAAACCAATTATATTTTTGCTCAAACTTTTGTAGGAGGACAGGCTTGAAGCAGCTCTAACTGTTGAGAAGAGTATGGATCTGGAAGAATGCCAGATCATTGAACAACGCTTTGAGGGATTCCAGCAGGTTTGTATGAGATGTTGAGTTGGTTTAAAGCCTCTTTCGAGTTTTCTTGAATAATTGGGTACGAAACGAATATGCTTTTATTCCTTGCAGGAGTTGAATGCAAACGAGAAGCGTGTTGGAGTTGTGAACGATCTTGGAGGCCAACTGATTGAGAAAGGACACATTAACTCTGATGAAATCAAAGACACTATTGACGGCCTCAACACAAAGTAAGTCCTCTGTGATCTAAATTATAACATGTCTGTGTATTGAAGGTAAATAACAAACCTTTTGTTGAATTTATCGCGGTGAGGTGTGTTTTGAAACAGACCATTTGCTTCTTCAAATTCGCGTTAAGTGAGAGACTTGCCACCATTCCCCCTCGTCTTTTGACGTCGTACAGGAACAAAATGAGACAGATAGAAAGCCATGATTTTTTGGGGGAAGTGGGACCAGATTCGTATAGAGGGGGGTGAGGGGGTGAAACTTGTAAAAGTTGTCGGGACAATTTGTTTATGCTTTTGTACTTGTAAAGTTTTAGAAGACTAGGAACATAACAAATTGTTGTGATGGATGGTGACAGACTGCGTTGTTGATCAGGTGTTCTACCTTTCCATTGACAGGTGGGCAAATCTTCGAAATGCTGCCGACATCAAGAAGGCCAAACTAGACAAAGCCCTCAAACTCCAGCAATACCATGCTGATGTTCACGAAACCAAGGTAATGTAACTGAGTTTTTAAGTCATTCTCTAAAACAGGGGACTTAAAAAAACCGAATAGAGAGACTTGGAAAAGATTCAAACTCGAGCCACGACCTATTTTCCGTGTGAATTCTCTCCTGCTTAGCTACAGTACACCTGCTGGCGAACCAGACAATTACTAGGTTCACAGGTCACAGGTCACAGGCTTCCTGTAAACTGCTTGAACCAGCAATATCAGCAGTGTCGTACTTGTGAATCATTGTGAGTTGAGCACATTCCCGTAAAATATTGTGATCTTTATTGTGTCCTTGAAATTAATATATATATCTTATTAATCAAGTGCGAGGGCCGTACTGGGAGAATATCGGCCTGAGGTCTTAACAGTACGGACCGAGCGCAGCGAGGTCCGTACAAAAAAGACTGAGGGCCGATATTCTTCCAGTACGGTCCCGAGCAAGCTTGGTTAATAAGAGATTTATTATACGACTGAAGTTCAAAGAGACACAAGTGCGGTATCATTCGGGACCATTCGGGACAGTGCCCGGTCCAATACTGAGAGAATATTGACCGGCAATAGAGCATTTTGATTGGTTGATTTTAGTTATTGGCCCTCTGACTGCCCGAGTCGTGTAATATATATATATTGGAATCTATTTTTGTATCTGTAGTTGTGGATTACCGAGAAATCCAGTCTCCTGCTGAGTGTGGAGGAAGTCACCAACATGAAGGACCTTGCTACAGTCATGATCCTGCAGCGACGTCTCAACAGCATCCAGCGAGATCTGGGGCCTTTAGAAGACAAGGTAAACTTTCTGTTGTAGACTCGCCTTTTCCTAGACAGTGTCTTACTTTGATTTTTCCTTTAATCGTCCGTTAAAGCGTGAGACCTATTCAATACAATAGATTAAGTTTTGACGAAAATCTTCCTCATAGGTCACAAAGTTGGAAAATGACTCTGAAGTTCTTTGCTCTGAATACCAAGGGGTGAGTACTAAAACCACACAAACTCTTCTTTAACTGTTGATTTTAAGCTTTTCAACATTTGTTGTCTTTATGATTGTGTTTTGTTCCTTTCGCTTCCTATTTACATGTGAGTGATTCTCCTATTTTTGTTTTTGTTTTTGTTGTTGTTTTTGTTTGTTTCTCCAGGAACCTGAAGAACCAATCATAAGGGATAAAATTACTGTCGTCAGCAGTGCCTGGGTCGATCTTAAGGACAACGTGAGTTAATTTTTGTCACACTTAAAGTTTAAGGAAAAACTTGTACCTCTAACAGGTGTGACGTTGTTGTTATTTATACGGAAGGATACCACATAATAACGGTTTGTTAAGAAAGAAAAGCACGAAGCTGAAAGAAGTCAACGTTATAAGACCTGGGAGGGTTCAGGTTGGAAAGGATTCGTGAGAATTGCAAATTATAGTTTTGAGAAATTTAAACTAAAGATAAGACTTTCATGATTGAGAAACCGTTGGGTAGCTCCTTATGCCGCTAGTTGGAAACGAACTTATGTAAGCCGATTGATATGACACCCTGACCTACTCGCGGCATTCATTTCCATGTTTTCAACAGGTGAAGCAGCGAGATGATGCTTTGGCAGAATCAGGAGAATTGCAGCGCTTCGTTATCGATCTTGACAACTTCCAAATTTGGTAAATATGACATACACTTCATGTCTTCATCAAGATACTTTCCGAGACTTGGGAGTGACACAACGAAAACTTGTTGGTTTTTTTTTTTTTTTTTTTTTTTTTTTTCAGTTAAATCGAGAAGGGCTTTACTAACTAAAGACCTTTTCATTTTCTGTTAGGTTGAACAACACTCAGAATGAAGTTGCCTCTGAAGAAATGCCTGTATCGCTTATCGACGCAGAGAAGATGTTGAAAGAACTTGAAGACTTAAAGGTGCTGTTGCTGAATTGCTATGGAGAAGACTGTTAAAATTGAAACGTTTTGACAAAACTCCTTTCGTGTAGTTTTATTTTAAAAAAGGACAGCCGACCTGTTGACCCAAGAAGAGTTATTAGCAATACCATTTAGCCTTGCATGAAGTAATATCCTTAGCAACAGTCATTTGACTTTTCGCGCAAAAGGGAGTGTGTCGCATGTCTGTGAAGGAAAGCGGAGGAAAGCGCGCGTGATCTCCGACTAATGAGAGCCTCCCTGTTTACGCTTCGCCGCTTATATTACAGATCTATAATATTTTCGCCACTGCAAGTAATGTCGCGAGAACAATAGGCATTCTGCCCAATGGATTCCTTGGGTTTTAACATAATGCTTAGAGAAAAAAAACTACCTGTCGAGGGGGCCGAGATTTTTGGTAGTCGGTTACTGCCATTGCAATGCACTTTACCTAGGATTATCTTAAGACTGGACAAAATTGAAGGTTATCATAGCGATGAAGCTCTCTTATGTACAAAGCGTGCCTTGGTCTAATGTTTACTGCATTACTCTTGTAGGACGAGATTGACAGCCGAGAACCTGACTTCAAGCAGTTGATGCTGAGTGGTCCAAAGTGGATCCAGGACGAGTCAGATCTCCAGCAGCAATCGTTGAAAGAACAGCTAGACAACTTGGAGACTGGATGGAATGATGTGCACATCCTGTGGGATAACAGGAAGAAAATGCTCATTCAGGCTTTGAACCATCAGGTACGGTGAAACGCCAGCGAAAATAACTCATAGACGGAAGAATGTGAACGCTCGCACGCACAGACCTACAGTCAAGTAAACACACGCACGCACAGACTGACAATCAAGTGAACACACCTCCTTTTAGCTGTTAGAGATAATAATTAGAAATTTAACGATTTCGTCAACGTCTTAACTCATTGTTATTCCTGTCTGTCTTTTTCTTAGCTGTTTATTCGAGACTCCAAACAGTGTGAAGCTATTCTCGGCCAGCAAGAGTTGTTCCTGTCCAAGGAGGAAAGCGGAGTAAGTGACGAATAGAAGTTCGTGTTTTGATAATTACGCTAGGTGAAAACCTTAGTTTTAAACTTAAATGGTAACCACGGCGTTGTAACCATATTGGAGTATTACTGAACTATACCAGGCTTTCGTCAAGGAGAGGTATGGACTTTTGTAACTTTACTTATGGACCTCTTTCGATTATGTTGTTGCAAAGCTTTCTCTTTGATTGGTTTTACTGACATGTATACACTTCTGTTTGACAGGCTACTGTGGAAGCCGTGAAGGAACTGATTAAGAAGCATGAGGAATTCGACAAGCGAATGCAAACAAATGATGACAAGATCAACCAAATGATGCAGTTTGCTGAGCGTCTCAATGATGAAAATCACTATGCATCTGACAAGATCACTGAGAAAGCCCGAAGCATAGATGAAAGGCAAGAATAATTGTCTTTTTTTTTTTTTTTTACTTTTTTCCTTCCTTTCTCCCTTCTTTCTTCCTTCCTCGCTTACTCACTTACTTGCTTGCTTTCCTCTTCTCTCTCTCTTTTTCTTGCTGTCTCACCTATTCTCTCACTCCAGTCTCTCCCGTCCACCCACCCCTGCGCTTCCATCCTTTCTCTTTGCATCCTCTGTCTTCCTCCCTTCCGTCCCTCTCCACCCTCCCCACCCCTCGTCCGTCCTAACATAAAGTTTACCGTTTTCGCAGGAGGAACGCAAATCACGAAAAGATGGCGGCAACATTGAAGAGGTTAAGAGATGCTTTGGAGCTTCAACAATTCATCCAAGACGCCGAGGATGTAAGTTATTGTTATGAACTCCGCATGGCATCATAATGATTTAGAGATTCAAAATTTCAAGGGGAATTTATCCGTTAGGGAGGTTTTTTCTACCGAAAAATAGTCCAAAGGAAGATTGTAAAAATTGTAAAACTTAATTTTTTTAATGAAAAAGCAGTTAAAATGAGTGGTCAGCCGTTTTATTCCAGCTTTAAGATTTCAATGTGAGAACTCCTTCTTTTAACTCCATAGATGTATGACTGGCTGAATGAGCGGTTGTTGATCGCTTCGGAAGAGACCTACAGAGACTTAAGTAACATCCAGGGTAAAGTCATGAAACACAGGACCTTTGAGGCTGAAATCCAAGCTAATAAAGAGCGCCTCGACAACATCTGTGAGGTGAGTGAGACTTAACAAGAGATACCATTTTTCAAGATCAAAATGCATTCAGGAAAATCTCACCTTCTTGTTTTTCCCGTTCGCAGTCTGGAAACAACATCGCGGAAGAAAAACCACAAAACAGACCAGAAATTGAAGACCGTCTTGAAAAACTGAACGTCAAATGGCAAGAACTGTCAGATGCGTCCAAACAGAAGGGAACCAAGTTAGGAGATGCACAGAAACAAGAAGAATTCAACACCGGCGTTCAAAACATTCAACAGTGGTTCACGGAGATCGAACAAACTGTTGTCACCCATGAGAAGGCGACTGATTTGACGACAGCCACAAGGCTCTACCAGAAACACAAGGTGCGTTTAATGGAAAGTTTCACGATCTTTTCAAGTTAACAGTTACCTACAAATCGTCGAAGCCGTCAGACTGTCTGTTTGTTACTGCTGAAAAAGACTAAAAAGGTAGTAATCTGTACTGATGGAACGATAATGGTAAACTGAGAAGACTTGAGAAAAGTACCATTGACAAGACACTTCTCTTCAAGCTCTGAACACTGGAGACTGAGAATAAGGCTAAGCGCTGAATATTTTAACATGCGAGATCGAGGAGTTACTCGAGAAGAATGCCTACTCAACTCCTAGACATCTTATCTTTTATTGAACTTTCTAAATGTTACAAGAATGTTGATTTTTCTTGTCTTTAGATGATGGAGAAAGAAATATTGGCAAGGCGACAGCGTATGCAAGAACTGAACAGCCAAGCTCAAGATCTTGTCGATGCAGGCCACTTTGATCCTAATGCAGTTGAAGAAACTCGCATTGTTATGGAAGAAAGGTTCGTTGGAAATTTTTTTTTTTTTAATGTTTTTTATATGTTAGTGTCGTCTTAAATGTTTTTTTGTTTTTTTTAGTTGAATGGTTTGTTTGTTTGTTTTTGTCCAGTTGGCATGCGAGGAATCTTTTTGCTCAGGAAGAAGTCGCCTTGTACAGAAATCGGACTATTCAGTTATATCGGTAGTTGTAATAACAGTCCTCTTTGTCAACGCTTTAACTCCCCCGAAGTGATTGACTTGTAACATCTCCCCATGACAACCACACATTATCCAACAAGTAGGTAATGAAAATACTAAACCTCATCAGGTACAAGTTATCTCGATCTCAAGCCACTTTCCTGTTACTAATTTACAAGAGAATGTGTAGCAGCTAGTGGGGTGAATAAACAATCAGATTTTGGGAAGTAAACGGTGGTACAAGAAATGTGGACACGGTGAAAGGTATAAATTTATTATAAAGGTGGTCAAAGTAACATTTTTATGCTGAATTGTTCACTATTGCTTTATTTCGCAGGGTTGACGCTATGGCTGCTCCATTATCCGAAAAAGGTGTAGAACTTGAACGTACCCTCGGCTATTTCCAGTTCAACAGAGATGTCGACGATGAGGAGGTAAGGAGATTGGACACTAGTCTTGCATGATATGTTGCTCGAGGAGACACATCGTAAAAAATGATCATTTAATTATCCCAGTGAGATCTCTTGAGCCTTGCAACGTTCGGGATGCTGCGCAAAAAAACGTCCATAAATTTTATTTTGGTCTGGTGTGGTTTTTCGGTAAATTGAACAGTAAGAGTTTGGATAGACGCAGTCATCGATCAGTATTGTCATGTCTGTTTCAGTATAAATATTATTTGGTTGTTTTCAGGCTTGGATTAAAGAAAAGGAGCCTTTGCTTCAATCTACCAACTACGGCAACAACCTGTTTGAAGTGCAGACATTGCAAAAGAAACATAAGGTACGAGTCTGGAATGTATGCGTACAGAAATATTTAAGTTACTTTTGATAGAGAAAGATGTTTCTCAGCAAATCATAGACAAATCAGAAAAAGGTATAAGTTTTTCAAAAAAATTAGTGTCTTCTAGGATTTAAGGTCCGTGGAAATTTCATTGAAGGCTGAAGGAAAACGAAGCAACGCCAGGAGGGACTTGGGAAAATAATAATAGTTATTAAATGCGAATTCCTTTTCTTTTCCGTAAGCTCTTGGCGGTACAAAGCACCTGAACATTGTTTATTTTTACTTTATTTATACACGTAACACCAAGGAACTCCTGATAACGTGCACGTGTGTACCCATCCTCCCACCCTGGGGAGGACATCCACCACACGGTAATCTCGTGCGTGGAAAATTAACGTTTTCTACCCCTAACGAGACGGGACCTACTGTTTTATTTGTCCTTATCCGAGAAGACTAGAATATCTATCCATTTCTTGATATTATAGAAAGGTAGCAAATTCTCCTCAGTGATTTTGAAGACCATGAGTATTGGTCCGGCTGGGGCTTGAACCCTCGACCTCTCGCACAACACAATCCGGCGCTCTAACCAATTGAGCTAAGTAGGAGGCAGTTAATTCTGGTTCATGCAGTAAAGTGATCGGCTGTTTTTCCAACACTTGTAAACTGACTTTCCTGGCTCACCACAGAGTTCTCTGTGCCTTTCAACCCATCCCATTTGTCGCATATCCAATACACAGACATTCACGGGAAGCTACAAGATAATTATAATGTGACACGTCCTGGGCCTAATCTCTCTATGACGAAACGCGGTACACGGTGGAGTTACGATAAAATGCTAGATAATCTCAATCTTTCGTATTTTTGGTACGACATTCCCTGGAAAAATCATTCGACAAGTGACACGCATCGCTTTTTTTTTTCTTCCACCTATTCATCTTTTCAACCCCGTACTACCTCATCGCCAAAAGATTGGTTCTGCCTCAAAACTTACTTTTCCTCTCTGCCGTTCCTGCGTCCAACAAGAATCTGTCAAGCCCATGGGAGAACGATACTACGTATGCCCCCACACGGATGACGAACGGACGCTAACCGGTACGTGGTGCACGCCTGAAATCCAAAAAGCCATCGAGATGGGGTACCAACTCATCAAGATTCATGAGGTGTGGCATTTCGGAAAAAGACGACGTGGACTCTTTGCTCCTTACGTCGACGCCTGGTTACAAATCAAGCAAGAAAGTAGCGGTTACCCCGCCTGGTGCCAGACGGAGGAGGAAAAAGCCCACTACGTCTAACAATATAAACCGCGTGAAGGGATCGACCTGGACCCTACCATGATTGTCAAAAACCCTGGGAGGAAAGCCACAGCTAAACTCATGCTGAATTCCTTCTGGGGGAAGTTTGGCCAAAATTGCAACAAGTCCAAGGTTCATCAAATCACACATCCCGCGTCTCTACTAAACCTTATTGATGACCCCTTGGAGCAGATCCAGGATATCCGTGACCTTTCCCCCGAGCTAGTGGAAGTAGTAGCTAAACGCGACGATCAAGACCCAGAGAAAGGTCGTGCCACCAATGTTTTTATCGCCGCGTTACCACCTGCCAGGCCCGCCTTAAATTGTACTAGTCGCTGGAAATTTGGAAAGATCGAGTCCTGTACTACGATACCGACTCTGTGGTATACAAATGGAAACCGGGTGAATCAGAAATTGCGTTGGGGGATTATTTGGGGGACATGACAAATGAGTTGGACAAAGGAGACCACATCGCAGAGTTTATCTCAGCTGGTGCAAAGAATTATGGCTATGTCACTGCGCAAGGGAAATCATGCGTGAAAGTAAAGGGGTTCTCCTTAAACGTGCGTGGAATGGCCCAGTTAAACTACGGAATCATGAAAAATAACATCCTAGAGGAAATAAGTCACCCCCTAGATGAGTCAAGAAAGACGGAAATTATCAACCCTGTACATTTTGTCCGCGACCCAGTTAAAAAGAAAATAGGAACAGAAACCCAGATTAAAGCATATAGATTAGTGTTCGACAAGCGTGTGATGGACAATGGAACATTTAGATCGTTGCCGTATGGTTATATTAGATTAGATGATGAAGACATAGAACTAGCCAACCTTTTAGCGTTTTAAACATTGGTTTTTTATTTTTTTTTTTTCCAATAAAAAAAAATTAACGAGACCGTGTTTTTATTTTTGTACACTTTAAAAAGCGATGCGTGTCACTTGTCGAATGATTTTTCAAGGGATTGTAGTACCAATAACACGAAAGATTGAGATTATCTAGCGTTCTATTGTAACTCCACCTTGTACCGCGTTTCGTCATAGAGGGATTAGGCCCAGGACGTGTCACACTATTATTATCTTGTAGCTTCCCGTGAAAGTCTGTGTATTGGATATGCGATTTTTCCGTCCACCCAGCCCTTTTGCAGAGTTGTCTGGGTAACTCGAATTATACGTAATCACGGATGCGTGAATCTCTTACATGGGTCGGATCTATGCGTTCACCGGACACTGGGACGGTACCTTTCTCTCGATCGCAATGCACGTCGAATATCGTGCAGTGTGAACAAATAAATCATATGCAAAAAACCAAATGTTGTACTTAATTTCTCCGCCATATTGGATTCTTTTGTTACCTTTGTACCGTTACTTTTTAAACCTGAAATTCTACATACGAACCGACGTGAAATTTAACCCTAACCCTCTACAACCCTAATCCCAAAACCCTAAACTCTAAAAACCCCTCGTACACCTACGCGAAATTTAACCCTAACCCCCTAATACCCCTAAACCCTAAACCCTAGAAACCCTCGTACACCTACGCGAAATTTAACCCTAACCCTTAAAACCCCTCGTACACCTACGCGTTATGAATAACTACTTTGACCTCACTCGAACCCTGACCCCTCGGTTTTACCCAGTCAGGCGCCCTAGGCTACTCTTGTAATAGAGCATCGAAGCTCGGAGTCTGAAGGTTTGGCTTTCATTGCTCGTAGATGAATCAGATGATTTCTTGTCCGCTCTTTCTTGACAAAGAGAACGTCTTTCGTAACGGACTAACTAGGATTTTTTTCTTGTTTTAAAAGACCTTGTGTGCCGAGATTGCTATTCATGAAGCTCACAAAGACGCCATTTGCAAACGAGGACAAGAACTCGTGGACTCCGAACATCCCGAAGCTGAGCAAGTGGCCGTTAGGACCCAGGACCTGCAAGAGAAATACGACAATCTTAAAAAATTGTCAGATGCGTACAAAGGTCAACTGGACTTGTCACTTCAAGCTAAACAGGTTTGTTTAGTTCTGGCTAGCTTTGACGATCCAAAGATTCATAAAAAGTCAAACTCGCGCGCAAAAGATAGGGTTACACAATTTGGAATGTGTTTGTTTGTTTGACATCTCTGACTTAACCCATGCTATCAAAATCATCTTTTACGCCCCCAAAAATTGTTTCTATAGTTTCTGTTGGGGTATGTGTAATGTTGGATCCTCAAAACAATTTTTCTTTACTTGCTGTTATAGTAGTTCTTTATTATGAATCGTAGTAACGGATGTTCCATATTTAAGAAATGTGCCGCGACATGAAGGAGACGTGATGAAAAACTGGTCTTTTATCTTCTTGCAGTACTACTACGATGCAGCAGAAGCTGAATCGTGGATGAGCGAACAAGAATTGAACATGATGGGTGATGAGCGTGGAAAAGATGAAGCGAGCGCCAATGCTATGCTCAAGAAACACGAGACTTTGGAGGCCGCCATCGCTGACTATTCCGAGACCGTCAACGAACTTGGCGACACAGCTAATGCTCTTGTGGAGAGCGAGCATCCCGAGAGGTAATGAAAACATGTTACTTTCTTTCGAATTTATCACTTTTTAGTGCGTTGTGTTTCAAAGTTGCTACAGGTTCTAACGGTGGGAAGAAAAAAAAAGAAAAAAAAACAATAACCTAAGGCTGTCTCTCCTTTGTGTCGATTTATCCCGCAAGAGGGAGAGCTATTCAAGCTCAGTTCCCAAGATTTACAAAACGTTAGAATGCACAACTAAGTGGACTAATATTCCAAGTTGTCAAGAAAGCGGTGAACCCACAAATTTTCGAGCGTGTCATTTTAAAATTTACAAAAGAACGAACAAAAAAAAAAAGGAACGAAAAAGAATAAAGGAGGATAATTCACAATAACTTCATTTTAAATGATCAAAAATGATCACTGTATTTTCATTGGAGTACTTTTAGTTGTATGTTGCGGTTTTGTTTGAGATGTCCCCTTTTAAATTTCCTCTTAAAACGCCTCGGTGTTAACGTTCATCTTAGTGAGCCAGTCAAGAAACGTCAAGCTCAGATCGAAAAATTGTACGAGGGACTGAAGGACTTGGCAGAAGAACGCCGAGGCAAACTGGACGAGACTCTTAAACTGTATCAGTTGCAGGGAGAAATCGATGATCTGGAACACTGGATCGCGCAGAAGGAAGTGGTGGCCGGATCACAGGACATTGGACAGGATCTTGCTCAAGTAGAGGTAAAATTCATTCTTTCCTTCATTCACATGTTATGTTTGTTTCCATTTTTTTTTTAAAGGAAGCTTGCGTTTTGACACCATAGATACAAGATTTTAGGGTTTATTTTAGTTGAAGGCCTATCGAAGTGACCCTGTAGAGGTTCTTAATTGATCGATTTAATAAGTACAATGATACTAAAATTGCCAAGCAGTCAAAAGTCATTTTAGGGGGTTAATAACAGAGAGAAATAGTAGGAGTTGTTATTGGTTTTAAGCACTATACAAGAAACCTCGTGCAATATGAAATCTCATATATTTCGAACAGGGTCTGCTAAATACAATACAAACCACAGTAGCTTTCTTTAGGTAGAACCCTTTGAATTTTATCATCTGTTGGTGCACGTTTCTCTTCACTTGACTTGGTGTCCTTATTCATGGAATCGGCTCCAAGCTCTGCGCTTTATTTTGTAGCTTTTGTTGTAAAACCTCTCGTAGTTAATTCCCTTTGTCGATTCTTTATCTGTCAACAGTTGCTTATCGAGAAATTCCGCGAGTTCGCGCGTGATACTACTAACACTGGCACTGAGCGCGTGGCTGCCACGAATGCTGTATGCGATCAGCTGATTGGAACAGGCCACTCTGACGCTGCCACGATAGCGGAGTGGAAAGACCAGATCAACGAGTCATGGGCTGTTCTCTTGGAACTTATTGAAACAAGAACTAAGGTAGGAGAAAAATTTCTGTTATTGTGGTCATTTGAGAGTTTCTCGATTGAATATTTAATTCATCAGAATCTGAAAAAAAGACACATTTGACCGTTTCTTAGTGTAGGAAACTGCTTGTGACTTTTAAATCGAGATTGACTGAGTTTTTACATTTTCTTGGTTAAGAGGTTTTTCTTATCTTTACTGAAGTAGAACCAATAAAATTCAGGATTATTTTAAACCACACTTGGAAATTTCTCAACTTTTTTTGTTACTATTCTGTGGATGTTTGCTTGTTTTTGTTGTACTCTATTTGATATAACGGTTATTGCGTTGCGTATCTAACAAAGTTGCTTTGGTTGCTAAATTTTCTCAGATGTTAGAAGCTGCCCGCGAACTGCACAAGTTCTTTTACGAGGCCAAAGAAGTATTGGCCATGATTCATGAGAAAGAAAACCTTCTCACAGACGACCTTGGCCGAGACCTGAACAGCTTACATCAACTGCAAGTTGTGCACCAAGGATTCGAAGCAGATTTGGCGCCACTCGGCAATCAGGTATGACTCTCCAGCTCTTTTGCTGAAAGGGCTTGTACCATTTGCACGACAAAGCCGATTTTTCGGGTTTGAAAGCAAAGGGAGATTTTTGTAAGAGAGATTTTGTTAAGGTGGCGATAGGCCTTCCTGCATTCCTTGCGAATGTCAAATTGTACTTTCAAATCCGCTCAGACTTCCTTATTTAGATAATCATATCGCAATTGTGGTTGCAGTAATTTCTCCGCCGTTTTTTTTCCCGGAAACGCGGATAGTCAGCTCATTCCAGCCATTTGATGAACAAGGTCCAATTCTTGTTTTCATAACCAGGTCGTCGCGGTCCAGGAGGAAGCTAGTCGTCTCCAGGGCTCTTATGCCGGCGACAAAGCTAAAGAAATCCAAGCCAAAGAGGATGAAGTTGTAGACGCGTGGAAGCGTCTCAACTGGAGAGTAAAACAACGAACCGAGCGCCTCCATGATGCTGATGACTTGTACCGATTTCTATTGGCTGTTCAAGACCAGATGCTGTGGATGAATGACATGCTGAAACAAATTTTAACCTATGAGAAAGCGAAGTGAGTACACCCATAAAAAGAGTGAAATCACGCTGACATAGTCGTGTTATAAATGGGAGCAGTAATTCACAATATTATCATAAAAATCGCCTCCAGATACAATGAAATGAAACTTTTTTGGGGAAATGGAGCCAAACACCAAAAAAGTAAGATATGGAACAAAGGAAGTGAGAGTGCAAAATTTAGAGAGGGTTGCAAATAACGAACTTAAAAAAAGGTGTGACACAGATATCAATGTAACTTAAAATTTCTGACTACAACTCGGCCCCAAAAATAAAAAATAAAAAAACTAAAGAACACTGAAAGAGCTCTGTTGACCCCCATAGCATTCCCGGAACCAAAGTAGCCATTATATATTTTATCTTGTGTTACTTCAGGGATGTACCTGGAGTCGAGGTGTTGATGGAGCAACATCAAACCAGAAAAGTTGAAATTGATGCGCGCGAAGACAGTTTCCAAGATGTGGTGAAGATGGGAAAAGTCTTGATCGACCGAAACCACTACGCCACTCCTGAGGTAAAAAAGAATGTCTAAGTTTCAGTTTCTATCTCAATCCTTTCAGTTAATATGACTAAGTATAAAAGATAATGCAATAAGTTAGGGAAGATCGTGATTGCCACAGCTCAGGAGAAAGGCAGGCAACAAAAAGTGTCTTCAAGGTTAGGGGAACGCCAGGGAATTTCACTACGAGTCAAGGAAAATTAAGATCTTTGATAGAGGTCTAGGAAAAGTATAATTTCTAGTAAATATGAGGTCATTCATCTTGTCTCGGCCCTCTTCATGATAAAAGATGACGACACTTTCCTTTTTGTGATGTCGATGTCGATGTTAGTCGTGTATATTGTTTGGTACAGCTGACAAATTCGTGGCCAGCATTATTATAATTGAGGTGTCCTTTACACAGCGCGTTACAAAATTGTTACACTTGTATTTGACCTTACGGAAATGTAAGATTTTTATTTCTCCATCTTCCAGATCAACGAGAAGCTAGACATGTTGAACAGACACAAAGATGAATTGTCACTTGAGTGGGACAAGAGATGGGAACATCTGCAATTAGGTAATGGCGCGTCCGCTTCCATCTTTCCTCCTTTTTCCCACTTTCTCCTTTTTTTGTTTTCATGAATTTTGATTAAGCCATTTTCAATTTAGTGTCGAAAGTAATCCGTGATTGCGTTGGATTTGCTTTACTTCATTCTGTGATTGGTCCAGAAAACTCGTGCCACTCTCTCAACCTATCAGATGCCAAACTAAAACCATTCACGACATGTCCGTCCGCGTTTTTCCGCGCTTTAGCCAGTTTGGTTGTGTACACTTGGAGTTCTCATTGGCTCTTAAAGTTTTTTCCTTTCTTCTGATTGGTCGTCGTGATTACTTATGTTTCGGTTTTGGTTTCTCGCTTTTCAATTAAAAAGCGCTCCATGGATTTTAATTTTCTTCGTGTTAAAAAAGTTAAAGAAAACAGACAAACAAGCAGAGCAACGAAGAAGGAATTTCCGCGAAGCCATAACCCTAACAGGTTATTCATTTTTGATTGACAGTCCTCGAAGTCATGCAGTTTGCACGTGATGCTCACATGGCGGAGGGATGGATGATCGCTCAGGAAGCCTATCTGAAAAACGAGAACCTTGGGGTAGGTATTCTCTCTCCGACCGTAAGTTTACGGAAATAACGAGTAAGTTACGAAAGGTCTTTCATATTTCCGAATAAATTTTGTAACTCTTGATCTTTCTCCATGTTCGTTTTTTAGAGCGATCTCAACGAAGTCGAACAGCTGCTGGAGAAACACAGCAACTTCGAGAAACTCGTCAATACTCAAGAAGAAAGATTCCAGGCGCTTGAGCGCCTAACGACGGTAAGATTTTAGACCTTTATATGTTTACAGCATATGTTTACTTACCGTGTCAGAGACGTCCAATTTGTTTTGTATGACTAGGGGCTTGATGAACTTCTCCCATACACGGCAGCCTGCTGGCCCAACAGACGGGGGCAACCGTTTTTTTTTTTTTTTTTTTTTTTTTTTTTTTTTAATTGAAATCCCCGCATCAATTCCTTGTTCCCCAGCTTCTTGAGATCCAGATGTATAATCTTGTAATTTTCAGGCTTGGGTGATGGAGCAATTTTGGTGGGGCGAAAAAATTTGATGAAACAATAGATTCATTTGCATGAGTCGGGGCTGAAATTGTAATTAAGTAGTCGCCAGTGTGACTGTAAAAGTAACTGTTGGCGGGCAGAATTTTTAGTGCCTTTCGCCAGCTGGTGACTTTACTAGAATCATATTAATGTTCTTTATGTAACTAGTGCACGAGAAACAAGACCTCCGTAATTTTTGCGTAGCGCGTTTATACATTTAATCTTGGCTTGTGTATCAGAAAAGTGTCTTGAAAAATGACCAAACGGTCGTTTGGCGTCCTCATTGATCCCTCTTGCTTGACGCTTAAGTAAAATAGTTTCTTTCGAATCTTGACTAATTGGAGTTGAGATTGGTAATGGTCACCTCGGCGCCTTGCTGGCGATTTGCATGTCATTTCGCTCACGCGCTCACGAAACAAGGGATGTATAGTTATCTTGTGCCAGACAACACTCATATTATGCCTCTTTTTCTGAGCCTATACTCAAATGAACGCTTCTGCCTGGTCTTAAGGATCAATGCACAGTGGTCGGGCTGAAATTCTCATTTCTTTAACCGAGAACAACTTTCCTTCCGGTCGAGTTCCCTGGAACGTAACAACTTAACTAAATGTGTGCTATGTTCTTATATCAGTACGAGCTTCGTGAAGGAAAGCGCCGCAAAATGGAACAAGAACGCCGTGAACGAGAAGAAAGAGAAAGAAAAGAGAGAGAGGAACGAGAAAGGCAGGAACAACTGGAACGAATCCGAAGACAGGAGGAAGAAGAGCTCCGACGGCGAGAGGAGGAAGAAGCTCGTAGAAGAAGCGAGCAAAGGGAAGCTGAACAAAGAGCAAAGGATGAAGCTGTTGTTGTCGCTGAAGCTGAAGGGGTAAGTTAGCAGAGGCAATCTTCGTCCACGCTGTTTCCTGCAAAGGGGGTTGCTCTATTGATTATAGATTATCACGAAAAGAGATTGTAAATGAGAAAGGTAACACGGTCGACGAGTTGAGTGAACGAGGTGCGGACCGCGTTTTCTCTACAACCCCCTAGTTTAAGCTTGGGTTGACCTCCTTTAATTTCCCCCCTCCTATTTTCTGTTTCCTGTTTCCTGTTTCCTGTTTCTCCCAAAACGGGAGTGTGTTTGCCGTCTATCTTCGCCGTCACATCATCCTTAGTGATTGAACGCTATTCCTTACGGTTCGATCAGCGAAGAGCATTACAAAATCGCTGCATGCCTTAGAGCTCAGGCCGGGTAGTTGGGGTTTACGTCTGTTACTTTGTTTACTCACTTAATTGCCTCAACCACCATTGTTAGATGAAAGATATATATCAGAAAAAAAAATTTTTTTTTTTTTCAACTTGACCTTTTATTGATCTTTCAAGGTCGAAGGCGCACCAGATGAAAGAGACACAGATGAAAGCGTTACAGAAGGTAAAATGGAAGGTTATCTGTATCGTAAACCAACAATGGATGCACCCAACAGAAGGGCACCAATCAGGTAAGTATACCCAAATATTTTCCGATAACTACCGATAATTGTGTGAAATTGATTGACGCGTTATCTTGTACTGTTTAACTGCACGAGGAGTAGCATCCATTTTCGCACTGTTATGCTCAGAAAATAAAAAAAAAGAAAACAGCAATTTTTTAAAACCTTTTTTCTGCAAAATTTATAAGAAATTTAGTTCTTTTCCTTTTAAAACTAATTTAAAGGGAAATGCAGGAATCCTGGTATTTAATTTTTTCGGTTTATATCCACTCCCCCAGGCAATGGAAGCAGTTCTATGTTGTCCTACATGATATGTCTCTTCATTTCTACAAAGATCAGAAAACGGCACGAGTGGTGAGTACTTACATTGGGTTGATTACGTTTAAGGAAAAAAAATAAGACGTGTGGACGTGTTGAGCTTTCCTCAAATTATTAACGCATAAATATTAACCTGTTCACGCAATAACACTTCACGTTTACTTTACTTTTCAGGAACACGAGGCGGCTCATTCGCTGCCGTCAGCGGAGGGTTTCGTGGAAAAAGCCACTGATTACACTAAGAGAAAGAACGTGTTCAGATTCAGGTACATTTTCTTAATATGAATACAACGGCGTTCTATTAGTCGCTCTCAGACCAAAGAGTTCTTACTTATTAGAACCCTAGAATATATATATTTTTTAATAGTATAACATCTTACAGTCACTGTTCGACGACAAATGTGAACCTATTTTACTATTGACTTCTCATTAACACGCCTCTTTGTTTCATTTTACAGAACCAGCGCTGGTCAAGAGTTCCTTTTCCAAGCTAAAGATGAGGTAAGGAACTTAAGAAATGTCTTTGGCTCTGTCGATAATCAGTGAAGATGAAGTATCGAAACGATTTTAGCTTAAGTTAAAAGCGGTGTCGTATTTTATTTGATAAACGCATCAATGAGTTCAAAATGATAACCTGTAGAGTAGTTTCCTTTATTTTTTTTTCGTTTGATTTTTGTCAGAGCGCATCTGAAAGAGTGACATTTTCCATCGTTTTACAGTTGCTGTCCGCGTCTCGAAAATGTCTGCTTATCCCTTGCAAGTCAGAGCGCATTTGAAAGAGTGACATTTTCCATCGTTTTACAGCTGCCGTCCGCGTCTCGAAAATGTCTGCTTATCCCTTGCAAGTCAGAGCGCATCTGAAAGAGTGACATTTTCCATCGTTTTACAGTTGCCGTCCGCGTCTCGAAAATGTCTGCCTATCCCTTGCAACCCGAACATCAGTATGCGTATTCTCCACACAGTTCCGTCTACATTTTATATGGTTCTAACAAGGAGAATTTGTTAAACAATCGAGAGCTAGTTAAAGTGGCTTTCGTTTCCTATATTCGCATGACATTCGCGTTTCATTCATGGGTGAAACTGTGGGTAGAAATTAGACGCCAGTCACCCTTGTGTAGTATAGTATAGCTCTTTTTGTGCAATCTCTAACGCAGATATACATTCTCTCTCCTTACCCTACCCCTCTTAGGAGGACATGAAACTGTGGATTAAACACATTCAGGAGAGTATCCACGAAGAGGCTGCCGGGAAAGACGCATCACCCGGCAAGAAAACTGACAAGGGTAAAGGAGGAAGCGGTATTTTTGGCAAACGAAGGAGCAAAAACTTGGAGAAAGAGGAAAAGAAATAGAAGAGGATGAAACAGAAAATTTACGAATATCTGTGAAACAGTTAATCGCTTTGTTTAGAGATTTCATTTTGTAATGGAGCATTTTCAAACGAATTATTCATTGGCTCCCTGGTAAGGAATGTTGTTTAAACCGCATAGACTTGTTTGTAAAGTTTACTGTGTGTAAGTGTTTTCTTGCTCAGCAAAAACGAATTCAAGAGTGAACTGAGACGGTTTTGGTTTTCAAAAGAATTTTGCGCCTCTTAGAACAATGAAGAAATAAGATTTATGTGCGAATTTCGGTGGGCAGCGTTAGATGTAAAGATGGGCATTCAGACCTTTGCGTGACAAGGGAGGTGATTAAAATCACTCGAGTGAACACAAGAATTGTGAAATCACTAGAATGGAAAGGTTTTATTTTGTTGTAAGTTTGGAAACCAACATTCATTAGTTCAACATACATATCTGTAGGTGCTTTATTTTGGAAAAATTCCTTTGAAAGACAGAGGGAAATTTTAAGACGTATATAGTTTTTCTTTCATGTTGTTCTTTATTTTTTCTGAATTATGATTAACTTTCATTTTGTTAAGTCATCGAACAAGAGTTTAAGGAGTGGGTTTAGTTGAGAAACTTCGACCTTTTTTGCTTAATTTCTTTCACTGTTATTTTCTTGCGAGAAACTTTGCGCTAAAACGTGGAATGTAGACGATAAAGCTAAATTGGTTCACAGCAAGGAATTATCAACGAAATTATAATCGCGATAACATGACAGGTAATTAGATAATATAGTGTGAACATTTCTTAACATTTTCTTCTCTTAATTCACCTTGAATTATGTAGTACAATAATGCGAACAGCGCTCAGCTGGTCAATAAAGTTAAATAATGCTAAATGATGTCTCTTGCTGTTAGTAAAAAAGCACACTGAACTTGGGTAGTATCTGATCAGCTAGTGAAAGGTAGCCACTTTGTGGGGACGAGCTAAGAAACGAATAGGTGCTTTGCACGTTACATCATAGCCGCCATGTTGGTAGACGTAAACAATGGATGCTCATTAGCTTCTTTTGTTCGTCCACCAGCATTTGTTCCTTTCACCATTGTTACCTGTGTCTCTAGAGATTGGTTGCAAACCACCTATTGGGGAAGAAATCTGCCTGATTTTCCACTGCCTTCTCATTCGTCTCTTCTAACCTTATTCGATGGTTAAACACATTATTCGAGAGTCCATTTGCTCATTCCACGTACTTTTCTGAGTCCCGTATAATTTTATTTACTCGTATTTTGGCTTCTGGTTATCAAAATACTTCCTTCGGCCTGGAAAGAGCATTGAACAAGGAGTGGGAAAAAAGACGAAAACAGAACAAATGAAACCATTAAATGTGCTTATAAATTAGTTGCTTGAATAGACAAGCCTAAAAAACTAGAACAAAAATTAAAGTTTGGATGGCGCACTGAGGCCATCAGGCTTCTCCCTTTTCTTTTCGTACTAGTGCCTTTAGCTAGGATACTAAAACTCGAGAAGGAAGGAGCGGAACTGTACTGTTTCAATTCACCCCTTTCTGACCCTACGGAGGCAGGGGTAACATTTCATTATTAGCTAAATAAATATAAACGGGTAAATATATGGTAGTCAGTCTTCAAGGCAGCGTGGGGGGAATATAGAGAGAGGAGGATCGATTAACCCCGCTACCCCTAGGAACGACTGAGATCAAATTTCTCACCACATGACCACTGTCGAATCAAACATTAAGGTTAGGAGAATAGAGAAAATGATCGCAAACTAAAGAAGCTCGCAGTTGTCAGATACTAATGGAAATGTTAAAAGAGAAGCATGGAAAATATACATTTTGATTCGAAGATGTGAAGTGTTCAACGGAGAAGAGAGATAACAGTCACGTCATCTCATGTTGGAGTGTGGGGAGCGACTCTTCTTAATCTTATAAAAGAAAATAAGATCAAATAAAATCTACTGGAAAGGAAATTGTGAGTCAGAATGAGAGACCACCCTTTCCACACTGAATCATGCCAAGTGAGAAGGGGCAGGAACTGTGGTGCTGCACTGGGGGTGGGGGGGGAGGAGAGGGGATTTTATGGTAATTTGGTTTTATCAACTGAGTTGATAATAAACAATTATTGGATTCGGTTTTTGTGATAACTGGAATAATCAAGGTCTAGGTAATAAGAGACCACCCTTTCCACACTGAATCATGCCAAGTGAGAAGAGGTAGGAACTGTGGTGCTGCACTGGGAAGGGGGGGAGGAGGATTTTATGGTAATTTGATTTTATCCACTGAGTTGATAATTTGGTTTTATTAACTGAGTTGATTATAAACAATAAACAAGATTCAAGGTCGAGGTAATAAGAGACCACCCTTTCCACACTGAATCATACCAAGTGAGAAGGGGTAGGAACTGTGGTGCTGCACTGGGGGGGGGGGGGGGGGAGGATTTTATGGTAATTTGATTTTATCAACTGAGTTTGGTTTTATCAACTGAGTTGATTATAAACAATAAACAAGATTCAAGGTCGAGGTAATAAGAGACCACCCTTTTCACACTGAATCATACCAAGTGAGAAGGGGTAGGAACTGTGGTGCTGCACTGGGGGGGGGGGAGGGGAGGGGATTTTATGATAATTTGGTTTTATCAACTGAGTTGATAATAAACAATTATTGGATTCGGTTTTTGTGATATCTGGAATAATCAAGGTCGAGGTAAGTGTTATCAGCCTCAGCCTTCGGTTTCGGCTGATAACACTAACCGAGACCTTGATTATTCCGGATATCACAAAAACCAAATCCAATAATTGTTTTATTATACACTGTTTTTAAAGAAAATAACGCCAAACGCATTATCGCAGCGAACACTTAAAAATGTACAACTGTGTGGTAAACAAATTTTCCCCGTTTTTATAAAACAATCAAGTGTAGAAGAGTTAAATGCATTTCTACAGAAAGTATCATTGAAGAAAACTGTCGATCTTTTAGTATTTTTCAATCTTTATCTTCAAGTAATTTCTCAATTTCTCGCTGGATCGATGAAGCGAATCGAGAAGCCATCCTGACTTCGCTGTCCGTGAACTTGACATTGCTCTACCGGAAATCATGCATTGCGCGCAAAACCTAAAGATTATTCACTAATCTGTAGGTACAGATTAGTGAATAATCTGTAGGTTGCGCTGTTTCCCAGAATTAACTGTGGGCGTTTAGCCAATGAGAAGACAGATGGTGACTACAATGTATAACAATGTAAATTGACCACTGTAGAGACTTTCTCAGGCTGACGTTTCGAGCTTTAACCCATCGCTATTTGCTTTGAAGAAGGGGTAACACTCAAAACTCAGCGTTAGAAACTCGAGAAGTTGGACGCGGGAGGTTGCTAAGCACGAAAGAAGCGTAAGAGTCGCTCGAGGCGATAGCTGAGAGCGACTCAAGCTTCTTGAGTGCTTAGCAAACCTACCAAGTGCATCTATAACTTAGTAGTGTACGCTGTGGTGTTTACCATTTGATTTATAACATAACATTGATACATTGTAGCTGAAGAGTTCCCTTTTATTTAACAAATCTTACGTGACCAAAAAAAAAACTAGCGCGCGCGGAAAAATAGTCTTTGCATTTGCTCACGTCAGCAGCGTACACCCATGGGCAAATGGGGGACGCTAAATTGACCAATCAGAGCGCGCGCTTTACTTTGGTTATGTTCTAAATACTGTATAGCTTTTAAAAAAGCTATTCAGTATGTACCTAAATATGACCAACTAGGACACGCAACCCTACGAGTGACCAGCATCTAATTTCTCCTTGCAATAACTTTGCTGAATCATTAACTAAGAACTTTAGAATAAAGGAAGTGATTGCTAACCTAACAAACTTTGATTGTTGAACAAATTCTCCTTGTGAGTACCAAAAGATATTTATAGAGAGTAGTATGGAGAACATAGATTCTGTTGATAGGACGTAATGTCTTAAAGAAAGCTTGGGTAAGAACAAATTCGATCTACTTACAAACTTCGTATCTGAATTAGATATTTGCTATTGTTCAAGAGAAAGTGTTTCGATAAGTTTTCCATAACTTATAGAATTTTTCTAACAAAGCAAAAGATTACATAGTGATAGCAAATCCTAATTGATTGATTCTTAGCTTTTCTATCTTTCGAAAGCATAGGATCAAATGCAAAATGTAAACGGATGGGAAAAGTCAGAAAAAGAGCCTGGCCCAAGCTCGAGAGTACTTAAAAGAAAGAGGTCCTCGTGACACTTGAATTTTTCACTTCTCAACATTCCTAAACTGCACGATGCACATTTTTACCTTCACTGTCATGCAAGTCACAGAATCAAGCGAACTAAAAGATAAATAAAAAATAGAAAAAGTAATAACAACCTGAGCTTTCCCAAACCGTTTATCAAATTGAAGCTTACTAATTATCAAATGATAAACCCAACAGCGTACACTATTGAGTTATGGATGCACGCGGGAGGTTGCTAAGCACGAAAGAAGCGTAAGAGTCGCTCGAGGCGATAGCCGAGAGTGGCTCTAGCTTCTTGAGTGCTTAGCAAACCTCCCAAGTGCATCCATAACTCAATAGTGTACGCTGTGGTGTTTACCATTTGATTTATAACATAACATTGATACATTGTAGCTAAAGAGTTTCCTTTTATTTAACAAATCTTACGCGACCAGAAAAAAACAAGCGCGTGAGGAAAAATAGTCTTTGCATTTGCTCACGTCAGCAGCGTACACGCATGGGCAAATGGGGGACGCTAAATTGACCAATCAGAGCGCCCGCTTTACCTTGGTTATGTTATAATTAACAATTATTCCACGAGTGCGCGTTGGATATGAGATGATAGATAGCCAACGCGGCGCGTGGCGCCGAGTTGGCAATAATCATCTCATATCCACGAAGAAACCTGATTTTTTAGCTCCCTTTTGATTTTAAGCTGACGCGTATGCTTACCATATTTGTAGATTATGGTATATTGGCTCAAATACCATAATGGCCAAGCCAATAAAAAGTCTTGAATTGCATTATCCAATGATCCAGTTTTTTATAATTGAAAATATGTTCGACTTTGTCATGCTTTGACAGACAATCCAGAGCAAGTCGAGTAAGGCCAGGCTCCTCTTATTGGCAGAATTCGTTTTCATAACCCATCTAGAACAATCTACGGTTTATCGATTTATTTATTTATTTGTTTGTTGACTTTACTATGACACTGACCGCTTGTTCAGAGTTTAAAGGCAAACATAAATTTTGGAAAATTGCGTTCAAATGTGTTAAAAATAAGACCTTGGAAGTTTTCACTTTGTTTTCACATTAGTCGATCAAGTTTCTTTATCTGTACGGTTTCTGTGGTATACTTCTCCCTAAAATTATGTTTTCTCGTTCTTTCGGCGCAAATCAGACCAAATTACTCTTTCCGGTGGCAGCTTGAGTTTTGTTTTCAAACGAGAACAGCTGAATGCGATGGTTTCCCAACTCACACACGACAATGCGGCCATCATTTAGCATTGAAATCGATCTAGGATGATTGAATTCTCCAAGACCTGTACCTTTTGTTCCAAACTTACCAACAAACTTTCCACTCAGTTCAAATACCTGTATTCTGTGATTCTCTGTATCACAGACCATCAGGTGTCCTGACTTGTTCACTGACAAACCATTAGGACTTTGAAACTCCCCGTCCCCTTTACCCTGCTTTCCAAACTTGTACTGAAAGTTTCCATTCCTGTCAAATACTTTAATGCAATGTTCACCTCTGTCTGACACTATGAGATATCTATCATATTGAACACAGTGGACAGGGAAATTTAAAGAGCCCTTCACGCCAAACTTTTTAAGAAACTTGCCTTCAGGGGAAAATATTTTGATTAGCTTGTTCCCTTTATCAACAACAAGGATATTACCATCACTATCCACTGATAAGCCGCGAAGATAACTTAGATGAACATCGAGGCCTCCTTTTCCACCAAATTTTCCCAGGAATTCACCCTCCCTACTGAAAATTTGGACTCTATGGTTATCTTGGTCTGCCACAAAAATGTTCCCATTTTGGTGAAATGTAATTCCCTTCGGCTTTTTAAATTCTCCCATCCCGTTACCTAGTCGACCGAAGGATTTTAAATTAAGTCCATCAGTGTTAAATATTTGAACACGGTGGTTAAAAGATTCGGTTACAGCTATCTCATCAATGGCATTTACTGCCAAACCACAAGGCTTATTTAACTTTCCATCACATGAGCCGAAAGTTCCAAAAGTTGAAACTGGTGTTAGCTTGAATTGTTTTACCTTCATAATGAGAGGACTTCCAATGGTTTGTTCCCCATTTACCTTCATAGTCACCTCGAATCTACCTGAATCTCTTGGAGAGTAGCTGATCTGATAGCGTCCGTCTTCACTGTTATTTATTCGCACCTCTGCGGTACATTGTAGATGTCTTTCGTCAGTAATCTCTACTGTTACATTGTCATATTTATTGTAACATTGCTCTCCTTTAGCGTTTTTCGTGGTCAAAACAAACTGTACCTCGTGTCCTATGAAAACTTCACTCAGTTCTTTCCCCTCCGTAACAGACATTCTTGCTTCCGTTTTTTTGGATGCATGTAGTAAAATTCCAATTTCTTCGGAGTTGACGGTATTCAGCATCTTTTGATTTTCCATGAAAACCAGAGCAGGAATGTTTTGCGGGTCACTTTCAACTAGTTGACTTTCATTTTGAGTCGCAATTGTTGCATGCAATGACTTCTTCAGTTGAACGACTTCTGCGTCTGTACGTCGCGTCAAAAGCTCGTTGGTTTTTTCCAGCGATGATTCAATGCTCTTTATTTGACTCTCAATCTCCGTTTTTTCTGCTGTCAGTGCTTGAAGGGATTCTTTTGTTTGGTTTTCAACCTTTGCAATTATATTTTCTTTCTTCGATTGAATAAGCGCGATCAAGTCGTCAACAAAGCTTTGAACATTTCTTTTCGCCTCCTCACCTTGTTGAATCAGTTTAGCATATTCCTTTTCGAGCTGACCAATAGTGTTTATCTTTTCTCGCAAATTGCGTTTCTGTGCCTCAATCAGGGATTTCATTTCAATCTTTTGCCTCTCAGCTTCTTCTTGTAAGTGTTCCAACGCGTGACCTGCATGGTCCATCAAAACACAAGTTTGGCAAACTACTGCGTCGCAACCTTTGCAAAAATATTTCAGCTCTTCTTTCTCGTGTCGCTGCTTTGAGCAATAGGACGGACGTTTTATCACATCCTCAAAGTCCTCATCTCGAAAGTCTTTGAGCGCAAGAACTCGATGATCTTTGCTACTTCGCATGATGTTGTGTCCAGTGACGCATTCTTGGCAATAAAATATGCAACACTGGAAACAGTAAGATGTCTCAGAGCTTTTCTTGTCGCAATTTCCACACCGTACTTGACTACTTTTACACTCTTTGATGGCTAACACATCAATCAGGCCGTTCAGATAAAAACTGGTAGGCAGATCTTTCGGATCGCCGCTTTCAGGCATTCGGCTAAGAGCCTGACACTGCGGACATCTAATTGTGTCCCGACCATGGCTTGTTCTGTACCACTGTTTCAAGCATTGCGCACAGAAACTGTGTAAACATTGGAGCTGTTTCGGATCCGTGAAAACATTAGTACACACTGAACAAGACACTTCCTCTCGAAGATTAAGAAATAACGTTTTGATATCCATTTCGTCTTCAAAAGCGAGTGCGCAAAATAGTGTTTTCGAGGAATCAGTCAACTTGAAAAGATGAAGCCTTGTGACTTCCTTTTTATAGCAATTCTTGGAATCATCGGTAACGATATACCTAATGAATTATTTTAAAAGCCTGTACGTCAATCAGAATTCTCAAGGGTGCACTATCCGTTCAAGAATGTGACCTTTGTATAGGCATCTTTGCCGTGAAAAGCTTCACCGATAGCAGTAACAATATATAACTGAGAATGTTCGGAAAGGGCCGGTTTAACTGAAGACGACAGGCGGCAGACCAGGCCCCGGTTTCTGAAAAGCCGTGTAAGTTTACTTGAGGTGATTGAATCTGTTTGATTCAACAATAAAATTCAGCTTTTGTTTAATTTCTGTTTCCTAAAGCATGATGAGTAAATCAAAGGGATAAACTGAGGGTTTAATTCTACGACTACAGTGGTCGATGAGCACACTGATCAGCGTTTAAGGCAATCAAAATTTGTCCAAATAAATAGCGGAATACTTTTTCTCCATAGCCTACAAATTCAAAGACGAGAACCTACATCTCCCAGATATCTTTGACCAAAATTGGGCGTCAGTTTGCTTACTATTTTCGTAACTCGAAACTCCCCGGTAGAATATGCAAACTGGATTACAGGTGTAAACGATCTTAATTTAAAATAAAGTCTAGCATGCTCATCTTATTTTTATAAATTTGACGTTCAGTGTCTATTTCGTTGATTGTAAAGTTTTTGCCCGTCAGAGAGGAAAATAATCTTGCTTTTCCAAATACAATGGATTGGAAGGGCGATTGAAAGTGAAACATCGCGTTGAACTGCACTAAGACTAAAAACAAGCTAAAATACATTTGCATAGAAGATAAAGCCTGACCTGGTGGAGTTTTGTTTGACAATTTTGTCTTTTAACACGCTTTCAAATAGAGAATATCTCTTCCCCTTCTTTTGAACGTCACGCAACTACTACTGTTCGATAATAATGATCACAGTAGTGGGAATAAACAAGCTTAGTATATTTAACACCACAAGGACGGCACGCAGACTATTAATGTTCGATGATAATGATCATAGTGGTAGGAATAAACAAGCTTAATATATTTAACATCATGAGAGAACCACAAAAACGGTTGCCTGTACATAAAATCACTGTAGGGATGGCCAACTAAGACAAGCATACTACATATAAACGAAAGTTGATCGTAAAGTACCTCTTTAATCGACTGTTTGACTTCTAAACCTACTGATATACTTGCTATCGAACGGAGAAAACTGATGTCGCGCTCAGATTTCCATAATACAAATTAAAATTATATCCCGACACGAAAATCTCGTAGCTAAATGACCAGTCTTTCTGTAAACGCTTTGCGTTTTCTAGCGACAGACTGTGGTGATGTTGTTTGGTGTAGTGTTCATGATTGCAGTGTTCCTATTCCTTCGGCGCTAATGGTTTCCAATAAACTTTCATTTCCCACGAAAACCAAAGCAGGCAACCTGTCAGGATCATTGTCCGCTGCCTGTAACGGATCAGTCTCGTCTGAGAACATTGACTCCATAAACTGACTCAGTTGAACGACATCGATGTCTGTACCCCGCGACAAAAGTTTATCAGCTCTTTCCAATGAAGATTCCAGTAACGCTAGCTGGTTCTCCATCTCCTTCTTTTGCGCAATTATAGTTCCGTTCGCTTCGTTTTCCACCGATGCCAAAACATTTTGCGTCTTCGCTTCAATAGTTGCAATTAATTTATCCACAAACTTTTGAACATCTCTTTTCACGTTTTCGCCATGTTGTATCACTTGGGCGCATTCTTCATCAATTTTAGCAATAGTGTTCATATTTTCTCGTAAACTGCATTTCTGTGCTTTAATCAGTGATTCGATTTCAATCTTTCGCCTTTCAGCTTCTTCATCTATATGCACCATGGCGTGACCTACATGATCCATCAAAACACAAGTTTGGCAAAGTGCCGCCTCGCAAGTCTTGCAGAAATATTTTAGCTCTTCTTTCTCATGCCACTCCTTTTGACAGAAAGAGGGTCGTTTTAACACATCCTCAAAGTCCTTGTCTTGGAAATCTTTGAGCGCCAGAACGCGATGATCTTCGTTGCCTCGAAGCTTGTTGTGTCCAGTGAAGCACTCTTGGCAATAAAATATGCGACAGTGGAAACAATAAAAACTCTCAGAGCTTTCCTTGTCGCAATTTCCACACCGTACTTGGCTGGTTTTTTGCTCTTTAATGGCTAACACATCAATCAAACCGTTCAGATAGTAACTGGTCGGTAGATCTTTCAAATCGCCACTGTCAGGCACTGTGCTAAGGGCTTGGCAATCCGGACATTTGATAATGTCTCGATCATGGCTTGTTTCGTGTCGATGTTTCAAGCATTGCAGACAAAAAACATGGAGACAAGGGAGCTGTTTTGGGTCCGTGAAGATGCTTTTACAAAGTGGACAAGATACCTGAGCACGAAGATCGTTAAGAAACGTTTCAACGTCCATGTTATTTTCGAAGGCGAGAGAGAAGAAACCTTTCTTTGTAGTCACCGAGACAAAGACAATAACGTCTTGCCCGTCTGTGTTTTGTTAGCTATTCTTGGAATCGACTGTTTGTTATGCTAATCATTCGCTCCCTCTGTTTTGAAGAGTGTTAATGATTAACACTGTCTATAATTGTTTTGTTTCGGGGACTAATCCGCGGTCCCCGATGGTCGACGGTCGATGGCTACAGATAGCTGGCAGAAGAACAAGCTTTTGCCAGGTTTTTGAGCAGTAAGGCGACTATGGCCGCGCAAGGCATGTGACAGTCTTAATGGAAAAGTAGTTTTGATAGTTAAAAATGAACATTTTCCGCTTTTGACGATGGACAGTTTAGGGCGTTTGACGATAGACTCACTGAAGATTTTGTAGTGTTTTCTTAATAAATTATTTGATCCTGGAGGTCGTTTTAGTCCTTCATTGATGATTAGAAGTAAGATTTGGTAAAGTTCTCTAACACCTTAGAAGTCGGTTATGGATTGCTCCAAGTAGTTGTCAAATTTTGTTGTAAGCTGTTTACTAATTAGATTTTCCAGGACTTTGTCCAAGGCAGAAAGGACTGTAATTGGCCTGTACTTCGCTCTTTCTAGCGGATCGTCTTTCTTAAAGACGGGTGACCATACTCCTTTCATCACGAGCCACAGGTAAACGGAAGTTCAAATATTCGAAAAGGCTGGTTGCTATGGAGTGACGTCATAAACCGGATAAGTTTCCATCATCGCCTTGACAACCTTTTTCGATAATTGCTCGCAGTAATCTGAGTAGTTGCTTGAATTTGTACAGTCTCTGTTCGTGCTGGGTACAATGAAGCCTTTTGTTTATTAGGGGCTGGATCGGCCTATTGACATTTGGAGATTGGATTTCATATTAATATGCGTAAGCAAAAGCGGGAATGTTTAGTTTCCCGCGGTCGAGTGCAGTTATGGATCCCTTGAAACTTCGAAGGGTTGAATTGCTTCATTCTCCTCCAGATGAGTCAAGGGAATGGTTTATCTTAAATTTCAAGAAATGTGGCATAAGAGTCAGCAAGTTTTTTGAAGTAGCCTGTTGGTGGCACATTTTCCAAGCGTTTTGTACGGTCCAGCTTTAAAAAATGGCGGAAGCTTGGATGACCGATATGTTCAGAACAACAAAGTGGCCATCGCCTTTCTATTTGGAGTTGTTTCTACCATCTTCCGGCAGAAATTCGAAGAAGGAGAAGTGGTGAGATATCTTTGGTTGATCGATAAAATAAATTCTTGATCCTGGATCAAGAAAAGCTTGGCAAACGTTACTTAGCATTTTCAAGCTAAGACGAACCGGGGTAAGTCATAACGTTTATATTTTTATTAAGATTGGAAAAAGTGAGTTTGCTGTTTTATGTTTTGTTGTGAATGCTGGTTTCACGGTGTATCAGAACTCATCTCTGCTTGGCAGGAAAATCACATAATTGGCTGAGTTTGATTTTACGCTGAGCCTCTAAGTCTTACTACTTTTGGAGAAATTTCGGGTTTGTGTCCTTTATAGGGTCTTGACAGTATTATAATTTATTTCATTTCTATTTTTCTACGATAAAAGATTTAAATCGCCAGAGGGATGCCATTGAGAAAACTGGAATAGTAGCTAGTGGAAGATGCTTTAAAGTTAAATTTCCAGTTTATTTGTGTGTGCCAATCTTGACTCTTTATATTTTTTTTATCTTATTATTTTTTATGTTTGCAATGTTTTTATGTTACATGTCTAGCTACGTGATAGTAATTATTGAATCCATTTTATGCTTGGCAGTGTCAGAAAATATCTGGGAAAGTATAACATTTGAGATCTTTGGTGTAGCTATTTTAACTTTAACTTCTTGTTATCTTCTTGTCTTTTTTCATGACAGTTACTCTTGATTACAAAACACTGATAATGCTGCTCAAGCAAAGAGCTGGTGATGCCAAAAAATATATCAATGAACTTTGCAAGCAAGGATTGGACACAGAGTGCTGTGTATTCTGCAAAGTTATTAAGGTAGTTTATACCTGCAATGCTAAATGACATGCATCATAGTGGAATTATACAATAACACAAAACATATTCAGCCTACTGGTATTTGTTATGCAGTTTATTTATAATCAATTAGTGAGAGCTTTCTTGGCTTTCTTGACTTTATAGAAAGGCAGATGAAAGGTGTCCATAAAAGTGAACATATTTTATCTGTGGTGAACAGTGATTATATATCTACCATTAGTAGTGAACATTATATGACTTTAGCTCAGTTAATTCATTATTGAGTGATACATGCAATTTATTTGTAGGAATGTGCCTCTCCTGATGTTCCTTTTGGGGAAGCCTTTGCTGAGTGTTTCCTAAAGAGCAAAGCAAATATTGGGGGGTAGGTACAACTCTGCATTTCTGCATTGACATGCATAAAAAGTTCCAGCTTGCAGTATGGTATTTCACTTTCTATTGGAATACATGTCTTTAAATCTCACTTGGGATACTTAGTTTGATGGACAGTTGGCATACTGCCGGCCGACAGTTGGCCGACAGTTGGCCGACAGACTTTTAGGGGAGCTGTTCTTCACTTTTACCCAGTTACCAGCAAAAATATGGTAAGCTTGGATTATAAAGGTGGAAACTTTATTAAATGTTTTTTTTTCTGTCTGTTTCAGATGGAAGGGGTTAAGAGATGACTTGCTCTTTCTCCTTGAAGAGGAGCCATGTGATGTTAATTTATGTGCTCTGCCTGCAGTGTATGACATTTTAATTTTTAAATTCTGTGCACCCATTGAAGTAAGGCATAGTCAACTTTGTATCATTTAAAAAAATCTATTTTCTTGAAGTCTTATCCTGTAACAATATTATTTTGTTTAGTGTTGCCTGGTCACTTCTGAGATATATATTTATTTGTCATATTTCTAAGATTTATATGGCATTCGGCGTAATGCCTGAGAGCTTCTGGGATATAGCAAACTTAGTTTTTCATTCACTGTTAATAGAGGGAAATTATGTCTTTCCTTTCTGGTTCACCCAGGCTGAAGTCCTTCATTCAGAGTAATGCCTGAGCAATTCTGGGATATATAACATACCTAGCTTTTCATTCATGGTCAATATAGGGAAGTGTTGTCTATCCTTTCTGATTCACACAGGCTGAAGTCCAGGCATTCAGAGTAATACCAGAGCACTTCTGGGATTTATAACACACTTAGCTTTTCATTCATGGTCAATATTGGGAAGTGTTGTCTATCCTTTCTGCTTCACCCAGGCTGAAGTCCTGGCATTCAGAAAAATGCCTGAGTGCTTCTGGGATATACAACATACTTAGCTTTTCATTCATAGTCAATATAGGGAAGTGTTGTGTATCCTTTCTGGTCCACCCAGGCTGAAGTCCTGGCATTCAGTGTAATGCCTGAGCGCTTCTGGGATATATAACTTACATAGCTTTTCATTCATGGTCAATATAGGGAAGTGTTGTGTATCCTTTCTGGTCCACCCAGGCTGAAGTCCTGGCATTCAGTGTAATGCCTGAGTGCTTCTGGGATATACAACATACATAGCTTTTCATTCATGGTCAATATAGGGAGGTGTCGTGTATCCTTTCTGGTCCACCCAGGCTGAAGTCCTGGCATTCAGTGTAATGCCTGAGCGCTTCTGGGATATATAACTTACAGAGCTTTTCATTCATGGTCAATATAGGGAAGTGTTGTCTATCCTTTCTGGTTCACCCAGGCTGAAGTCCTGGCATTGACTGTAATGCCTGAGCACTTCTGGGATATATAACAAAGTTTCACATAGCTTTTCATTCATGGTCAATATAGGGAAGTGTTGTCTATCCTTTCTGCTTCACCCAGGCTGAAGTCCTGGCATTCAGTGTAATGCCTGAGCACTTCTGGGATATACAACATACTGAGCTTTTTATTCATGGTCAATATAGGGAAGTGTTGTCTATCCTTTCTGGTTCACCCAGGCTGAAGTCCTGGCATTGACTGTAATGCCTGAGCACTTCTGCGATATATAAGAAAGTTTCACATAGCTTTTCATTCATGGTCAATATAGGGAAGTGTTGTCTATCCTTTCTGGTTCACCCAGGCTGAAGTCCTGGCATTCAGTGTAATGCCTGAGCACTTCTGGGATATACAACATACTGAGCTTTTTATTCATGGTCAATATAGGGAAGTGTTGTCTATCCTTTCTGGTTCACCCAGGCTGAAGTCCTGGCATTCAGAGTAATGCCTGAGCGCTTCTGGGATATATAACATACTTAGCTTTTCATTCATTGTCAATATAGGGAAGTGTTGTGTATCCTTTCTGGTCCACCCAGGCTAAAGTCCTGGCATTCAGTGTAATGCCTGAGTGCTTCTGGGATATACAACATACATAGCTTTTCATTCATGGTCAATATAGGGAAGTGTTGTGTATCCTTTCTGGTCCACCCAGGCTGAAGTCCTGGCATTCAGTGTAATGCCTGAGCGCTTCTGGCATATATAATTTACATAGCTTTTCATTCATTGTCAATCTAGGGAAGTGTTGTCTATCCTTTCTGGTTCACCCAGGCTGAAGTCCTGGCATTGACTGTAATGCCTGAGCACTTCTGGGATATATAAGAAAGTTTCACATAGCTTTTCATTCATGGTCAATATAGGGAAGTGTTGTCTATCCTTTCTGGTTCACCCAGGCTGAAGTCCTGGCATTCAGTGTAATGCCTGAGCACTTCTGGGATATACAACATACTGAGCTTTTTATTCATGGTCAATATAGGGAAGTGTTGTCTATCCTTTCTGGTTCACCCAGGCTGAAGTCCTGGCATTCAGAGTAATGCCTGAGCGCTTCTGGGATATATAACATACTTAGCTTTTCATTCATTGTCAATATAGGGAAGTGTTGTCTATCCTTTCTGGTCCACCCAGGCTGAAGTCCTGTCATTCAGTGTAATGCCTGAGCGCTTCTGGGATATACAACATACTTAGCTTTTCATTCATGGTCAATATAGGGAAGTGTTGTGTATCCTTTCTGGTCCACCCAGGCTGAAGTCCTGGCATTCAGTGTAATGCCTGAGCGCTTCTGGGATATACAACATACTTTAAGTTTTTTCATTCATGGTCAATACGGGGAAGTGTTGTTTATCTTTTCTGGTTCACCCAGGCTGAATGGAAGTTCTGCTATTCACAGTAATCCCTTAGTGCTTCTGGGATACCTAACATTCTTATTTTCTTTGACATTCACAGGTTAATCAAGGGAAGTGTTGTCTATCGGCCTTACTGGTTCACCCAGGCTGAAGTCCTGGCATTCAGTTTAATGCCTGAGCGCCTCTGAGATATTTGACTTACTTAGCTTTTCATTGATGGTTAATATAGGGAAGTATTGTCTATCCTTTCTGGTTCACCCAGGCTGAAGTCCTGGCATTCAGTGTAATGCCTGAGCGCTTCTGGGATATACAACATACTTTAAGTTTTTCATTCATGGTCAATACGGGGAAGTGTTGTTTATCTTTTCTGGTTCACCCAGGCTGAACGGAAGTTCTGCTATTCACAGTAATCCCTTAGTGCTTCTGGGATACCTAACATTCTTATTTTCTTTGACATTCACAGGTTAATCTAGGGAAGTGTTGTCTGTGGGCCTTACTGGTTCACCCAGGCTGAAGTCCTGGCATTCAGTTTAATGCCTGAGCGCCTCTGAGATATTTGACTTACTTAGCTTTTTATTGATGGTTAATATAGGGAAGTATTGTCTATCCTTTCTGGTTCACCCAGGCTGAAGTTCTGGCATTCAGAGTAATGCCTGAGGTTTTCTGGCATATATAATGTGAAGAAATTCTTGTGACGCAAACTTTTCTGTTATTTGAGCTCTTCACCTATATCTACAGCAGAGCGACAGGAATAAATAGTCGTTTGAGACAAAAATTTGAAAAACAGCTTCATTTACTGTTAAAAGTCGCCCTGCAAACCGCGACGGGAAGAGAACATCAAAACAAAAAATGCTGCAAAAAAACTCAATAAATAAGACAAGGCAAAACACTGCTGGTACATTTCTTTGCGAAGCTAGATCGTGAAATCTCTGATGCGACGTTTTTGTAGGGCGTAAACACACGACGACGATTGATTTCCTGACAAACTGGGTAATATGAGATAATATAAAGTATGAAACAACACGAAGTAACGCGCACAGCCTCAAGTGATCGATATACCGTATTTCCTTGAATAAGTGCCCACCCCTTGGCCATTCAAACTTGTAACTCTGAATAAGCGCGACACCGGAACCCTTTCTTTTTCAGCTTTCATAACATTTTAAACTTTTACTACCTTAGATGAATATGTTGGGAGAGATTCTTGCTTTAAGAGTTATATTACGCCGATGTATTATCTTTCCTTTTCATATGGCTGGCTTCGCAAGCGGTGCAAGATGCAGCGAATTCTCTGAGCTGATTGGCTATTAACCCTTGCTTATTTTTCGTTTTCTGCGGTGGCCAGCGTTGCAGCCATTTTGTCTTTGTGTAACCTGCAGGCAAGCTCTCGCTTGGCTCTTATCGCTTGGCTCAGGTTTGATTTTTCCTGCTTGGTCAATAACGGATTACTGGATCTACCGCGCTCTATGTTAATTTCCAAACCACTCTAGCGCACAGCGCTTGACTTAGTATTTAAAGTTGGTTTTTCGGAAAAAGTCAACGTCCCACCCCTCTCAAGAAGCTTTTACAATACAAAAATTCAAGGACTTTCTAAGGATTGGTTAAATTCATTGGGGGACTTGCCCTGAAATTAACAGACTTGCAAGACAGTATGAACCCTGTTAAAGTTCAAGGGAGTTTAAACTTGTTCGTAACGTGTCATTAAACGAAAGTTGGTCTTTGTCTGTTTAAAAGCTTTGTCAGCTTGTTCAACATCTATCTTGATTTGAAAACAATTATTATTACCCCCGGTCTCTGTTTATTCACGATTTTAATCATCGTTGCGGAGGAGGTAGCGCAAAGAGATTTTCAACACCAGTGCGTTAGTCACATCGTACCTATAATGTCTGTAATCTCTCGCAATTATCTAGAGGATTCCGGCACCAATATAGGTCATATGAAGGCCAGTGACAAAGAATCTTATGTGTACTGCATGAAGATCGTTTAAAAAAACTGGAACAGTGTGTAAACTATAAATGCGACATAAAATATCAGTGAGAAAAAGCCGCCATGTATTGTGGACTCTGCGTTAAACAGCAAAAGAAATTATAGGTTGTAATACGCCGAGTTTATTCCAATAACTGGTAACCGGATGCTCAAAAATTACAGCACCAAGCGTCAGCTGTCAAAGATTCCGAACACAGCGGAAAAAAAGTCGTCGGTTCTGGAATTTACTTTGTTTCCGATCCGAAAACAAAAATCTGGTAAAATTGATTAGAAAACAAAACACTCAGGCCGCCAGTTAAATGTCGTAGTAAATAAGCGTCGCAGCCTATGTCAGTATTAATGAAGTTAACTAAATCCGCAAGCATTGACTAAGAAATGTTTCTTCGACGTGACTGTAACTGCCGCAACACTCTCCGGGCGAGCGCTTTGTCTTGTCACTATTTTTAAGCGCCGGCCATGTACACTTTTTTCGGATACGGCTTCTTTAATTACCTTTTCACGCCATAGGATGATGACATGATTGCGTAAAAGTTGACGCCTCTATCAGATTAGGAGCGAAATACGATCAAAAATTTTACCCAAGCAAGCCACTGGTATCCAGCAGAGAATGCGGACTAAAAGTACGGATTCTCTGCTGGATACCTAGACTTTTTTTGGTTGCTAACGGCGTGAGGCTCGTTATGTACCATTCACACGGCCATTTTCCTCTAACGATGCACGAGTTGTAAAGGTTTGTTAGCGACGCAGCTAATTCACGTGCCCCAAGTTTAAGTATCTTAGCTAGGATACTCATGCCCTGTGACCTTGTTGGTCTTGAATGATTCGAGTGTGCATTGAACTTAAGTCTCATTAGTTAGTTCAAGAGCAATTGTTTGCTCTTTATGAAATTTTGCTCTAATCTGGGTGACATTTGGATGGTAACTCAGATCGGTTTCAGATAATCGTTTGGCCTTGTCGTCACCGATATCGTTAGCAAGGGTAGCAAAGTGAATGGCTAGGATCACTGTTCTGCTATAGTCGCTTGGTCTCTTACTCTGGTGCTGTTAACTTTTAAGTTGATTTCTGCATCTTTGCCGTTGCAGCTTTTTGAACCAAGAAAGAACATAAAGGTGCGGAAAAAGTCTCATGGCTTTGACTCCAAGTCGTTGGATTTCTTTGTCCAGTACTGCCTGATGGCAAGCCTCCGTTGTCTTTTTGCTTCATTGCGGCACTTTTTGTTAGTTTCCCAGTGTTCGGCACTTCTGTCCTTGTAGTAATTTTTGTACCAGTTGAAGCGACTGGAATCTCTCTTTTTATGGTTTTCCCTTGAGTCATGCAGTTTCGATTCGTTTTTGTTTTTTGATTACTTTGTGTTGTATTTTCTCTTAGGAGGTGATGTTACTTGGTGAGAATGGACAGTGTGATTTTTGATATTTCTAACTTTGTGTTTTAGTACACGTGAGAGTATAACAAATAGATAGACATTTATAAGTAGATTTAAGATGTTGTGAGTGCGATTCTTATCTTAGAGCTCTTCGTTGCGTTACTTACTATTATGCACTTAATTCAGATGTATGGGCATTATTCGTCTTGGGAAAATTATTCGGTGGTCTTTTGGCGTCAAAAAACACTCTATAAAGAGTAATCGTCGCAGCAATAGTTATTTCCCAGTTCTTGAAAGTGGTGCGTTAGGAAAAACTTGAAGCACTTGGGAAGGAGACTAGAGAAGGTGTTTTTTCTATAGTCAAATGACAGCGGTCGTCCATTCCTTCTTCATAACAGTTGTTACAACTTTCCCCTTGAGAGCACCAGTCAGGAAATTAGCGAACAGGATCTATGGTGTCAAAATAATTTTATTGCGAATGAAAACTACAAAACAACCCTCAACGCTAATCACTGAAGCTAATTACGTCGAAATACTGATCTTCATGAACAGAGGTGACAATATTTATCATACGTTACAATAATGTCCCTTTCTATGAACCGATTGTAGAAAAGATAAAAAAAATTGTGGTTTTGGTTTTAGCGATAGAACAAATATTCCGAAATTTTCTGTTTTCTCAAATTCAAAAGTCTGCTACTTATTTACTCATAATATGCCTGTTTATTCCTCTCTAGCATCCCTCAGGAAAAAAATTTTGACAGTGATTGACTTTATAATACCATGCAAATGTTCTTTCGCCTATTTTTACTTTCCAAGCAAGGTCACTACAAGCAACTCCCTGATGCTGCATCAGCATGTTCATCATCATTAATCTTTTTCCTGATGATCAATGCTTTATCTCGATATTGTTTTGCTTCATTTTAATTTCCGAGGTAACTGTAAACAACCCCCAGATTGTTGTAACTTGCAGCTAGATCTGCATGTTCTTCGCCATAATTTTTTTTCGTGATGAACAGTGCTTTCTCGTGGTAACTTTTGCTTCATTATACTTTCTGAGGTCACTGCAAACAACGCCCAAGTTGTTGTAACTTGCTGCTACATCAGGATGCTCCTCGTCGTAAATTTTTTTCCTGATATATAGTGCTTTCTCGTAATTTACTTTTGCTTCATTGTACTTTCGGAGGTCACTGTAGACGACGCCCAGGTTGTTGTAGCTTGTTGCTACATCAACATGTTCCTCGTCGTAAATATTTTTCCTGATGTTCAGGGCTTTCTCGCAGTTTTCTAATGCTTCAGTGCACTTTCCAATTTCACTGTAAAAAACACCTAAGTTATTGTAACTTTCCGCTACATCTGCATGTTCTTCGTCGTAAATCTTTTTCCTGATAAATAGCGCGTTCTCGTAGTATTCTCTTGCTTCATTGTACTTTCCGAAATCACTCTAAACAACGTCCAAGTTGTTGTAACTTGTTGCTACATCAGCATGTTCCTCGTCGTATATCTTTTTCCTGATGTTTAGGGCTTTCTCAAAGTACTCTTTTGCTTCATTGTACTTAGCGAGGCCACTGTAAACAACGCCCATGCTGTTGTAACTTGTTGCTACATCATGATATTCCTCGTTGCAAATCTTTTTCCTGATGAAAAGTGCTTTCTCGTAGTATTCTTTTGCTTCATTGTACCCTCCGAGGTCACTGTAAACAACTCCAAAGCTGTTATAACTTGTTGCTACATCAGCATGTTCCTTTTCGTAAATCTTTTTCCTGATGTAAAGAGCCTTTTCGTAATAATCTTCTGCTTCGGGATAACATCCGAGGACTTGGAAAAGGTTGCCCATGTTCTGAAAAACTTGCGTTGTCTCATCGTTTTCCCTGAAACAATCCTTTTCAGCGATTTTGATTGCCTCTTCAAAGCATGCTTTCGCAGCACTGTAGTCTCCAGTTAAAAGATAAATCTTTCCCAGGCCATTATACGCCATTGTTAGCAGGGTATGTTCTCCTCCGTCAATTTTTATGAGGATTTCGATAGCTCTCTCATGATATGATATAGAAAGTTTATCGCGACATGACATTCCTAACACTCTGCCATGCACACAGAGGGCTTTTGCTTTTACTAAGCGACCATCTCTTGAGTTGTCACTCTTTTCAGCGGCCAGTTCGCAAGCTGATGAAGAAAACAGGTTAGCATCATACAGTCTAATTGGATCACAATAAACAGCAGCTGTTCTAGATAGCCCTAGAATTATTGTGTTCGGAGTAATAAAGGATTTCAACTCCTTTATAAGAGTCACTTTATTTGGAAATGCAGCCGTAAGAATGTCATATAAAACTCTACAGTGGGCAATAACTTTTTATAGCTTCTCACACACCTCACCACTTTGTAGCAAATGTTCACGTTGAGATTCCATCAAATTGTGAAAAACGCGTATTACTTCGCTTATGCACTCAAGTCTTTTGCAAAGATTAGGCATGGAAATTCTTTCGGGGATTTGATGCACAATGTTATGCACCCGTAGATACCTTGGTGTCCTGGTTCCACTGTTCAAACAAATAACCAAGGAAGACTTCATAATTTTTGCCATGATTAATTCTTCTGTGTAGTCGGATGTTCGAGCTTTAATGAAATGAACTGCGACCTCCACAGGAACAGATTCTGAAGAAATTAACGAAAAAAGATCGAATGTCTGCAGGAGGACTTCGTCGGTTTTCGATGCATTGTCTAATGCCAACCTAATAGCAATGGTCATTGTCTTGGAATAAGCTGTGTTTTCCTTGGCGAGAGGTTCTTCCATACCTTCAAGGTTACCACAAGAAAGTGCTTCCTGATAATTCTTCCAGGAGTAGTTTGGCGAGCCATGATTCACAACTGTGTTTACGTAAAATGCAGCTGCTGCCAATGCGAGCGGCTGAAACTCAAGGACCTCAGCAATCTTCTCAGCTTTTTCCTGGCTTGAGATTTACAATACCTCTTTCAATAGCTCTAATGCATTGTTACGCTGCATTCCGGAAGTTAAGGATTCATGGTAAGTAAGAGGGACATTTGCAGATATTGAACTGCTGCCTTGAGTTGTAATCAGCACCTGACCGTGACCCCAGTCTTCACTACCTGACTAGGAAAGAGAGCTCCGAACCAAGGACAGCTCGACAACGTTATCACTGATTATCAGCCACTTAGAGAAACGAGTGGTCTTTGGCTTAATCAAACGCAAAAGACGCTGAATAGTTTCCCTGGCACTTTGCACTTTTGATATGTTGAGGTGATTCAGGGTGTACTCTGTAACTCCCAGTTGTTTAGCCAAGGTAAGGTACGAGTCAGCGAGAGTCTCGACGATTTCTGCATTTAGGCTCATAACAAAACTCAAACCTTTTTGTTCACCTGATGTCCCTGTAAAGAACTGTTTTCCAATTTGACGAGCAATTTTACTTTTTCCACATCCAGGCATCCCTGATATATAAACAGTACTAACTGCTCTACCAGATCCATCTTCAAGCTCTCTCATTTTTGCCATGGTTCTTCTGACGCCATCTTTTCGTGGAACGATTTTGCGCGTAAAGGTGAGATGACAAAAAGGCTCGACTTTAGAATTGATTTCTTGTGTTAGACATTCCACTTGGTCTTCTTGAATTCGCATCTTTTTGCGCGCCCCTTCCAAATCAGTGCTAAGCGATAGGTTTTCATCATCAGCGTTTTGGAAATCAGGCTTTGCTTGTTGTAGTTCTGACTGGAGATTTGCAGCCTTTGCCTTCAAGTTGTTGATTTCTGCTGTAGGAAAACTTTTCTGATTTTTAACTGTTTCTATGTCAGAGATTGGAAGACTCAAGGAGCTGAGAGCATTTAAAACCCTTCCTACGTAATTCTGAAATTCAGTGTCATCAAGTGTTGCCTCACTGATATGAGCAGTGTCATTTCTGACTCGACGAAGACCATCGATATCGTCTCTGATGGCTGTGCCAATCATTGAACCAATGGTATCCGAGTACAAAATGGAAAAAATTAAACAACTACAATCCCATTCTTCTGTTTTCCCCTTTTTTATTGTCGCCAGAAAACGAGCATTTTTCCTTTGACTCTTCTTGGACTCGTTGTTGTAGAAGTCCTGGCCATTTTGTGGCGTGTCTTTTCATTTTCCCAGGCTTGTCTTAAAACGGAAATCCCTTTCGGTTTTGAAGATTTTCGTTAGTCCCTTCGGAATTAAGTTGAAGGCGATGAGACATAGGCGGAAATAGTTTACGTGGTCTGATGTGTACTCCATTGTGAAATGTCCTGCAGTAAAATACAGCATAAACTGAATAACGATGTGATAAAATTTGAAGATACATAACTTAACCCGGAACAAGTCGCGCAATATCTGACTAATAAGTCATGCTTACCTTAGTCAATAGTGCGCATCACTTTTACAATTTATTTTCTCTTATTAGTTCGGAAATGATAAAAAATATTTGGAAATATAAACTATAGGTATGTCGCATGAGAGATTACTTAAACTGCAAACGCGGAAAATTGTTTTATACCATTGTGCAAGAAATTAAAAGAAAAAAATGAAACGAGTGTATATGAGCAAATGTTCGAGAAAGTCCACCAGCTGCAAGAACTTAATGAGAGGAATCTGATTTACAAGCTGATTTAGCTTTAGGTGTATCTTTTCCTCTTCGTGGTGAAAATTGGCTTTATTCGAGAGATAAAATTAAAAGCATTTTTTAAAGATAGGCCTGGTTAGGAAAGTTGCAAAGCAAGTATGAAGCTAAGGGCTTTGCCAAAGCCTTTTTTGTTTGCCTTGCGGTCAGGTTGCGTTCCAAGCATTTCTCAGAAGAGTTGATGGTAATTTTGTCTGTTGTTCAGAAATCCTCAGTGGATTGGGAGTTTAATTTGGAAAATAGGAAACGACCGACGTACTTTAGACAGAACGCATAATTACAATAACCTTTGTACTTAAACATATAGTCAATAGACATGGCAATCTTAAAACTGAAAATGTTCCTTCCGGAGGCTTTAGTGGACAATATGAGAGTCCAGTCCAGTGAAAATATCTTAGGAGAGGTACCGTGAGGAAACTGGATTCTAATCGCCTCGTATAACCAAAATTAAACTGTTCTGTGCATGTTTAAATACTGACTTGTTGCTTAAAGTTTTTGACATTTCACTCAGGTAAGCTTCAGTTTTACACTCACATCAGTTGCACGAGAGAGAATTTAAGCTTGAATAATTGACACCGAGTCCTGTTTACTCAACATCTAGGGCTCACCTAACCTTCGACTATTTCAATGGATTATTCTTTAATTATAGCTTAAGGGTCATGGAGTATCTAGATCGACTCGTCATCCAGAAAGCTTCTGTAAAAGAGTATTTATTATGTTAAATGATTGGGTTCTAATGCCTTGTTGTTTCTTGTTTGTTTGTTTGTTGTCTTCAAGGTTTTAACAACTTTCAATTCAAATGCTGAAAACAGCATAATCCAGAAAGATCTTTTGTATCATGTCATGGGAAAACACTAGTACTTGTTAGATATTTATTTATACACATCTTCCTTCTAAATTAATATTTCCAAAATGCTACAAAAGGGGCAGTTATTTTCTACAGCTCTGTTTATTAAAAGTCGTAGCGTCTCAATTCACTTTATTTTATTGCAATATTTCAGAAGATGACCTAACATAGGCTTGTAAGATGGCAAATTACAAAATGATTTTAGGTATGGTATTAGACCTTTGCAATTAATTAACACCAGATTTCCTTAAATATTGGTATCCTTTAAAACTGATTCAATTTGGCTGGGGGCGGCTTCCGTATAACATCTATGTAACCTTGAAATTATGTGCATGTTGTAAAACTGTTAAATATTTTCAAGGCCTGACACTTGACTTTAGGCCCTGTCTTTGGTACATGTGATGCTCGATGCTCTGTGTCAGAGCAGGCAAGGTTCCTTATAACCCTAAAGATCATTGTAGATGCAGGATATTTGACAATTTTTTTGTTTTGGACCCAAAAATATTTTGTTGTGATTCATGATGATGTATGATGTTGATTCCTTGACCATTTTATGAGTTAATATTTGGTTAATATTTGTTATAATCAACAACCACTATATATGTTCTGGTACTTGATTAATTTTTTGCTTTTTGACACTTTGTAGAAAGAGTTTTTAGATTTCCTTCTTCAATCGTATAGCTGTATCTTCAACCTCAACCATTAGGTTCGGTTTAGGAAGATTAAAACATAGGCACCTGAAATTGGGTCCTTCCAATCAGACTGCTACAGACATACATACATACATAGGTATATAGGTTAATTGACCACTCCCCATAGGGGGCTTTTCAGGGCCAATTCCCACCCATCCCATCCAGGGGAGAACATCCACCACACAGTAATCTCGTGCGTGGGAAATTAACGTCTCCTACCCCTAACCCGGCAGGAGACGAGGCCTACGGTTTATTCGTCCTTATCCGAGAAGACTAGAATATCTATCCACTTCTTGATTTTAGAAAGGTAGCAAATGATGTTATGTAGGGTGTTTCCTGGAATGGGTCAAGCCTGTAGCTTGATATATTGTTTGAGTGGTTTGTTACAGGATTTCAAAGGAGTAGTAACGAAATGATGCACTGATTACTTAATAATGCCGGCGAAAACAAATTAATGCTCTTCTCTCTATTATGGCTGGAGTACTGAGTAGCTCTGACAGCATGTGGTTAAATGAATCAATTTAGGGTTCTGATGCACAACTTCTGTCGACATGTGCACCCTCAAAATACCTCATCAATCCATTCGGGGTGGTTTGCATAGTCCAAGAGCAAACGTGCGTTAAAAAACAGACAACTTTCAGTTGAGTTTCAATACTATAAAATTCCCTATCGTTATTCTGTTACAGAGAAGATCAGTAAAAAGGCTGAAGGCGAGATGTCTCACAAGGCCAGTAAAGATGGTGATGGTAGAAAGACATTTAAATGTTTCCATTGTGACAAATGATTTAAAAGGGCAGCTAAACTTCGCGAACATATCAGAGTTCATTCGGATGAAAGGCCTAATAAAAGCAAGGTGTGTAACAAACCCTTAAGCCCAGCAAGAAACCCTTGCCGTCACAACCAAGTACATACGAGTGAAAAGCCTTTTAAGTGCGAGGTTTGCAGCAAGTACTTTAGCCAAGCAGGAGCACTTGGAAGGCATCACAGGGTGCATACTGGAGAAAAGCCTTTTCAGTGCAAGAGTTGCAATAAGTGCTTTAGCCAAGCAGGAAACCTTCGTAAACATCACAGCCGGGTACATATTGGAGGAAAGCCTTTTAAGTGCAGGGTTTGCGGACAGTGCTTTAGCGAAGCGGCAGACCTTCGAAAACATGACAGGGTACATACTGGAGAAAAGCCTTTTAAGTGCAAGGTTTGCGACAAGTGCTTTAGCCAAGCAGTAAACCTACGTCAACATCACAGGGTACATACCGGAGAAAAGCCCTTTCAGTGCAAGATTTGCGACAAGTGCTTTAGCCAAGCAGTAAACCTACGTCAACATCACAGGGTACATACTGCAGAGAAGCCCTTTCAAGTGCAAGGTTTGCGACAAGTGCTTTAGCCAAGCAGGAAGCCTTCGCCATCATAACAAAGTACACTTGGGCGGAGAGTTCAGCTGCTGGATTTGTCAGGTGTTATGTCGTACTGAGGGCGCCCTACATGAGCATTACGATGATCATATGAAACAAGCGCTTCGTACAATACGTTAAGTTAAGCAGAGAACTAAGTTTTAGAGACAAAGTTTGCTGTTGTTCTCCTTTTAAGTATAGCAGACCCTGAACTGTTATGTTTAACACTTTTATCAACTTTTCTTAAAAACTAGATTTTCTTATATAAGCTTTGTATCATGAAAACTTTGCTAATCACAGTAAGATTTATCATTTGTAGCTTTTCCTTTCAATTAGAGCACTAATTGGATAAAAAAATTCTGGCTCTTAGAGGATCTTGTTTTTTCTATTTCTATTTCTATTTCTATTTAATCTTTATTTAAACACGATCAATTCATCAGCCTATAAAAATACATATCACATACGCTAAGATATTCAAAATTAAAACTACATACTATAACACTAAAGCTGTTTTCCGTGAATGCCGTGCGTTAGACTTAAAGAAAGTCATTGATCTTACGTTTAAATAACCCCAGAGACTCTGTGTTCCTTGTATCACGTGGTAGACTGTTCCATAATGTGGCGCCAAAGCTAAAGCTTTTTCTGTAATAATTAGTGCGCGGTAGTGGAACATTAAGCTTATTGTCCCTGAGGTCATAAGCAGAGTCACGCCACGTAAACTTTGAATATAGATACCTTGGAGCTAGCCCGTGCAGACATCTAAACATCATGGTGGCTTTATGGATTTCCTGCTGGCGTGCAAGATTTTTCCACCCTAAAAACTCGAGTAGCTCAGTTGCATCAGCATCATAGTTAGAGAATGTCAACACACGGGCTGCTCTATTCTGCAATTTCTGCAGTTTGTCTCGTAGCATTTTCCCACAGCTACCCCAAACAATGTCACAGTAATCAAAGTTAGGTTTTACTAAAGCTTGGTAGATGAGATGTAAGGTTGATGCTGGGATCAGGTGCCTAATTCGCTTTAGGGCCCCGATACCAGAGGCGATCTTTTTCGTTAGTTTTTCGATGTGACTATACTAATCGAGTTTATCGTCTATTATTACACCAAGCGATTTTGCAGCTGTAACCTGGCTAACTTGAGTATTGTTCATTCTAATTGTTGGCGAAGCTGTGAGAGTATTCAGTCTCTGCCTCGACCCTATTAGCATGAATTCGGTTTTAGTCATGTTCAACGTGAGTTTGTTCGCTTGTAGCCAGTTGAAGACGTTTTCTAGGTCTTCATTTAGACAAAACTGAACGTTCTAAAGATTGCTTCCCGCATGTGTGAGGTGCGTGTCATCGGCATACATTCTCGGTTTACAATTTGATAAGCAATTTGGAAGATCGTTGATATATAATAAGAACAATAATGGACCGAGGATGGTCCGTTGAGGGACGCCGCAAGTCAACGAGTAGCTACTGGATAGCGACCCGTTGACAGAGCATTTTTGTGTTCGGTTTTCCAAATATGACTGAAACCATCTGAAAGATTTTCCATGTATACCATAATAGTTTAGTTTCGATAGAAGGATCTGATGATCAACAGTGTCAAAAGCTTTTTTCAAATCTAGAAAAATGACTCCATTGATTTTCTCGTTATCAATTTTATACGCCCAAGAATCTGTCGCTTCCAACAAAGCTGTTACAGTTGAATGATTAGCACAAAACCCTGATTGGTTTTGACATAGAATATCGTGCTCTTCCAGATAGGCATATAACTGTTCATAAACTATCCTTTCAAACACCTTCGCCATTATTGGAATCACCGATATTGGGCGGTAATTGTTAGCATCACCGCGGTCACCCTGTTTATAAAGAGGGGTAATCCTTGCATCTTTCCAGTCGTCTAGGAACGTCCCTTGGCTAATAGATTGATTGAAAATATCACATATCGGTACATAGATAAGATCAGCACATTCCCTGATAAACCTAGCAGATATTTTGTCAAGGCCCGTTGCCTTTGACTTGTGTAGTTTATTTAAAAGTGAAAATACTTTAGTTGGATTGGTGGGTTGGAGCTTAAACCGTTTATCTGTTGCGGTAAGATATCTTTGATAGCTACCAGTATCACAATTTATCTCACTGGCAAGTTTTGGACCAATATTAGCAAAGTGGTTATTGAATTCGTTTGATAGCTCCATCGGATTAGTTATCGTTGAATCCGTTCACTTTTAGTGACGCCACTGGCGTTTTCCCAGATTTTCGAGAAGTTAGCTCGTTTATAGTCTGCCAGGTCTTTCGGGAGTCGCTGGTGTGCTTATTAAAACTATTTTGGTAATAAACTTGCTTAGCTGAGCGTATTTGCTTATTGACTATATGTCTTTGTTTCTTAAATAATGCCCAGTCGTTAGCATCCGGTTATTTTCAAAATTGGACAAGCATGTAGTCCTCTTACTTATTCATTCTATAACTAGTCAGTTGTAATTTATCACTGCTCAGTCAGGCCATTGATGTTTAATTAGTCGGGCGACCGACTATAGGTTTACCATCGGGTTTCTCTACAGAACTCCGTCACGTGCAATGGTGAATACCGCAGACACGTAATGATAAAGGCGCAACCTTTTTTCCACGATTTCAAAGATGGCGGATATGTCGAATGTATTAACAATTTACGTCATCTTTTCTACGCTCAAACATACAGACCCACTCACCGTTCGTGGTAGACCCACTCTAAAAGATGGCGCGTGTAATGAGCGTATATTTCGAACCGGTCGTTCCTCGAACTCAAGATAGTAAAATAATCAAATGATTTAGCGAAGGTCTCTCTAGAATCAAACCAGAAATCAAATGAGTTATCAGTGAACACTGAAATGTGGATGTGGACAGAGTGACAGGAGAACATTTGCTGATAAATACAAGGTGCCTCGTGATCAAACTCTTGGAAACGACAACAAAGATGCCATGTTGGACTTTCATCAGTGAGGATAGACGTAATTGTTATATTTATGTGTCCTCTATCGTGATTATTAAGCTTACATTTGTTATGCTTTTGCTCAAACAGAGTATATTATCCGCTGTTTTTTTCTGTTCGTTCCATTAGTTATGTCACTTTTGTACGAATATTAAATTCACGTTTTTGTTATGCAGGAATGTTTGTTTGGTATCAAATAACGCGGTGTCAAATGAATGTGATGTATAATTTGGACAAAGTAGCGCCATGCATACAACAAAAGTGTGACGAATCAGCGTTGCGTGCACAACAAAATGATGTCGCAAAAGAAATAAAATATGGAAAAGAATTCAGATCTCATCATGCGGTGTTTGTTAATCATTGTAATATTAACAGTGTGATTCAATAATTGAGGAATATCAGTACAGTATGTCTACTGAAAGGGCTTTTGAATCACTCTTGTCATAAAATTACTCTTCATTTATTCTGACAATAGAATGTAAACGGTGTCAGTATCTATCATACTGATAATGGGAGTTATAATATATTTGATTTTCATGCAAGAGACGAATATGGTCGCAGCCATCCCTTAGATACAACAGTACTATTAGAAGTACCATCAATTCAGGGCTTAGTACAGTATTTCCAGACTATGCATCTAAAAAGGGCAGATTTATACACGAGTCTTAATATTTGTGGAGTTTTGAGATATCAGTCCAAATGAAAGCTCAAAGCTATGGGATGTTCAGTGGTTTAAAAAATACAGAAAAAGTTGGAAAACTTAATTTTCAACAACTACAATGGAAATACAGGGTTTTTATTGTGGCTTGCAAGTTACTGTTGGGTATTACTTGTATTTTTCGACAAACAGTCAGAGCAAAGTACAAGTTCTCCTTGTTGACCTATGAAGATACTTGTGAACCTGCAATACAACAAATAAAAATAAGTGGTATACCATCAATAGTACGAGCTATTTTTAATATTGTTGCCAAGAAACTTAAAACAGATATTGTTCACTACGAAATACAATTTTTGTCTTGCACATCTAACATGGACTTTCATCAAATCAGACACATGCAAAAGCACAGACGAAAATATACCGGTAATTATGATAATTTGGAACCTGCTCCAAAAATGAAAAGACTGCAACAGATAAATTTTACAAACAAAATCAAACTCAAAGTTAGACAACAGCAAGAGAGTGAGACAATCCCAACTATTTATGTCTGCATTAATTAATTCAAAGTGAAAATCAGGTAAGGTCCTTATTAGGTATGCTTTGTATACAATGTTTTCAAGATGAAATATACTTACTTGCATTCAGACCATTATGATTACAATTTCATAATATATCTTTTAAAACATGCATCAATTGGCATGTACTTATCACTCTTGGGAAGGGGGGACTCCTTAAATAAAAGGGACTGGGGTGCTCGTTGTACCTTTTAGGGGTTAGAAAAGGCGGGTTTGGTACCTCTTGGGCTGTTCAAACTCAAAAGGTCCACGGCAGCAGCTTCTGTGATACCTTTTAAAGTATTGCACCAAAAATGTGACAGCTAGTGTGTTGTTGTAGAATTGGTGTCTCTCAGGGGTGAAAAAAAATTTTATGCCACACCCACAAACCAGGACCTTGGTACCTCCTTAGCATCTCTTTTAGAACCACTGCGCACCACGAATGGTCAACACTTCATTCAAGGTTAGGCCAACAAGCGACATGACCTCTAGCCTCTTCAGTTTAGTAATCCCAGATGTAATCAGCGATGTAATCAACAAAGCTTTCTCAAGGACTATCAAACACGTGGTTCTATTGTTCTTTAACTTGACAATATTTAAATAAGAATTACAAAGGAACGGAAAACTTCTCTTTGAAGCTAAATGATATACATTGAAATATTCATATGCCGAAAATGAAAGAGTATGCTGAATAAACTCTATGCCATTAAAAATAGGAAACAGGTGAGAATTCACAGCTTTGATACCGAAAATATACCCATGGTAATTACAACAGAGCAGCTTATAAAGTAAAATGAATAAATACAATTAAAAGTTAAACTTTCCGCTTCTCTATGTTAACTACATTTCCACGAAAATAAGCAAAGGTATCGGTATTGTTGCAAGGCTAAAACACTTGGTACCGCTCACTACTCTTATAAACATTTACCGCTCGCTCATTGAACCGTATATTTCCTATGGTCTCGTTGCTTGGGGCCAAGCCGCGAATACTCATCTAAAGAAAATCGTCATTTTACAGAAGCGGGTTCTTCGTCTAATGTACTTTTCCGATTATACATCTCACAGTGCTCCTCTTTTTAGTCGTTCGGGAATTCTACCGATAAAAATGCTTTACTTCAAATTGGTTGCCTCTCTGTTACATGACATCAAAAATCGCTGTGCTCCTCCCAATATTTCTGAACTTTTTACTCACTCTGAACAGGTTCATTCCTACTCTACTCGTTTCTCAGTGGCTGGAAGCTTTTATATAAAACAGGCGAGAACAAATCATCAGTTGTTTTCCTTTTCTAGAGTTGGTGCGAAAATATGGAATGGCATCCCCCCTGAAATTCGTAAGCTAAGGAAAGCACCTTTTAAACGTGAGCTAACTCACTTGCTTTTGAAAATTCTTGAAATTGAGGAGATGAATGTTGACTTGCGCTACCTTGACCTTTCTAGCTTATATTTGTATTTCAACTGATTAGCTTTCTCTTTGACCTGTTAAAATCTCCCTTGTGTGACTGGCCCAGTTAAAACCTTTAACATGATTATCACTACTATTATTTATTATTTATTTGCTCATTTATTTATTTATTTCATTGTTGCGTGTGTGTGTGTATGTATGTGTGTGTGTGTGTGTGTGTGTGTGTGTGTGTGTGTGTGTGTGTGTGTATGTGTGAGAGCCCATACAGTGTCTGTTTAGATAGCTCGCCTAGAATAGCTTTGCTAACTGCGGGCTACAAAAGCCTTTATTTCTTTAATTTTAAAAAAATAAAGTCAATGTTGTTGTTGTTGTTGTTGTAGTTTGATTGTATGAAAGGAAATTTAATTTACGAGTATAAACTCAGCTGCCAACTACCATAAGAACTAATTTTGCCAGAAAGATCATTAACACTTCTATTTACCTAAAAATTTCACCAGAATTGAACAAGAAAAGTACTGAGTGAAGGTGTAGTCTGATCGTCCGGGTGAGTGTAGTCCTGAGAAGGACTGTTGTCGGTGGCAGTGACTGATGTTTCGACAACCTGTGCGGAAGTCATCATCAAAGTCAAGTGAATGATTGTTGTCAGTAGAATGTTCTTATTCCAGTTCGTGTGAAATGATCGGTTGGTTTTGCCGTGATGTTATTGGCTGTAAGACTCAAGTGACGTAAGTCGGTCGTGATTGGAAGAAAAGTACTGATGGGCAGCTGCACACGATGATGATGAAGACAAAGTAACAATGCAAAATCTTATTTCCGGAATTCCAAAAACTACTGTGGCTTTTCAATATTTTTTTGAATTACTAAAACGAAAGAAACTCGCATGAATTGAGAACGCTTGAATAACGAAAACAACGAAAATTTCTACCTCTCATTTAGGTGAGCTTCAGTTTAGACTCACATCGGTTAGGTGAGAGAGAATTGTAGCTAAATATTAATAGTTGATAACGACTCCTGTTTACTCAACATGTAGGACTCACCAAACCTTCGACTAATTCGATGGATTATTGTTTCGTTCAAGGGTCATGGAGTATCTAGATCGTCATCCAGAAGGCTTCTGTAAAAGAGTATTTATTATATTTAATGATTAGTTTTTAGTGCTTTGTTGTTTCGTGTTTGTTTGTTTATTGTCTCTAGGATTTTAACAACTTTCATTTCAAATGTTGAAAACAGCATAATCCAGAGAGATCTTTTGTACCAGGTCATGGGTAATCCCTTGCTTGATGTTTTTTTATGCGCATTTTTCTTCTAAAAGAATAGTTCCAGATACAAAAGGGGCACTAAGTGTCTACAGTTCTGTTTCTTAAAAGTCATAGTGTCTCAATTCACTTCATTTTATTGCAATATTTCAGATGATGACCTAACATCATAGGCTTGTAAGGTGGTAAATTACAAATATTTCTATGTACAATATTAGAATTTTGCTGTCAATTTTCTTTTAATATCGGTGACCTTTAAAACTGATTAATTTGGCTCTTTATGACATCTATGTAATTAGTAAGTAAAGACTTTTTTTAAAGAGGGTAGCACTAAAATAGTATAAATACTAACAAACCCGTGGCCCTCTAAACTGAATTATGTACAATACGGATGTTAAAAACTATGGCATAAGTAAAATAAAAGAGATAAGAGGTAAAATAAATTAATAGTACAAAAGTATAACTAAATCACAGAATAAAATGATTTAAAAGCTGCTGTTCTTCAAATAATTTTTTCCAAAGAGAGTTCCTAAAAGAATTTAGCGACGCTATTTTCCGCATGGATAGCAATAAGCTGTTCCAGGCTTGACAGGCAGTCACAGTAAATGTTGTTCCTCCTTCAGCTTTACGTTTGATAACAGGGCGAGCAATATTGAAGTTGGCATACCTAGCCTGCTGTGAATGAGTGTCGCTAGTAAGCTTAAATAAACTTTTAAGATATGTGGGTACTTGCCCCTGTACACGCTTGTATATAATACAGCATTTAGTTAGTTTAGCTTGTTCGAAAAATGGTATCCAGTTTAGTTTATTGGACAGTTTGACGGAGGAGACTTGACAATCGGCGTCTAGAATAACTCTAGCAGCCATCTTCTGCAACTTTAGAACACGGTTAAGGCAATGTTTATCACAGCTCGTACAAACCACATTTACATAATCAATTACCGGTCTTATCATGGCGTTATAAAAAATAAGTCGATGTTTTAGAGGTAGACAATATTTAATTCTCTTTAAAATTCCTATCCGCTGCGAAAGCTTTTTATTCAATTTCTCCACATGAGTGATAAATGTTAGTTCGTGGTCGATATCTAGTCCCAAAAGCTTTGCACAACGAAAATTGTCAAGTTGTTTTCCATTAACAACTACAGCAAGGTCATGGTTAATTCTGGTATTTATTGATAAGTATAATATCCAAAACTGGGTCTTTCCAATCACACTGATGATGTTATGTACAGTGTTTGCTGTAATGGGTCAAGCCTGTAGCTTGATATATTGTTTGAGTGGTCTGTTACAGGACTTGAAAGGAATAATTACTTACTAATACCGGCGAAAACAAATTAATGTTCTTCTCTTTATCATGGCTTAAATACTGGGTAGCTTGGAGAGCATGTGGTTAAATGAATCAATTTAGGGTTCCGATACATAACTTCTGTCGACATCTGCACCCTCAGAATATCTCATCAATGCATTTGTGGTAGTTTGCATAGTCTAAGGGCAAACGTCAGTGCTTTTTAAAAATAAGACAACTTTCAGTGGAATTTGAATACTTCTAAACTTCCATATTGTTATTCTGTTACAGAGAAGGTCAGTAAAAAGAATTAAAGCGCAATGCCTCAAAAAGTTAGCAAAGATGGGGATGGTAAAAGATATTTAACCGTTTTTTATCAAGCCACGCATACATTGTTGTATTTTAAGATAATCACACTAAGAAAACCACAACAACCACATGGTGTGTTCTCTCTCCTTTATTCACAATGCATCATGAGTATGATGACTTATGAATATATTACACTACTTTCCCCCACAAAGCAAAATGGGGTTTCTTTTTCAACATAACTCAACAATAACAATCAACAAATGAAAATACCTAGATGCTCAAAGGTTAAGTTTATCAACAGTTTTTTTAATTCTCTCGGATCTCCTCAAAACACATGGAGAGGCGGAGGCCTCATGACCTAAACAAATAGGTGCCATCGGCACAACTGAATTTGAGTTATTTAGTATCGGTGACAATTCCGAGGTTTTGGCAGGATTTTCCTTTACATCTTGCTCAGGCGGTTCATATGACTCAGGAACCATAACTTCAGCCTCCTCAACCTTATCAGGTGCATTGTCACAAGCCCTTACCATGTGATCAGTGTGAACATAACGATTCCGATATCCTGTTTTAACAATATATGTTCTGGGACCACAGAGTTTAATAATTGTCCCTGGAACCCACCTATCAACCTGAGATTTTGGTCTGGTGTTTCGTACACGCACTCTATCATATACTTGGAAAAATCTCTCTGCATCAACTTTAGGATCCTTATAAACTGCTTGCTTAGTTTGCTTGTGTTGAACAGCTTGTTCTAGATCAGGTTTAACTAAATTTAGCCTTGTTCTTAATTTACGCTTTACCCTGAGTTCTGCTGGGGTCACACCAGTGGTGCTGTGAGGGGTTGTGCGATACCTAAACAAAAAATTTGCCAATCTATGCTTCATGGATATTCCCTTAGTTCCCTCCAATACTTGCTTTATCAATGCTTCTTTCAACACTCTCACAGACCTCTCAGCTGCCCCATTGGATGGTGGATGATAGGGAGGGACCAAAGTGTGCTTTATTCCATTTTTACGCATAAATTCAGAAAACTCATGGCACACAAATTGTGGACCATTGTCAGAGACTAGCTCTTCTGGTAAACCATGCTCTGCAAAGATCAACCGTAACTCATCAATTGTTTTATCAGCCGTGGTTGAGGTCATATGTTTGACCTCTATCCACTTGGAGTGGCTATCAACAACTACTAGGAAGTAATCAGCTTCTTTTTGACAGAAATCGACATGAATTCTCTGGAATGGTTTACTTGGCCACTTCCATGGAATTAAAGGTGCACATGGTGGAGAACTCCTAGTGCTCTGACACACTGTACAAGACCTCACTACATCCTCTATTTCCTCATCCATTTTGGGCCACCACACACATGAGCGTGCAATTGCCTTCATCCCGCACATGCCAGGGTGTTCCCAGTGCAACTCCTTCAACATTTTGACTCTTAGAGAAGGTGGGATGATTACTCTTGAACCCCAAAGAATACAGCTTTGCTCACAGGACAACTCTAGCCTACGATTGTGATAAGGTTTTAGTGTTTCATCCTCACATCTGTCTGGCCATCCAGACATAACAAAATGAAGGACCTTGCTCATTGCTGGATCATGTTGGGTTTCTCTAGCAATGTCTTTGGCTAAGATGGGAAAATCATCATCAACAGCACTTACACGATAAATTGAAGCTTCACCAGCTAGATCAGAGCCTTTGCGTGGCAGTCGTGACAATACATCACAGTTGGCATGATCTTCAGATCGTTTGAATACAATCTCATAGTCATATGCTGACAAAACTAGGGCCCATCGCTGCATCCGGGCTGCAGCTAATGTGGGAATAGCCGACTTTGGTCCGAGAATTGACAGCAGAGGTTTGTGATCGGTGACCAAAGTAAACTTCCACCCATATAAGAACTGACGAAACTTCTTTACCCCATAGATGATCGACAGTGCCTCACGCTCAATCTGGGCGTAATTCCTTTCACTAGACGTTAAAGTTCTTGAGGCATAAGCAATGGGCTTTTCTCTGCCGTCATCCATCACATGACTAATGACAGCTCCGAGCCCATAACTGGAGGCATCACAGGCCAGCCTAAGCTCTCTAGTGACGTCATAGTGAACTAGCAGAGAGTCACTTGTAAGGCCTTCTTTTACAGGCATCATAGGCAGGCATCATAGGCAGGCATCATAGGCACTCAGTAGTCCAAACCCATGCCTTTCCCTTCTTCAAAAGATCATGAAGGGGTGCTAGAGTACTCGCTAGGTTTGGAAGAAAGGAATGGTAATATTGGATCATTCCCAGGAATGACCTTAACTCACTGACATCACTTGGTACTGGTGCTTTTCTACCTGCTTCAAGTTTTTCTTCGACTGGCTGTAGTCCAGCTTCACTTATTCGTAGGCCAAGGTAAATTACATCTTTTTTGAGAAATTCGCACTTGGATAGCTTCAAGTGTACATTATATTTGTGCAGGCGTTCTACTACCTCTGAAAGGATTCTCAGATTTTCCTGAGAGTCTGCACCACGTATGAGAATATCATCTTGCTTGCAAACACACCTTTCTACTCCCTGTAATATAAGGTCCATTTTTGCCTGGAAGAGTTTTGGGGAGGATTTAACCCCATAAGGAAGCTTGGTGTAAGAATACAGCCCCTTATGTGTATTTATGGTAAGGTATTCTTGGCTTTCTTTGCCAACACTAAGTTGAGCGTAAGCGTGCGACAAATCAAGTTTGCTAAAAACTTTGGAGCCGCTAAGAGCATTGTACAAGTCCTGTGTAGTTGGAAGAGGGTATGGTTCATCCTCCACTGACTGGTTTATAGTGACCTTATAATCACCGCATATTCTGACTGATTTGTCAGCTTTGGGTACTACTACTACTATTGGGCTTGCCCACTCAGACCTCTCAACCTTCTTTATGACACCATTCTTCTCCAGCTTATCTAGCTCACTCTCAACTGCATCTTTTAAGGCATATGGCACCTTTCTGGGTTTAAAGAAAACAGGTTTTGCCGCTTTTTTAACAGTTATATGGGCTTCCAACCCCTTAGGACCTTCACAACTATCCTCAAAGAGAAAATTGTGCTTTGCAATTAAGTTGTCAAGCTGACTTGTCTTTCCATGAGGTTCTGGGCTTCTAATCTGAAAGATTTTTTCCCAATCCAACTTAATACAACTAAGCCACTCCCTCCCAAGAAAAATTGGTTTCCCTGTGTAATCTGCAACTAACAAGGGTAACGAGTAAGTTTGGCCCTTATACACCACATCACATCTCATTTCTCCACACACATTTACCAGCTCCCCCGTGTAGGTCTTAAGTATAGCGTTTGAAGGTGCAAGGGAGAAGTTACTAAATTTTAGTAAGTAGGTACTCTTACTCATACTTGAGCGATCTGCTACAGTATCCGCTTTCATCTCGCACATACAACCATTGAGTGACATGTTAACTTTGTACCCATGATTCTTCGACACAGTGGTTTCGACAGAAAATATACCCAGTTCATCATATTCATCATTATTTTGCATGTTTTGAATGCTACCCTTAGGCGAAAACGAGTTGACTTTGTTTTCTTCACTTTTAGCACGACATACTGTGGCGATATGCCCTATTTTTGAACACCTAAAACATTTAGCATTTTTAAACTTACAAATATTACAGTTGTGTTTTCCTCCACATCTAAAACATGATTTGTTGGACAAGTGTTCCTTTGCGCTAACTTTCTCAGTTTTAAGTTGGTTAACAGTTTCTCTTTCACTTTCTCCTACGGCAGCAGCAGGGTGAAATTCTTGTGAATTCCTCTCAGCCATCTCCATGGACTTTGCAATCTGACATGCTCGATCAAACGTAAGGTCTTCGGTATTCAGCAACTTGCTTTGTATCTTGACATTGTTGAGACCACAAACAAATTGATCTCTCAGAGCTCTGTCCAAAAACAGTCCACAATTGCAGTGTATAGACAACTTCTTTAATGCAACAATGAAGTCATTCACGGATTCACCTTGCTTTTGATTACGTGTGCCAAAGTGAAAACTTTCGGCAATCTCGAGTGGACGCGGATTGTAGTGTTTTTCCAGACATTCGATTATTTCGGTCAGTGGAATTTCCTTTGGTTTCGTGGGCGCCACAAGATTGCTTAGTGTAGAATAAACTTCTGGCCCAACTTCTGTGAGAAAAATTGCCCTTTGTCTTTCTCTGACCAGTTCGTTGGCCGCCTCTTGACGTTCGCCCGCTCCTTCGACGATACCGTTTACAGTGAAAAACATCTCAACTCTTTCAACATAGGCGCTGAACATCTCTTTCTCGGGACTAAACTCCCCGACTTTATCAAAAGGTGCACTAGCAGCCATCCTCGTCGCCAGGAATGTTGTATTTTAGGATAATCACACTAAGAAAACCACAACAACCACATGGTGTGTTCTCTCTCCTTTATTCGCAATGCATCATGGGTATGATGACGTATGAATACATTACATACATCATTTAAATTTGTACCACTACTGTTGTTATTTGTTTCTTGTTGAAATTAAGAGACAACATTATGTAACTGTGTACATTGCAAGGGTATTTGATGTGACACCTATTGCAGCCTAAAACACCCACAATGATTCCCGATTTCCATTGCAGTGAACCGTTTATATAATAACAAATGCCAAAAATCCAGCATTCTGCTCCAAGAGCAACACTGAAAAAGTGTCTATCTTTTAAGATCAAAACTTGCTCAAGAAATCAAAAGTTTCCATTCAAAACACACCTCAGGGCCAGATCTTGCTGTTTGGCTGGAAAGTGCCTTCTCACTTTATCCGCTAGCCCTTGTTCCTCCCTTTGACGAAAGCTAGTGTCGCAAACACAGCCTTTGCCTCGCTTATGACCGAAAATAATTCTGTGAAATTCCACCACAACTCGAGAAGGGAACTAATTTAATTTAATTTACTCCATTTTCACTGCATTATTTGCAGTGGGGAAGGACTAGAAAGGAACATACGAACCATTCGTGCCAGTCCACCCTCCCACCCATCCCAATCCAGAGGAGGACATCCATCACACAGTATTCTCGTGTGGGGGAAATTTACGTCTCCTACCCCAACCCTGCAGGAGACGGGACCTCCATTTATTCGTCCCTATCCGAGAAGACTAGAATATCTAACCATTTCTTGATGTTATAGAAAGGAAGAAAATTCTTCTCAATTATTTTAAAACCTTGACTGTTGGTCTGGCCGGGGCTCGAACCCTCGACCTCCCGCACAACAGTCCAGCGCTCTATCTATTGAGCTAGCCGGGAGGCGGTTTTTGAGCTAAAGGGGAGGCGGTTTCTAAATGTGAACACTTCACATTTCCATTTTGACAAATTATTAGAATCCTGTCGGACTACCCAGTCCTACCAGCAAAATATCACATCCCTCGAGACTTTTGCCACTCAAAACTGGCCCAAAAAGCCTTGGTAGGTCCTAGTAGCCATCCACAGATGGGCCAGAGAGACGACTTCACTTGTGAACTCGCCAAACTTGCATGAAAGCATTTTGGCGCTCCAGTCTACATGAAACTACCTGTCACCTCTGTTTTCTTTCAGAGGCTTGCCTCTACCCACATTCCAGCTTAATGATGCTGTCCTGAGAGCTTCTGTAGAAAGAAAATGGTTCGAAAAACACTTATAAACGCGAGAAAACGAGTAGATTTGAACGCATCCAAACACGAGCGGTTGATCTAGGTCACATGACCCCAAAGTCTGAGCCCATGGTGTCTCAAAACCGCAAATATTGTAAGGGATACTTCATATAACGACAAAAAAGTGAGCTTAAGTTTTGTATGGCCAAATGATTAGGTTCTGTCTGCTGGGAAAGGGTTAAATGCTTCTATTTTGACAAGTGTTTTAAAAGAGCACATAAATTTCGCGAACATATCACGGTTCTTTCGGATGAAAGGCCCAATAAAGCAAGGTATCTAACAACCCTCAAGCAAAAGGAAGCCTTCGCCGTCACAACCAAGTACATACTAGTGAAAAGTCTTTTAAGTGCAAAGTTTGCAGCAAGCTAAGTGCTTTAGCCAAAAAACCTTCGCAAACATCACAGGGTACATACTGGAGAGAAGCTTTTTCGATGCAAGTATTGCAATAAGTGCTTTAGCGAAGCAGGAAGCCTTCGTAAACATCACAGGGTACATAATGGAGAAAGGCCTTTTACTTGCAACGTTTGCAATAAGTGCTTTAGCCAAGGAGGAACACTTCGAATACAAAACAGGGTACATACTGAAGAAAAGCCTTTTAAGTGCAAAGTTTGCAATGAGTGCTTTAGCCAAGCAGGAACACTTCGAAAACATGACAGGGTACATACTGGAGAAAAACCTTTTAAGTACAAGCTTTGCAGCAATTGCTTTAGCCATGCGGGAGACCTTCGAAAACATGACCGGGTATATACTGGAGAAAAGCCTTTACAGTGCAAGGTTTGCGACAAGTCCTTTAGCCAAGCAGGACACCTTCGCCATCACAACAAAGTACACTTGGGTGGAGAGTTCAGCTGCTGGATTTGTCAGGTGTTATTTCGTACTGAGGAAGCCCTCCATGTGCATTACGATGATCATATGAAACAAGCACCTCGCACAATTGGTTAAGTTAAGGAGTTCTACGTTTTAGAGACAAGGTTTGGTGTTGTGTTCTCCTTTCAAGTATAACAAGCTCTGAACTGTTATGTTTAACTCTTTTTTATCTTTTGTTTATAATAATATTTTCTTACATAAGCTTTGTACCATGGAAAACTTGGCTAATCGCAATAAGACAAATGAATAAAGGAGGTAAGTTTCTAAAGAAACTGTGGTGCTGCGTCGGTGGGTGTAACAAGGTAATCTGGTTATATTAACTAAGGGCCTGTTCGCAGTACGCGAATTTTTGTTTGTTTTGCGAATAAATCTGTCAACGCGAAACCATTTCAGTGCAAACATCTTTTTGATCCACCAACAGTTTCGCAAGTGCCACCAAACCTCATAGATGCCGTCAACTAGATTTGGATGCCAATCCCAGAATACTTCAGACATTCAATTGAAAATTTCTTTAAATGCATAGTGAAATATTAAAATTTTCAGCTGAAAAATTCTCTTCATAACATATGTCATCAAAAGTTACTAAGACTAAAATTTTCTAGAGATATTCGTTGTTTGCTTTATCAGATTTGAGTAAAGAGATATTTTAAATTTCTTTTGCTAAGCTTTGAAGCAAAGAAATTCAACTAAATTTAAGGTGTCACTTCTTGAACAGAAATTTCTGGATTGTCACCATTGGACTCTTACATTTCAAGTCATTTCTGTTTGCCTAAGGATCGTAATCTGCAAGTCCTATTGAAGAAAGGTACAATCACCCCCAGAAATCTTTCACCCCCGAATCAAAGGCCTCACTTGAATCGGATAGATGACTCAAGAGTAATGACTTATATGAAGACAGTCTTGTTTTCAACCACTCTGTAAACAGCATCATTTAAAAAAGAATAGATATCTGTTAGGAAATTATTAGTAGCGTTTCTACATTTTTGTGTTACTTTCGTCTTGTCTAAGTCTCTTGTCTCGCCAAAGTATGATCCTTCAATTACGAAAAAAAAAAAAAAAAAAAACCAAAATTTAACGAGACATGTACTGGCGCAGTGTAAATTATACAAATCAGGTACAAAAGGCGTACGTCAGCCGTGGAAGTTTTAGGGCCCCTCTTTTAAGAATAGCTTCCTGATCAAAGAAACACGTTAACAGCAAAAATATAATATATATATTTTTGCTTGCATATCTATGTCGATAGAGCTTACCCAGGCTTTTTGTAGGATTGGAAGAGCATTAAAATCCGAAAATATGAAACCTCAGGAGTCTAATATTAAAATAAATATAATTTCCTTTCGGTGGTTGAACATAATAGCGGAAAATCATGCATGAAGTTATATTAGAGACTTTCCCTTGTAGTCGAGAGCTTGTGGCGTTGATTGCGTTCAGTTCAGTTGCAATGAAAGACAAATAAATTAACTTTCTAACTTTCCTTTCTTAAGGCCGACGGAGGAGCCATTTCAGCCTTGTCAAACAATGATAATATATTACAAAAAACAGATAGCATGTTTGCAGAACCGAATCATTTTTAACATACCTTCAATATAGACGCAAAGTTTGGTTCTGGATGAACAGACCTTTCTCTTTTGCATCGTAAACCAAAATCTACGTTAGGAAGAATCTAAGATGAATAACTTTATCGAGGTAGATCCGTCTACAGTGTGATGAAAGCCTCTAGAGCCAACAAAAGACGAGAAACGAAGATATGAATAATCAACGCACATATTATTTTAAGACATTGACATTGTAAATGGAAAGAATGTTTCTGCTTCGCTATCCCTCAGCTCATACACCTTTCTTAACTCAATAATTGGGTATTTCTGTTATGAATCTACCTTACCAAGTCACAACGACAATAAATTGGCCTTTGTGCTGACTTAAATCTTAATTCAAGTTTTGATATTTCGTTGTGATGTTCACGTGATGTCCACATGGGTTTCCCTCAAGATAGAAAGAGGTAAAGTGATGCATCAGCAAATCGAAAGAACCTGTGATGTATGACTTGACTTGTAAAAGCGAAGTCAAGGCCGAACTGATATATAACAACTTGTTTACGGAACATTCCATCAGCAAGCTAATCTATTTGCTTGGCCATCAAAAAATGTCAAAATGTAAAGTAGGCCATTTCCCGAGATGCCGAACACCTCTGTCTACATAATTATATATTAAACAAAGAGATGAAGAAAATAAAAGAAAACTTACGCAAGTAAATTCTGTGCTTTTTTTTTAGCAAACCCATTGGGCATCAGAGCCAGCTTCCGTGATACCTTCAAAAGAGAGCACCCTATCTGCTATTAAATATTTGAACAAAAAGCAGAATGAATTTTACAAGGAGTCAAATTTTTTTTGATTTTTGACAAAGACTTCTTTTTATAGTTGTTTTCTTTGAAGGCCTTATATCTTGACATGCTTTCATTTGCCCTAATTAGCGATTTTATAATGGTTCGAAAATTCTCGTTTTAAACAAATTCCAAACGTTGAAAAAGTAAAACGTGAATCGATTTTAAGGCTTCAGCGGTACTTTCATTTGTTAGTTATGTTTAGCGAAAAACAACATTCTGAGCTCATTCTCAAATTTTCGAAAGGTTTTTAGGTTTGAAAAGTGTGTTGGTGGATGGCGGTTTTGTGTTCGCGGAGGGATTTGCGACGAAGCTCTATGTTCCTTCCCATTCCTGCTAGCTACCAAGGCTCAAAGAAAGTTCAAAATTTCAACCAGTTTCATAATGCTTGTAATTCTATGGTACTTCAGAGTAGAGGCAATCTTAAACTTAAAATGTTCTGTCTAAGGTAATATGGAGACAATACATGTATCAAAGTCCAGTCCAGTGAAAATTTCTTCTGAATTGTACCGCGAGGAAACTGGATTCTGACCGCCTCGTAAAATCAAAATCAAACACGGTCCGTGTGTGTCATGATGCTAACTTGTTCCTTGAAAATTGTACCTCTCATTCAGGTAAGCTTCAGTTTTACACTCACATTTGTTAGGTGAGAGAGAATTGTAGCTAAAGTAGTTGATAACGAGTTCTGTTTACTCAACATGTAGGTCTCACCTAACGTTTGACTAATTCATATATCTTATTAAACGTTTTGTTGTGTAGTATCGCTGATTATTATCCAACTACACTCTGACGAGTACAAATAACGCCATAGACAAGTACAAATATCACGCGGTATTTGTACTCGTCTATTGTAGAGTACCGGTTAAACAGGTTTTCTCGCATCGCGCAAGCGAAGAATTTAATTAGTTAAGAAAAAAAAAATTAGTGGCGGACAATCTGAATCATATTTCCGACGACGAAGAGTCAGAGTGGTTAGTAAATATAGATCCAAGTTTATTACATGAATCGAACGAAGAAAAACAGCTTGATGACCAGAAAATTTCTTCATTTAATGAAGAAAATAGAAACAGCAGCACAACAAAGCGCTGAATTCCGTTCCACTTGGTAGACTTTTGTCACGCACTCCCCATAAATAAACATCCGCGAATAATAGTTTGGCGTGTTATTTGTATTTTGACTCGCCCTACGGGCTCGTCAAAATACGGCACAACTCGTAAAAATACTCAGCGATACTACACAACAAAACGTCTAATAAGATATACGTATTTTTACGAGTAAAAGTACTCAGCGATACTACACAACAAAACGTCTAATAAATTATTTATTATTTAACACGCCAAAATGTTATTTCTGGGCGGGCCAATTTCGCGGCTTTTTATTTACGAGGAATGCGTGACAGAAGTATGCGCAGCGGAACGGAATTGGAGGGTTGTCGTGTTGCTGTTTCTATTTTCTTCAATAAATGAAGACATTTCCAGGTCGTTTAGTTTAATTTTTTTCGTTCGATTTATCCCAAAGACTTGTATCCATATTTTTCAGTCATTCTGACTCTTCCTTGTCAGAAATATGATTTAAATTGTCCGCCCTTTTGTTTTCGTAACTTCAATCCAATTCTTCGCTTGCGGGATGCGAGAAAACCTGTCTAACCGGTTCTTTGGAGTACAAATACCGCGTGATATTTGTGCTCGCCTATAGCATTGTTTGTATTCTACGGAGTGTAGTTGGTTAATGAGTTGGAACAAGGGTCGTGGAGTATCTGGATCATCATCCAGAAAGCTTCTGTTTAAGATCATTTTATTTGCTTAAATAATTCATTTGGTTTTTTGCGCTTTGTTGTTTCTTGTTTGTTTGTTCGTTTGTTGTCTTCAAGGGGCAGTTAATGTCTGTTTATTAAAAGTCATAGTGTCTCAAATCACTTTGTTTTATTGCAATATTTTGTTGCAAGCAACAAATTTGTAACATCGAATGTGGAGGCCTGAACTGCATAACTTCAGGACTGGAAAATATGTACACTTGCATTCCATCAACTGACAGTTCTTTGAAATGGAAAGTCTGTCTGTATGTTTTTGTTTGCTTACCTGGTAATACATGCTTGCCTTTTCAAAACTATTTTGCAAGGACAAACCACACTTTTAATACAAGGAACAGATATTTACCAGTTGAACTTCCAAAAATTTTAAGACCATGATAAGGGACAGTGTTCATTACACATTGTCACTTAATGTGTTCATTTTAAAATGTCAGACTAGATTTTTTTCCCTTTTTTTGGTCTTGGTAATTGTTTCACAGCAAACATCTCTTAAGCAATGAAAGGGATGATGTTTTGTGATTGAGTAATGTGCAGTGTTTCAGTATGTACAAGTATGCACTGCAGACCAACTTTGGATTTTTCAGAGAATCTTTTGACACTCACAAATAAGAAGTGGGAAATGTGATGGCTCTGATATCAGGCCATACAATGTTCAACACCTTTTTTGTTTAGGACCCCAAAATATTTTATTTTGTTTTGTTTTGATGATGAAGTATGATGTTGATTTGTGTATTTTAAGATTCCTTGACCATTTATATTTTGTAGTTTATATTTTGTAACTTGTTATAATAAACAACTACTGTACATGTTTTGGTTCTTAATTTTACTTTTTACTGTTCAACACTTTGAAGAAAGAGTTTTTAATTTCATAGTATATCCAGTGTGATTGTTTGATAATATTCTTGTAATAAGAGAAGCAAATTGAGCCCTGGGTCTTTTTGATAGAGCGTGAGCATGATCAATTGTTTGTTAGAGGCAGACCTAAGATATCACAATCGATTTTTTGTGAGAGGCAGACCTATAAAAACCACAATTAAAGTACTGCCATGGACCACTTTCTTTAATGGCTGCTGGATTGATATTCTTTTGTTTAAATTTAAATTAGCCCTTCTAGCCTCACTTGAGATAATGTATTCTTTTGAATTTTGTACTGGAGAACGAGGCCAGAAGGGCTAATTTAAATTTAAACAAAAGAATATTAATCTGGCAGCCATCTATGAAAGTGGTCTATGTTGTGCCTACAATACCACATAAAGAGACCTTTTAGTAATTAACAATTGCCAAGACATCTAAATATAAAGTTTCTCTCCACTGCAAGGGTGAAGAGAACTCTACCTAGTAAATTGCAAAACATAATCTCACTACCTAATCTTAAGAAACTTCTCACACTTTATTTCTGTAATTAATAATGTCCTCAACACAAAGCAGATTATAATTCTTCTCTTGTTAGGACAAATATTACACACAAAAATCATGCAATTTATTTGCTGATCAACCTGTATTAAGTGGTGAACCATTGTGTACTGTGGCCAGCTTACCATTCCTGATGAGCGCAGAGATTGGGAAGGCAAAACAGGCATATGGGCGTATGGCCCCTGGCTTTTAAAAGTATGGGTCATTTTTAAAAAGTATGAGCCATTGTAGTGATGGGGTGGGCTAGAAGAAAAGACACGTGGGTATTTTTTTTCAGTGAGGTCACTTCCGATAGCACATCAGTTTTACAGTACCTTGCAAGTAGATCGTGATGAAATTTTGTGGGCCGAGGCCAGGAACGTGTTCGATAATTGAGTCAGTTTGCTAGACATAACGTCTCGTAGTCACGTTCGACGCACTAAAAACTACTATAAAACGAATACAAGAATTGTAAAAACGTGTAAAATGGTATATAAAAAGTCACTTGTAAAAATGTAGCGGAATTCCAAATCGATTTCGATCAATTACGATCCTCATCAGTAGTACTCCGCCATGTTTAAAATACTCATAAAAGTATTTTAAACATGGCGGAGTACTACTGATGAGGATCGTAATTGATCGAAATCGATTTGGAATTCCGCTACATTTTTACAAGTGACTTTTTATATACCATTTTACACGTTTTTACAATTCTTGTATTCGTTTTATAGTAGTTTTTAGTGCGTCGAACGTGACTACGAGACGTTATGTCTAGCAAACTGACTCAATGCAAGTAGATCGTAATGAGAAAATTGAGGTGTCACTTGAAATAGTTAAAAAAACACCTAACATCTGTCCACTTCAGGTGAAAAGCAATCACTGCACTATGCAGTACCATCTTAAGAGCCTGTTTTTATCCTTACTCTGTTGGAACAATTTTGTTTTTTCAATTGTAAACTGATGATTGTGCAGACTCAATCCAATCCAGGGCTCCAACTGAAAAATGGTCAACTCAAAAAGTTAGGCAGTTAAGACTGGATATGTATACTCCTGCTGCATCTCACATATTTATGAGTCGGGCTTGTTGAACGAGGGAAAGATGATTCAAGAATGTACTGACTAATTACACTCAACCACCAATAATCAATTGGTAACTGTTGTGTCGGTCACATGACCTGAGGGGGTAATGACACGTGGAGCGAGGAGCGAGGGATGTCGATTGAATTCGTTTGTTGTTAGTTATCTTATATGTGATTAAAGAGGCGTAGTTACTGACGGAATACAACACTGGCGACGAGGATGTTCAGTACCTTCGCATAAATTAACATGGCAGCGGCAAGTGTTGAATTCGGAAGAATTTTGCCGTTCGACTGTAAAGGCGCGATTACCTCAGTTGCTCCTCGGTGGAAAAAGTGGAAAAAATCTTTTGAATATTACCTCTTAGCAAAAGGAATCACCAACAGCGCTCGGAAAAAAAGGTTTGCTGTTACACTGCGCTGGCAGTGAAGTGCAAGAATTATTCGAAACCCTGCAAGATCCAGGACCGCCGGCAGATGTAGGTGAGGACAATGCTGACGAATATCAGAAAGCCGTACGCACACTTGATGCTCATTTTAGTGCGCGGTTAAATGAGCCATACGGAAGACGCGTCTTCAGAAATCTCAAACATAAGGGAGGAGAGACGGTCGATCAATTTATTACTCGGTTACGACACCAAGCGGAAAATTGTAATTGGGATAACGCAGACGAGCCGATTCGCGATCAGGTCATCGACAAGTGCAGATCAGACGACTTGCGGCGGAAACTATTGTTAAAGGGAACCCATCTGACTCTGGAAAAGGTGCAAGAAATCGCTCGATCTTTTGAGGCAGTAGATATTCAGTTGAAAACGATGACTGGTGTGGAAGATGATCGTCAACAAGTTAACCGTATCGAACGGGGAGAAACCGCTGTCCAGTTCAAACGAAGAGAAACGAAAGCTAAATGTTATCGTTGTGACAGAGAGGGTCATTTTAGTCGTGACAGTTGTTGTCCAGCAAGAAATGCCGAGTGTCAGAGGTGTCACAAGATAGGACATTTTGCTAAGGTTTGCCAGACCAAAACTGTCGCCAGAAACAAAAGATTTTCTCCACGAGATGTGCCAGACAAAAGGAGATCGAATGTGAACTCGATTGATGATGACAGCTTGAGAGTTGAGAGCGACGATGACGAGTACGCATTCACTGTGGGCAGAGGAAGTACAGGTGGGATCATAAATGTGTTAGTTGGAGGGATTTCTGTGCGAATGCTTATTGACTCTGGGGCAAGCACTAATGTGATTGATAAAGGAACATGGGAGGAGTTAAAATCCCAGAGGATTGAATGCAAATCCTATAGGTGCAAAAAGAAGCTGTATGCTTATGGGAGTAGTGTGCCTTTAAAAGTTATCGGTTGTTTCGAAGCAAGAGTAGTCCTGGGTGACAAAGTTTGTGAGGCACAGTTTGTAGTGATTGATGGGACAGGACAACCCCTGTTGGGGAGAAGTACAGCAATCAAGCTTGGAGTGCTTCAGATAGGAAGTTCCATAAACTCTGTGAGCAGTGACATCATAGAAGAATTCAAAGATTGCTCTGCAGGAGTAGGAAAGCTAAAAGGATATCAGCTTAAGTTGCATATAAAAGAGAATGTGGCACCTGTGGTTCAGCCTCTGCGCAGACCACCATTCAATCTTAGAGAAAAAATCGAGAAGAAATTAGACGAGCTTGAGAACATGGACATCATTGAGAAAGTAAACAGTCCATCTCAGTGGGTCAGCCCTGTAGTTGTAGTCCCAAAACCCAATGGGGAAGTGTGACTTTGTGTAGACATGAGACAAGCAAATTGTGCTGTAGAACGTGAACGATACCCTATTTCAACCATTGATGAAGTGCTTCAAGACATGAACAACAGTAAAGTGTTCAGCAAGCTAGACTTAAGATGGGGGTACCATCAAATTGAATTATCTGAAGATTCCCGTGACATTACCACATTCATCACACACAAAGGTCTGTACCGATATAAAAGATTGATGTTTGGGATATCAGCAGCTCCGGAGAAATACCAGCAGGTTATCCAGTAGACATTACAAGGTATTGAAGGGTGCAACACATGGCCAGCATGATGAACGTCTGCGAAAAGTGATGATGTGTGTACGTGAATGTGGTCTTACCCTCAACGTAGAAAAGTGCCAATTCTCCATGAGTCAGTTGACATTCATGGGCCATGTCCTGTCAAGTCGAGGAGTGGGTGTGGCCGTTGGCAAAGTGAAGGCAGTAGTCAAAGCAAGAGAACCAGAATCGGTTTCAGAAGTCAGGTCATTCTTAGATCTAGTAAATTACAGTGGAAGGTTTATTCCAAATCTTGCGACACTGTCAGAGCCACTGCGAAGACTGACAAAGAAGGATGTTGTGTTCGAATGGGGATCAGAGCAAGCAGCAGCATTTCAGAAGCTGCAAAATGAACTGGCTCGAGCAGAGGCTCTTGGATATTAGGACAAAGATGCTGAGACTCGTGCAATCACTGATGCAAGTCCTGTGGGTTTGGGCGCCGTTCTTGCTCAAAAACAACAAGGAGAGTTCAGGGTCATTATGTATGCTAGTCGAAGTCTAACAGATGCAGAACGCAGATACAGCCAGACAGAGCGCGAGGCGCTGGCGATTGTATGGGCTTGTGAACGGCTCCACACTTACCTATATGGGATCAAGTTTCACCTTGTAACCGATCACAAGCCTTTGGAATGTTTGTACTCAAAGAAGTCGAGACCCTGCCCGCATTTAGCGCTGGGTACTGTGTATGCAAGTTTTTGACTACACCATTGAATACAAGCCTGGTAGCGAGAACATAGCAGATTCCCTGTCTCGACTGAGCTGTTACCACAGTCTGGACGAGGAGAAAACGAGGAACATTGTAGAAGAATATGTACAGTTTATAGCCCAGACAGCCACCCCAAAAGCCATGACAACACGAGAAGTAGAGGAACATTCCCACCGTGATGCTGAACTGAGTGAAGTAAGGCGATGCATTCGTGAGGGTGTCTGGAACAACAAAGAATGTGTCAAATATATTCCAGTAAAAGACGAACTGTGTGCCATCGGCAAAGTCGTTTTGCGTGGAACTCGCATTGTTATTCCCCAAACTCTGAGACAACAAGTACTAGCTATTGCGCAAGAAGGACATGTTGGAATTGTTGCTACGAAACTGAGACTGAGGACTAAAGTGTGGTGGCCCGGTATTGACAAAGACGCTGAACAATATGTAAGATCATGTCATGGATGTCAATTAGTTGGACAAGCAACTCCACCGGAGCCTTTGATGCCTACTGAACTGCCGCTTAGCAAATGGCAGGACTTATCCTTGGATCTCCTAAGACCGATGCCAACAGGAGAGTACCTGCTTGTTGTCATTGACTATTATTCTAGGTACTATGAAGTGGAAATCTTGATGTCAGTTACTGCATCCCAGGTTATCTCACGCCTCGAGACGATATTCGCTGTTCATGGCCTGCCAGTAACCATAACGAGCGACAACGGACCACAATTCCGGTCTGAAGAGTTTGAGTATTTTCTTGTTGATAATGGTATCTTACACCGCAAGGTTACGCCACAATGGGCACAGGCAAATGGCGAAGTAGAGCGTCAAAACCGAAGCCTACTCAAGAGCATGAGAATCGCACAAGCAGAAGGAAAAAATTGGAGGAAAGAGCTCTTTCATTACCTCGCTACATACAGAACAACGCCGCACACCGTCACAGGAGTTTCCCCTGCGGAGTTATTATTTGGTCGGAAGATCCGCACAAAGATGCCTGAGTTGCACGAACCTACCATAAATAACGATGAGCTACGAGATCGTGACTGGGAAAAGAAAATAAAAGCGAAGACATATGCAGATGAACGAAGGGGTGCTCAACCAAACGACCTTCAGACTGGTGACCAAGTGCTTCTAAAGAAGAAAAAGTCAGACAAATTGTTAGCAAAATTTGAAAGTGAGCCTTACGAAATCATTGAAAAGAAGGGCAATAGTGTTGTGGCACAGTCACCTGAGAAAGTTCAATACCAGAGGAACGTCACAGAAGTAAAGAAGTTTACCCCCAGAGATGAACAATGTGTTGACAGTGATCATCAGTTTGAGTTACAATAGGACAATGAATTAGAGCAGAGGCCGCAACGGGATAGGCATCCCCCAGATCGCTATGGTGAATGGGAGTAACCCAGAAAGAAAACTGACATGATAGTAGCCTCTTACAGGCTTGAACCTCGTTGTGATTTTTTTTTTCAAAAAAAAAAAACAAAAAAAAAACAGTGCGAACAATGGAGATAAGGACATTAGCCGTGTAAAGCTAAAAAAATAACTCTGGACATAGTTGCAGTTGCGTTGATCGTATGATCTAGTTTAAGACTAAGTTTTTCTTTTTTTCGTTAAGAAAAGAAGGGATGTTGTGTCGGTCACATGACCTGAGGGGGTAATGACACGTGGAGCGAGGAGCGAGGAATGTCAATTGAATTCGTTTGTTGTTAGTTATCTTATATGTGATTAAAGAGGCGTGGTTACTGACGGAATGCAACAGTAACAAATAATCAAATGAACAATAATAATAATAATTATTATTATTGTAATAATGATGATGATAACAATGTTAATAATAATGGTAACTTATAGGGGCTAGCTCAAGGACCTCACTGTTCTTCTGTTGATAAATTCTCTAGGCTCCAATAATAATAAATCTAGGCTTTTTTTTTAAATTTTAACCTTGATTTTTCCAATTAATTATAAGTTGTTAAAATCTTATTTCACTGCAGTTCCATTTTTGGGGGACCTTTTTCCATACAGCAAGGCATTCCGTGTTGTGGGTAGCCTGCAGTACCGGCGTATTTTGGGCGCACGAGTGCACATTTTCGTATTAGGCCGCCATCTTAGATTTGGTACCTGTGGAGGATTGGGGCGAGGAAATATTTGCCGAGGGAGTAGGTGTTCAGTGGAAAAATGGGCAGCGGGGGAGAGGGAGGGGAAGGACAAAATGTGCACTCGTGCGCCCAAAATACGCCGGCACTGCAGGCTACGTTGTGGGTTAATCCGCCATTCAGCCGTTCCACCCTTCCATTAGTCTGCTGTAAAGTCAAGGTATCGTATTCCGGACCTGATGCTCGCTTCGCAAATTTAGCGGCTCTTTTGAGCATTTGTCGTTGATTGAAATGTTGAAGTGTTCTATAGTCGAATGAATAAATTTTTCGTCAAAGTTTCCACGATGCGCAGATCAAAACCATTTAGGAAAATTATTTTTTTCAATTTCATCCCGGAGACGCCGTTGTGAGCTTATATTTTGCGGTGTTACAGCAAGAACTGAAAAATTATATCTTCGGATCTACTGGGCGCAACTCACTGATTCGAACGGTAAAATACTCTCTCTTCAAAGAGGAAATTTTTCCTTTTAAGTTTCCACGATGCACCGATGACACCTTTTGAGACATTTCTGCAAGGTAAAGCTTTGTTTTTTCAAACGCCATCCTGAAATAATTGTGATGATGCTGAGATGCCTATCATTTTCTATAGTATTTTCTCTGTAGCAACGGGAAACCGTATGATCCCTTGCTAACTCCGAGTAACATTCTAAGCGATCTGAAGAGATCATCAGCAAGCGTTGAACGACCGAATATGTACCGAAATAGAAGATGTACCCTTGAAAAAAGACAAACGAAAAAAACCAACAAAAAACTTTATATCAGCAGAAGGACATTTCATGTTTCACTACATGGTGATCTAGTGTGCGAAACAAATTAATGCTCTTCTCTTTATCGTGGCTTGACTACTGAGTAGCTGTGATAGCATGTGGTTACGTGAATCAATTTAGGGTTCCGATACACAACTTCTGTCGACGTCTGCACCCTCACAATATCTCGTTAATCCATTCGTGGTAGTTTGCACAGTCCAAGGGCAAACTTGCTTTTCAAAAATAAGACAACTTTCAGTGGAGTTTGAATACTTATAAACTGCACTATTGTTATTCTGTTACAGAGAAAGTCAATAAAAGGTTTAAGGCGAGATGTCTCATGAAGCAGAAAAGCCTTTTAAGTGCAAGGTTTGCAGCAAGTGCTTTAGCCAAGCAGGAAACCTTCGCAAACATCATAGGGTACATACTGGAGAAAAGCCTTTTCAATGCAAGGTTTGCGACAAATGCTTTAGCCAAGCAGGAAACCTTCGCCAACACCACAGGATCCATACTGGAGAAAAACCTTTTAAGTGCAAGGTTTGCAGCAAGTGCTTTAGCCAAGCAGGAAACCTTCGTCAACACCGCAGGATCCATACTGGAGAAAAGCCTTTTCAGTGCAAGGCTTGCGGCAAGTGCTTTGGCCGAGCAGAACACCTTTGCCATCACAACAAAGTACACTTGGGCGGAGGGTTTAGTTGCTGGATTTGTCAGGTGTTATTTCATACTGAAGAAGCCCTACATGAGCATTACGATAATCATATGAAACAAGCACTTCGTACAATTAGTTGAGTTAAACAGAGTTATACGCTTTAGAGACAGAGTTTTGTGTTGTGTTCTCCTTTCAAGTATAATAAGCTCTGAACTGTTATGTTTAAGAAAGGAAAGCTTGCAAGTTAATTTATTTGACTTTATCTTTGATTGCGATTGAGCTGACCATAAGCTCTCGACTAAAAAGGGAAAAGTCCCTAATATAATTTCATGCATGATTTTCCGGAATTGTGTTCAACCACCAAAAGGAAATAACATTTATTTTAATGTTAGGCTCCTTGGCTTTTATATTTTCAGATTTTAATACTCTTCCAATCCTAAAAAAAGCCTCGATAAGCTCTACTAACCTAGATATGCAAGCAAGAAATATGTATTATGTTTTTACTGTTAACGTGTTATTTTTTTATCAGGAAGCTACCCTTGAAAGAGGGACCCTAAAACTTCCACGGCTGACGTACGCCTTTTGTACGTGATTGTATAATTTACACTACGCCAGTACATGTCTGGTTAAATTTTCTGTTTCTTTTTATAATAAATAATAATAATGAATAAATGACAATTTATATAGCGCCCTATCCAAAAGCTCTAAGGCGCTTCACAATCAAGATAAAAAGTAAAATAATAACCAAACGTAATCATTCATTAAAATAACGCTTAAAAAGATAAGTTTTAAGATTACGCTTAAAAGTGTTAAGATCTCTACTACATTTTATGGTTTCAGGAATGTCATTCCACAGCTTCGTTGCAGAGACAGAAAAGGCGCGATCGCCATAAGATTTCAACTTGGAGCGAGGAATCACTAACAAGTTCTTACTCGATGATCGCAAAGACCTAGTGGGCTTATAAGTTTCTAACAAGTCACTGATATAACTAGGGCATAAATTATTTAAAGTTTTAAAAGTAAAAAATAATATTTTAAAAACAATCCTCTGCTCCACGGGGAGCCAGTGCAGTTCCCTCAGTAAAGGAGTAACGTGATCATGCTTGCGACTACATAAGATCAGCCGTGCCGCACAATTCTGGGCTAATTGCAATCTATGAACTAAATGTTTCGGAAGACCATACAACAGAGAATTACAGTTGTCTAATCTCCATGTAACGAAGGCGTGTACTAACGCCTTAGTATTACTAACTGTCAAAAACTTTCTAATCCGAAAAATATTCCGGATGTGAAAAAATGCAGATTTACAAATAGCCGAAACTTGACGTTCCATATTTAACTTATTGTCAAAGATTACACCTATGTTCCTGGCATAGTTCGAAGGCTGTATAACAGATCCATCAATCGCTGTAAAAGAAGGAAACCGAGAAGCAGACAGATTGCCCGATCCGATGACCAAAAACTCAGTCTTATCACCGTTAAGTTTGAGTTTGTTCAATGACATCCAAGTTCCATTATCTTGTAGGCAGGCTTCGATTCTCGTAGTGGTAACTGATGAAAACCGAGTCAAGCGAAAAATAAACTCAGTTGACAGTCATCCGCGTAAAAATGGAAGTTCATATCATGTCTTCTTATAATGTCGCCGAGAGGAGACGTATACAGTAAATACAAAATCGGACCTAGAACAGATCGCTGGGGAACTCCAAACATCAGATCAGAGTGAGAAGAATTTGATCCGTTTTTGACTGCGGTCGGTGAGATAAGACTTAAACCAAGAAAGAACCTTGCCTTTGATACCAAACCGAGTATTAAGTCTGTGAAGTAATATACCATGGTCGACCGTGTAATAAAACAACAGTACAACCACGATCCACAGTAGGTAAGATGTCATCATGGACTCTCAGAAGGGCAGTCTCAGTGCTATGCAATTTCTTGTAAGTAGATTGTAATTTCTCATCAAGGTTGTTGTCATCAGTATACTGTGCAACTTGTACCGCAACCGATTTCTCGATCAATTTAGAGACGAACGGAAGGTTAGAAACAGGACGAAAATTCTTAAAATCTTCAGTATCTAAATTAGTCGTCTTTAACAATGGAATAATCAAGGCAGTTTTGAGTGAGTTTGGTGTAAGAGCCTCGTCTTAGGAATGATTTACAATATCAGTTATCACTGGCAGCAACATTGGTAAACATTTAGTTAGCACAGAGGCTGGTAGTGGATCGAGAGCACAACTTTTCACACTGGAGCATTTAATAAAGTTAGCTATAAAGTCGGTGGAAACACGTTGAAAATTCGCAAATTCACAGGGCCGGGATTGAGTCGCAGAGTTATCCAAGTAAGGGAAATTCGGAAATCCAGAACCACGAACAGGTAAACTATCGCTTATACGTCGTATCTTGTTAATAAAGAATGATTTGAACTTTTCAGCTATAGTCATATCAGAACCCACAAAAGGATAGCGTACTATCGGTTTCCTGTATTTAACAACTATTCACCAAAGTGGAGGTGGTTAGTGGTGGATATTACCGAGCCGCGAAGCGGCGAGGTAAATATCCACCGCTAACCACCGACACTGAGGTGAATAGTTGTTTTAGTATATACTCAAACAGTGAGATAATATACACTGCTTCGTCGTTAATTTGAGTGATTTCTTCGCTTGTCACGGATGCAAACCGGGACGCCATTTTTTCCCGAGTTGCTCGGAGGTAAATAGCAAAGGATATTCGGAGTTTGACTAGCCAATCAGAGCGCGCCTTTAACGCTATCCACTGTTTTAGTATATACTAAAACAAATTATTAACTGCTTGAAAAAATGTTTTCTGATCTTCTTGGTTGCTTTCAATTATAGGTGAAAAGTACTTCTCTTTTGCGCAACGAGTCAAGTGATTCACCTCGCGACAATGTTCGGTGTATAATAGATGATTAGCCTGGGTGTTATACACGCGCCATCGTCTTTCCAGTTTTCTTTTCTTTCTCTTTGCAACTTTAATTTCATCCGTAAACCATGCCGCATAAAGGCGAAGAGTAACATTGTCGATTATAGATCAAAGAGTGGAGTTGAATTGATCAATAGCTAATGGAAGGTCATCATTTAGAGGTGATCTAATTAGCGCGGAGTCTTCCAGGTCCGAGGAGAACTTATCCATATCTATGGCACGTAAACGTCGAAAAGATAACATTTGATCTTGAGCAACAGGTTTACAAAAGTCTAGATTACACCGGATCATAAAATGATCAGAAAGTGCGGGATCAAAGACTGAAAGATTCTTGATGAAAGATTGTTCCTCTCTAGTGATAACCAGGTCAAGGGTATGGCCATTCTTATGTGTAGAATCATTTACATGCTGGCGAAGGTTAAATGAATGAAGAAGGCCAGTAAATCGCCGACCAGCACTATTTTGAGAATCAACATGAAAGTTGAAGTCACCAACACTCAGCAAATGGCCTGATACCGTTACTATATGGGCAAGATAGCCGGCAAACTCATCAAAAAACAGTGACACATCGGATGAAGGAGGACGGTACAAGACAATTAAACGGACAAAACACTTTGTAGCCCTGAGTTCCAGCTCAAGATGTTCGAAGGAGCAATACGACTCGTGTGCTTGAATTTTTGCCTTGATATTATTCTTGAAGACAATGCCAACCCCGCCACCAGTAGTACGTAATCGAGGTACATGGTGGAAAAACATACCCGTTTGGACAAATTTCACGGATATAATGTAAATCCGAGTCATCACCACGAAGCCACGTCTCTGACGGGGCAAAGTAGTCGACATTGTGATCAGCTATGAAATCATTTATCAGCCCAGACTTGTTACAAATAGATCGAGAGTTCAAAAGGCAAAAATCCAAAGGTACAACGGTCGATCACTTACACTGCAATGGATCCAGACGAACACAATTTAAGTTGTTCCTATTGACACCTAAAGGGCGTGATTCACAGATTTGTAACTTTGAAGTGGCATTTTGAATATTTAATGAAACATGATAATGGTGACGACCAGAACAAATCACAGGAATCCTAAGACCATTTCCCGTTGATTTTTGTTTCTTCGACCTTCCAGCACGCTTCCTCCGGTATCTCAAAAGACTCATAGCTTTTAACTTCCCCAGAAATGCAGGCGAACAGTACTGATTACTGCAGTGACGAAGAGACAGTAGCCGGTTCCTCTCGTGAGATATGCACGAAGGTTGATAATGCTTCAGATGTCTCAGGTCAAGTCCACGAACACTGTAAGAGCTTGTAGTAAAATGGGCCGTATTATTTAACGAAGAACAACAAGGACCAGGATTTCTTTCAACGTCAACACAGATAGTTAGATCAGAGGAAGGCAGAAAGAGGCACACGAAGCCGACTTTGTTCCAGCTAACGATCGGTCGACTTGAGCTGTAACTCGGAATATCTCTGCGGAAGTGAAACCTCGGTATCCAATGGAAGGCTGGTTGTAAAGCACGTTCCTTAGCAGTACCGACATGGCGAAATAAACTTAAAAAACCAGAAGAAAGCAGCAGAATTAGACGCAAATTGCGGACAGCAAAATTCGTGGCTGCCATCATACATCATGGCGCTGTCATACATAATGAGTAATTGAAGGATTATACTTGTGTGATGCATATTAAGTTGACAAAGATAAGACGAAAGGAACACAAAAAGGTAGAAACGCTATTAATAACTTCCTAACAAATATTTATTCTATTTGAAATTATGCTATTTACAGAGTGGTAGGTAACAAAACTGTCTTTACATAAGTCATAACTCTTAAGTCATCTATCTGATTCAAGTGAGACCTTTGACTCGGGAGTGAAAGATTTCTGAGGGTGATTGTTCCTTTCTTCACTCGGACTTGTAGATTACGATCTTTAAGCAAACAGAAATGACTTGAAATGTAAGAGTCCAATCGTGACAATCCAGAGGTTTCTGTTCAAGTAAGTGACGCCTTAATACTCAAATTTGATAAAGAAAACTACGAATATCTCTAGCAAATTTTAGTATTAGTAACTTTTGATGAAATGTTATGAAGGGAAATTTTCGGCTGAAAATTTTTAATCTTCCACTATACATTCAGAGAAATTTTCAATTGAGTGTCCGAAGTATTTTGGGATTGCTATGGTTTTACTTTCTTCGCTTTGGGATTGGTCCACAAAACTCGGGCCACCATCTCAGCCAATCAGATGCAGAGCTTAAACATTCGCGTTTCCCCCGTTTGAAGCTGCTTGCTTTCACTTTGAGTACTCATTGGTTATTGGTTAGAGCAATTTGAATTCCATTCCATTCGCTCGGACAAAAGGCTAATGCTCAAAACGTCAGATTTTTAACTATTTACAGTGACCAATTTACAAATTGAACTTAGTTGATATAACCAAATTACATTGCAGCCCCCACCGAAGCAGCACCACAGTTTCTTTAGAAACTTACCCCCTTTATTCATTTGTCTTATTGTCATTAGGCAAGTTTTCCATGGTACAAAGCTTGTGTAAGAAAATCATTTGTTATAACGAAAAGATGACAAAGAGTTAAGGCCTACGGAAGAGGTATTTCAGCCTTGTCAAACATTGATAATAAATTACAAAAAACAGATAACATGTTTGTAGAACCGAGGCATTTTTATCATACCTTCAATATAGACGCAAAGTTTGGCTCTGGGTTTGCATTGTAAACCAAAATCTACGTAACAAAGAATCTTAGATTAATCAGTTTATCGAGGTAGATCCGTCTACAGTGTAATTAAGCCTCCAAAGCCGACAAAAGACGAGTAAACGAAGATATGGATAATCAATGCACATTATTTAAGACACTGATCATGAGATTGTAAATGGAAAGAATTTTTTTACTTTGCTGTCCCTCAGCTCGTACACCTTTCATAACTCAATAAAAGCGTATTTCTGATATAAATCTCCATTACCAAGCACGCCGCCGAAAAGTAGTTGAACCTTTCACAGTCACAACGACAAGAAATTGGCGATTGTGCCGACACAAATCTTAATTTAAGTTTTGATACTTTGTTGAATTTACCCTGGTCCCAGAGGCTTTACTTACTCTTTCGTCTCTGTGGTTTTACGAGCCGCGAAGCGGCGAGAAAATTTGACGAGCCGCGAAGCGGTGAGAAGTAAGCGAAAGCCTCTGGTTGGAGACGGTTAATTTACTGATCTCACCGCGCCAATCAAATTAAAGATTTCACAAATTTGTTCTGGCTCATTGATTGGTCAATTTTTCACCTCGCCTGTGATTGGTTTAAAAGAGTTTGTCATAGGGGTGAGTCACCGGGGAAACTCTGTTTTGATTGGCTATTTGCTAACGGGATTAATTCTGTTTGATTGACAGGTTATTTTGCATGGAAGTGAGTTTCTAACCGTCTCCAACCAGAGGCTTTCGCTTACTTCTCACCGCTTCGCGGCTCGTCAAATTTTCTCGCCGCTTCGCGGCTCGTAAAACCACAGAGACGAAAGAGTAAGTAAAGCCTCTGGGACCAGGGTATGTTGAATTGTGATATTCACACGATGTTCATATGGGTTTCTCTCAAGATAGACAGAGGTAAAGTGATGCATTAGCAAATCAAAAGAGCTTGTCATGTATATGACGACTTGTAAAAGGGTGGTCAAGGTCGAATTGATACATAACGACTTGTTTACGGGACATTCCAGCAGCAAGCTAATCTATTTGCTTCGCCATCAAAAAATGTCAAAATGTAAAGTAGGCCGTTTCCCGAGATGCCGAACGCCCCTGTTTATATAACTGTAAATTCAACAAAGAGATGAAGAAAAAAAAGAAGAAAAGAGAAGCAAGTAAAGTTCTGTGTTTTCTTTTAGCTAAATCACAGGAGATCGGAGCTAGCTTCCATGCTACTTTCAAAAGAGAGCTCTCTATCTGCTATCAAATATTTGAACATAGAGCAGAATAAATTTTATCATAGTTAGTAAGGAGTCAAATCGTTTGTTGGACTTTTTCACACATAATTCTTTTTATAGTTGCTTTTTTGAAAGGTTTTACATCTTGACGTCTTTTCATTTGCTCTAAATAACGGTTTCAAAATGGTTCGAAAATTCCCGTTTTAATCAAATTCTAAACGTTGAAAAAGTAAAACGTAAATCGATTTTAAGGCTTCAGCGGCACTGTCGTCTTAGTTGTGTTTAGTCGTTTGGTCAAGCAAAAAACAACAGTTTGAACTCGTTCTCAAATTTTCGAAATGTTCTTAAGTTTGAAAAGTGTACATATGGTGCACGATCCTCGCAGTAGATAGCGCTATTTAAGCAATAGCGAAAATCAGACCTGAAAAAAATCAGGCCTGTACAGGGTTCGAACCACTGACCTCTGCGATACTAGTGCAGCGCTCTACCAATTGAGCTAACAAGCCAACTGGGAGCAGGCCATTAAGTTGATTCGTAATAAACCCGTGAAAGTGATAAATCAGATACAATGAAATATATGAAGTTCATATATTTTGAACTGCGGTATTAGATACATATGGTGCACGATCCTCGCAGTAGATAGCGCTATTTAAGCAATAGCAATCCTGTACAGGCCTGATTTTTTTCAGGTCTGATTTTCGCTATTGCTTAAATAGCGCTATCTACTGCGAGGATCGTGCACCATATGTATCTAATACCGCAGTTCAAAATATATGAACTTCATATATTTCATTGTATCTGGTTTGAAAAGTGTGCTGGTGAACGGCAGTTTTGTGTTCGCCGAGGGATTTGCGACGAAGCTCTATGTTCCGTCCATTCCTCTCGCGGCTCTTAATGTGAAATATTTTATGGTCTTCGTATTTCCCGTCTAGTTTTCTAAGTTTCTTTGTAATCGTTTTATGACGTTGTTTTCGTGGTTATTTGGCGGATATGATTGTCCACGTACAGTAAACGAAACAAAGAGCTCCATTATGCTTTGTTGTAGCTAGCATTTTGTAGATCGTGCTTAGGAAGATTTTTCAGTTTTAGTCTGCGAGTCATCGTGGTAAGATCGAGAGCTAAGGTTCAACAGCAACTCTGTAAAATCCCTAACGCGGACAAAGAAGTAAGTCTTATTTTACTTTATATGCATGTTATCGTTTTCAGTTGTCTGTTTGAACTCTAAACGCTCCTTTTCGAAGTTTGTAAATAGTTGTTAGCTAGTATAATTTTAGTTTTTGCTATATTTACTTCTTAGTTTTCGAAACTTCTCAACGACCAACGCTTAACGCTCAACGCTCAACGCTCAACGCTCAACGCTCAACGATCAACGCTCAACGCTCAACGCTCAGCGCTCAACGCTCAGCGCTCAACGCTCAGCGCTCAACGCTCAGCGCTCAACGCTCAGCGCTCAACGCTCAGCGCTCAACGCTCAGCGCTCAACGCTCAGCGCTCAACGCTCAGCGCTCAACGCTCAGCGCTCAACGCTCAGCGCTCAACGCTCAGCGCTCAACGCTCAGCTCTCAACGCTTTCCGACCGCTTTTCAATTCACACAGAACCGATCTCCAACATCTTTCATCGCTTCGCTTCAATAGACTTTGTTTACTTTGTTCACATTAATGTCGTCTCCGACTTTGTCTCTATCTGTTACGAAGCACGCACTAGAAGTTCTTTTGTTAACGTGGGATTAAACGATCGCCTGTGAGAATGTTTAATTCGCGCTCACAGCGGCTTTCCCGTTCATCGCTTTATATTAGCTGAAACACAAAACTGCTGGCTACCAAGGTCCAAAGAAAGTTCAAATTTCAACCAGTTTCTTGATGCTTGTTATTCTATGGTGCTTCAGAGTACAGGCACTCTTAAACTTAAAATGTTCTTTCGAACGGTACTACAGAGACAAGATCAGAGTCCAGTCCAGTGAAAATTTCTTCTGAAACGTACCGCGAGGAAACTGGATTCTAGCCGCCTGGTAAAATCAAAATCAAACACGGTCCTATGTATGTCTTGATGCTGACTTGTTGCTTGAAAATTTTACCTCTCATTCAGGTAAGCTTCTGTTTTACGCTCACATTAGTTAGGTGAGAGTGAATTGTAGCTAAAATAGTTGATAACGAGTTCTGTTTATTCAACATGTAGGTCTCAACCGACCTTTGTTATTGTATAGTTCAAGGGTCGTGGAGTATCTAGATCGTCATCCAGAAAGCTTCTGTAAAAGATTGTTTATTTGCTTAAATAGTTGGTTTTGTAGTGCTTTTGTTGTTTCTTGTTTTTTTTTTTGTCTCTAATAACTTAGCAACGTTCAATTCGAATGTTGAAAACAGCATAATCCAGAAAGATCTTTTGTACCATGTCATGGGTAAATACTTGCTAGATATTTAGTTATATGCACATCTTCCTTCTAAAAGAATAGTACGAGAATGCTACGAAAGGGGCCATTAGTGTCTACAGCTCTGTTTATTAAAGGTCATAGGGTCTTAAATCACTATATTTTATTGCAATATTTTGTCGCAAGCGACAAATTTGTAACATCGGACGTCGAGGCCTGAACAGCATAATATCAGGGCTGGAAAATATGTACATTATTTATATTCCATCAACTGACAGTTATTTGAAACGGAGAGTCTATCTGGATGTTTTTCTTTACTTTCTTGGTAATATATGCATGCTTTTTAAAAGCTATTTTCAAGGACAAACCACAATTTTAACCCGAGGAACAGATTTTCATCAGTTAAACTTCCGAAAATGAAACAGAGTTTCGTTGACAACTGAAAGTTTTTCTTCTTTAGGTGCTCTTATTTACAATAGTTTACCGTTAGAGATCCGGAAACTGAACTCCTGAGTCTTATTTAGGCAAAAAGTCGATGAAAATTTTTATTTGTAGTTTTTTTTTATAGTATCTCTTTTCACTGCTAACTTTCCACTTGTACATTTTACAGGACTCCTATTATTATTGGCTTGTGATATGGCAAATTTAACAAATGATTTTAGGTACAATGTTAGACTTTTTCTGCAAATTTCATTAGATTTCCTTCAATATGGGTTATACTTTAAAACTGGTTAAATTTGGCTGGGCTAGCTTCTGTATATCTATGCAACCTTAACGTGATGTATGTGTTGTAAAAATGTGATATTTTCAAGGCCTCACTTGATTTTAGGCCTTGTCTTTGGTACATGTGATACTCTGTGTCAGAGCAGGCAATGTTCCTTATAACTGTATAGATCATTATAGATGCAGTTCTTAGATAAAAGAAACAATTGGCAAAAACAATGGATTGACTCAAAGACTATCATGGTTTTGTTTCAGTATTGTATGAGGTTAAATGCAAATTTATATATTAATTTTAACACTTCAGCTTTCTAGAATAGTATGGGTTCTACAGAAGTGTTTGAGTGCTTTTCTGATGGATGTACCTGGATCTGAGATATATTTCGTTAGAGCCTGTTGAAATATAATGACCATGATAGGGGACAGTGTTTATTACACATTGGCACTTTATGAATTCATTTTAAAATCTTACACTGGATATTTTTTTCCCTTTCTTTGTTCTTAATAATTGTTTCACAGCAAACATCCCTTAAGTGATGAAAGTGATGATGTTTTGTGATTGAGTAATGAGCAGTGATTCAGTTTGCACAAGTATGTCCTGCAGAGCTATTTTAGATTTTTGAGAGTCTCTCGGTACTCACAAATAAGAAGTGGGAAATGTGATGGCTCTGACATCAGATCATAGAATATTCAACAATTTTTCTGGTTTGGACCTAGAAATATGTTAACTTGTTGTAATCAACAACTACTGTACATATTTTGGTACTTTGACTTTTCACTTTTTGAAACTTTGAAGAAAGAGTTTTTAATTTCCTAGAATTTCCAATGGGATTGTCTGATAATATTCTTTTAATAATAGAAGCAAATTGAGACCTGAGTTTTTTTTATAGAGCGTGGGCATGTTCAATTGTTTGTTAGAGGCAGACCTTAAAAATTAGTAATTTAATTAGTTATTTGTGTAATCAAATGGCGACGAGTGAAATTAGGAAAAAATTTCACGCGCATTTTTTCAAAATTCTGATAATTTCCCGAGCCTTTAGGCGAGGAAAATTATCAGAATTTTGACAAAACACAAGTGAAATTATTTCCTAATTTCACAAGAAGACCATTTGATTACCTTTTAATATCGTGGGTGATAAATTACGTTCACAACCATAATTTTTTTTACTGGTTTATTCTATCAAAAACCGAGAGCATGAAGAAGAATATAGTTTTCGTTTAAAGTATACATTATTGTTAAAGTTCGTAATTTTCTGAGTTTCTTCACAAACAATACCTTTTGAATTCTTTTAATTTTGTAACTTCTTCAAGGGTCACCGTCTTAAATCTCGATGCCATCTTGGCTCTGATCGAGATACAAGAGGTGTTACCATGGCAATTTTGTAATCTCACATGTGAAATTAAAAATTAATGCTGAAATTTGGTGCCAAAATTAAGGAGTAATTTGTCACCTATGATATTACAATTGATTATTTGTCAGAGGCAGACCTAATAAAAATCACAATTAATTAAGTACTGTGATGTTGTGCCTACAATACCACATATTTAGTAATTACCAATGGCCAAAACATATAAATATCATGGTTCTTTCCACTGCAAAGGCATGGAGTACTCTGGCTAGTAAACTGCAAAACATAATCTCACTACCTAATGTTAAGAAATTTCTCACACTTCTGTGATAATGTTGATAATGTCCTCAATACATAGCAGATTATATTTTTTCACTGGATTGCTAGGACAAATATTATGCACAAAAATAATGTAATTTATTTGCTGGTCAACCTGTATTAAGAGGTCACCCATTATTTAGCAGTCTGAGCTTACCATTCCTGATGGGTGCAGCGATTGGGAAGGCAAAACAGGCATAATTTGGGCCTATGGTCCCTGGCTTTCAAATGTTATATACCATTTCTAATAAGTATGGGCCATTGCAGTAATGGGGTAGGCTAGAAGAAAAGACACATTGGTATTTCTGTCAGTGAGGCAGAGCAATTTTACACGGTACCTTACAAGTACATCGTAATGAGAAAGTTCAATTGAGGTGTCTCTTTAAAGTGCACCTACACCCAGCCATGTATGAAAGTGGTCTATACTCCTGCTACATCCCACATATCTATGAGTCAGGCTTGTTCCACGAGGGAACGATGATTCAAGAATTTAGTGAGTAATTGATAATCAACCACCAATAACCAAATGGTAACAAATAATCATATTAACAATAATAATAATTATAATATTTATCATAGAAGGGGCCAAATTACTGAATTGGGATTGGTCACGACAGAGGGCATTTTTTCTTAATTTTTGTAATTGCCCCGGGCAAAATTACTTGAAAATGATTGGCTGAAAATCGCTTAGCAACGGCTGCCAAGGTAAAGAAATTTCTGTTTTGTAACAATGGCGTCCCGTTTTGCGCGAGATCAGTAAGAAAACATTTTGCCCCTTATATTATAAACAAGTAATCACATGGTTCCTCGTAAAATTAAGGATTAATATCACTTGTGTTTTCGGAAGTTGCAGAAATTGCCCTCGTCGCTGCGCAACTCGGGCAATTTCAGCAACTTCCGAAAACACAAGTGATATTAATCTTTAATTTTACTCGGCCCCATGCGATTACCTGTACTAATTATGATGATTATAATAATGATGACTATAACAATGGTAATAATAATGATAACTTATAGGGGCTAGCTCAAGAACCTCACTGTTCCTCTATTGGTATATTCTCTAGGCTCCACTAATGATTAATCTAGGCTTTTTTTTATTTTAACTTTGATTTTGCTAGTTAATTATAAATTATTAAAATCTTATTTCACCTCAATTCCATTTTTGTGAGACTTTTGTTTCATACAGCAAGGCATTCCGCGTTGTGGATTGATCCGCCATTCAGCCGTTCCACCCTTCCATGGAATCACTGTAAACTCAAGATATTGTATTTCGGACCTTGCTCGCTTCGCAAATTTAGCGGCACTTTTGAGCATTTGTCGCTGATTGAAATTATGAAGTGTTCTCTTTTCGAATGAATAAAATTTTTCGTCAAAGTTTCCACTGACGATGTGCAGATCAAACCCGTTTAGATAATTCTTAGAGGAAAAGTCTTTTATAATTTCGTGCCAGAGACGCCACTGTGAACTTATCTTGCAGTGTTACAGTAAGAACTGATAAAATTATATCTTTGGATCTACTGGGCATAATTCGCTGATTCGAACGGTAAAATACTCTTTCTCTAAAGAAGAAAGTTTTCCTTTTAAGTTTCCTCGATGCACCGATCACACTTTTGAGACATTTCTGCAAGGTAAGGCTTTGTCTTTTTTTAGAGCAAAGACATCTACAGAGATGCAGCTAATTCTCACCTTACACGACGTGGCAAAGGCTATTCAGAGCTCATCGATCCACGCGGTCGTCTTGGACTTTGCCAAGGCTTTTGACAAGGTCCCTCATACGCGTCTCCTAAGGAAACTGCACCACTATGGAATCCAGGGCCCGCTTCTAATCTGGTTGGAGTCGTTTCTTACACATCGTTTTCAATCAGTTGCTTGCGAAGTCCAAACATCAAATCAACATCCAGTGACTTCTGGTGTACCCCAAGGTACAGTCCTTGGCCCGCTACTTTTCTTACTATATATAAACGACTTACCAGACAACGTGCAATCAACAATTAGGCTCTTTGCGGACGATGCTTTACTCTACGGCGTTATCGCTAGCGATGCAGACTGTGACCTTCTTCAATCTGACCTACACAGACTAGAATCCTGGCAACACTATTGGCAAATGGAGTTTAGTCCTTCCAAATGTAAAATTGTTACCATCTCACATAAGATCAACCCAGCCCAGAGAAAATACGTCTTCTCTGGTGTAGAATTGGAACAGGTGGATAGCTTCCCATATCTTGGGGTTACTATTAGTAACAAGCTTAAGTGGTCAGACCACGTTTCCATCATAACAGCTAAAGCAAACAAGTCGCTAGGTTCACTCCAACGCAACCTTTGAAATTGCCCAAATAATGTAAAAGAAATTGCATATTCATCCCTAGTACGGCCGAAGCTGGAATACGCGAGTGCGGCTTGGGATCCGTTCTTAAAGAAAGATGTCAGCGCCCTGGAAAGGGTTCAACGTAAAGCAGCACGGTTTTGCTCGCAGAATTATCATAGATATGCTAGTGTTACTGACATGATCGAAGATTTAGGATGGACCACGTTAGAAACGAGAAGAAGGCAGTCTCGGTTAATACTTATGTATAGGCTAACTCGCGGTCTTATTGATATAGATAATCGAGAATAGTTAGTACCACAACCCGAGAGTCGCACTAGGGGAAGCCATCAATTTAAATTTCGCGTGCCATATGCGAGTAAAGACGTTTCTAAATTTTCCTTCTTTCCAAGAACTATAACAGACTGGAACTGCCTCCCTGAGACCATTGTTTCGTCAACTTCCTTAGAAATGTTTAAACATAGGTTATCAGCATTCGTAAATGATAGTTGTAGATAGCCTATGTAGTTTTCGTAATTTGATTTTTATTTTCAACATCAACATAATTGTATTTAATTCATTTACTTATTTTCTCTTTATTCATTTGCTTTTTTTTTTTTTTACGAACAACGTGACATGGCGATGTGTAAGTCGGCCCTCGGCCGCTCGGTAACACTTTGGCTTGTTTCAAGTTTAATTTTCAACTCCATTTATCGCAACCCATTGAACCTGGAAAATAAGCGTCTAGGGATATGCCTGGAAGGATTTGTGGTCCCAAAAGCTTTATTTGTGCCGTTTTTAAGTCTTCCTAGAGTTCAAATGCAAATCAAGTCATCTGCCATTGTTCCAGCTCCTGTTAGTCATAGGTTATTACTTGGTTTAAAACTCCTAAATGTCGCCTTATTCACCAATATTTTGGCCCTCTGCAATGATTTTGCCAGTAACCCTGATCCAATTGATGTTACGCAGTTGGATTTATCGACTCTGGAAGGGAGCTTTTCTTCGCCTACTGAATACAGTCCGTCGACAACGACAACGGGAACTTCATTTCTATCCGAACCCGAAAAAGCGATCACTCTTCTTCATATTTTGATCTCGGACTCGGGGGAAATGGTCTACGACTCGGCCATTGGAACGTCAACTATTTAACAACAACCAAGTTGAACAAATCAAGCTGTTTCTACTTGGAAACATGCGCTCAGGTCATTCTCAATTGGATGCTTTGTTTATTACTGAGACATTTCTCAAGCCCGAAGTTCCGGATACTTGCTTTGCAATCCCGGGTTTCACAACTCACCGAAGGGACAGAAAGACAAATGGTGGCGGTATTATGGCTCTTATTAGTCAGGATCTTATTACAAAACGGAGAAATGACTTGGAAAGCACGGAGGTGGAGGCAATTTGGCTGGAAGCGTGTCCTTATAAATCGAAGCGATCCATTATTTTCGGAAGGTTTTACCGACCACCGTCCTCTAAAATAGATGATGATATTAAAATCGAAGAGCTCATCGAAAGGGTTCATTTGTTAAACAAAGAACTATCATCGTCTCTGACATCAACATTGACTATAAGGATAGAAAGAATTATGATAAGCATAGACTCGCTAAAGGTTGCGTGGTATGAATTTTAAACAGTTGGTCGATTTTACAACCCGCCCCGTAAGCAAAACTTGCCTTGATCATGTGTACTGTAATCAACCACAGCTAATAAATTTTGTCACCAGTGCAGACATTGGCTTAGCAGATCATCTACCAGTCTTTGTAGTTCGCAAGTATGCACGCGAAAATTTAAACAGACAATCTTCTCGAATCAAGTACCGTGACATGAAATGTTTTGATGAGGATCAAAAACACTAGAGCAGATCCCATGGGAGACAGCGTTTGTGTTCGAAGATATTGATGATGTTGTTTATGCTTGGGAGAAGATGTTTAATTCTGCCCTCAATGATCATTGTCCTTGGCGTGAAAAAATGAATCAAACACAACACTCAGCTCCCCTGGATGACAAATGCCGTTATTAAGAAATTGCACTCTCGTGATCACCTATTGAAGGTGGCTAGGAAATCGGACAGTAGTTCTGACTGGGAAAATTATCGAGTGGCGAGAAACAAGGCTGTTTCTGCCTTGCGCTCAGCAAAGCGTGAGTTTTACGAGAATGCATTCGAAGAAAATCGAAACAACCCTAAAGCAACATGGAATATGATAAAAACATTGATTGGTTCTGGAAAGATGAATAAAGGGATTAGTAAGCTTCAGTTGGATGGCAAGGCTGTTGAAAATGCTACAGAAATTGCGGAGCATTTTAATTTATATTTTTCCTCAATCGCCGATAATCTGAGATCCGGACTCGGAAATACGCCATCAGACTTGTCCAAGTTGGTAAACTTTGTGGAGTCCTGCAAAGATCCGGATATGGTTTTCTCTGTTCCAGACATAACCAATGCTCAGGTGCTCCAGATTATAAAGGGGATCAGTCCTCACAAGGCTGTAGGTATCGATAAAATCAGCGCCAGGTTTTTGCGTATTACTGCTCCTATGTTAGCTCCAAGCATAGCAAGGCTTATCAACATGTCGTTTTCCACAGGAACGTTTCCTACTCATTGGAAAACCGCTAACGTGACACCACTGTTCAAACAGGGTGCGGCCAGTGATCCGTCTAATTATCGCCCGATTTCTGTGCTAACAGTGGTCTCAAAAGTAATCGAACATCATATGCACAATTCTTTATATGCTTTTCTTATGGATAATAACTTGTTGTATTCTAGACAGTCTGGGTTTCGTGGCATGTACAGTACCGAGACTGCTCTAATTAAGTGGGTGGGATGGGTGGGATCGCTACGTGGACTGAAGCGGCTGCCAGAGACGCTTGATAAAAATGCTGATGTCCGATCTCAACCTTACGATACTGTTAAGCGCGAATGAATATATCCATATAGAAGTCTGCGCTATATAAATGTAAAATGTAAATGTAAACGTACTTTTTAAAAATAAGACAACTTTCGGTGGAATTTTAATACTTATAAACTTCCCTATTGTTATTCTGTTACAGAGAAAGTCAGTAAAAAGGCTTAGGCGAGATGTCTCATGAAGCTAGCAAAGATGGGGATGGTAAAAAGATATTTAATTGCTTCCATGGTGACAAGGGTTTTAAAAAAGCACAGAAGCTCTGCGAAGATATCAGTGTTCATTCGGACGAAAAGCGTAATGAAAGCAAAGTGTGCAACAAATCCTTTTGCCAAGCAGGAAGTCTTCGCCGTCAAAACCTAGTTCATGCTAGTGAAAAGCCTTTTAAGTGCAAGGTTTGCAGCAAGTGCTTTAGCCAAGCAGGAAACCTTCGCAAACATCACAAGGTACATACTGGAGAAAAGCCTTTTCAATGCAAGGTTTGCAATAAGTGCTTTACCCAAGCAGGAAACCTCCGTAAACATCACACGGTACATAGTGGAGAAAAGCCTTTTCAATGCAAGGTTTGCAGCAAGTGCTTTAGCCAAGCAGGAAACCTTCGTAAACATCACACGGTACATACTGGAGAAAAGCCTTTTCAATGCAAGGTTTGCAATAAGTGCTTTACCCAAGCAGGAAGCCTCCGTAAACATCACAGTGTACATACTGGAGAGAAGCCTTTTCAGTGCAAGGTTTGCGGAAAGTGCTTTAGCGAAGCGGGAAGCCTCGGAACCCATCACAGGGTACATACTGGGGAAAAGCCTTTTCAGTGCAAGGTTTGCGGAAAGTGCTTTAGCGAAGCGGGAAGCCTTGGAAAACATGACAGGGTGCATACCGGAGAAAAACCTTTCCAGTGCAAGGTGTGCGACAAGCGCTTTAGCGATGCAGGAAACCTTCGGCGTCACAACAAAGTACACTTGGACGGAGAGTTCAGCTGCTGGATTTGTCAGGTGTTATTTCGTACTAAGGGCGCCCTGCATAAGCATTACGATGATCATATGAAACAAGCACTTCGTACAACGAGTTAAGTCAAACAGAGAATTACGTTCTTGAGACAGAGTTTTATCATCTTTTGTATAGAATTACTGTTTCTTACATAAGCTTTCTACTCGGGAAACATGGCTAGTCGCAGTAAGATTCGTCATTTGTAACTTTTCCTTTCAATTATAGCACTCTGGTGGGATAAAAAAAATAAGAAATCTGAGGACAGCCAAAATTGGTCGAGGCTTACAGCCGATTTGGCTCTCAGACGATTTTTTTCATCCAATTATTACCAAAATTGGACGAGTATGTAAGTCCTCTTACTTATTCATTTTATAGCCAGTCAGTTGTAATTGTTTAGTTAGGCTATTGTTTTTTTTTTTTTAAAACTGTCCAACTGTCCAACCAAAAATTACGGGCGACATGACTTCAGCTGCCGATCTCAATTATTGGTGAATGGCGGTTTTGTGTAAGCCGTGGGCTGTGTGAGAAAGCTTTTTATTTCGTGCCAAGCCTCTCGCAGTTTTGCTGCCCAGCCCAATGGCGCCCACGAAACCGCCAGGTTTACGGTCAAGTCGTTTCAAAGTCTTCTCGCCCGAAGTCATGTTGATCGGAACCTGAAATAAAAAGTCAAGTCACCCGTTTTCTTTTATCACTTTTAAAAACACCAAAATGGCATATCTTTAGAAACTACTGAAGGTGACAATTGTCTTATTTAAAATTAACCATTACCCAGTCCACTTTTACAATCCCTTCTCAACCATAAACTTTACACTGGACATGTGCTGATATTCAGCAAGGCATGACTGATAAGCTGAAACTAGTCATTGAAAAGTTTACCATTAAGTGTAGAAAAACTTAAACCAAATTTATCATAGCGACCCGTCAGAATAAGACCGATGTCATCCCTAACCAGTGAGGACTCAAAGTGAAAGGAAGCAGCTTGAAACGCGAATGAGAACGTTGCGATTGTTTATAGCTCTGCATCTAATTTGCTGAGAGGGTAGCCCGAGTTTTATGGACCAATCACAAAGCGAAGAAAGTAAAACCATAGCAATCGCAGAATACTTCAGACACTCCATTGAAAATTTCTTTAAATGTGGAAAATTAAAATTTCCAATTTCCATACTTATATATAGCATGATCTTAAAACCAAAATTTCATCTACTCAAGCAGAAATATCTCTCCATAATTTGCCATCAAACTTTACTTTTACAAATATTTACTGGCTTTATTCGTAGTTTGCTTTATCAGATCTGAGGAAAGAGATATTTTCATGTTTTTCTGCCAAGCTTTAAGGTGGCTGGTACCAGTTTTCATCTTTTTGATGGTTTGTAACTTTGAAAGAATACACAAAAAGACTGACCAAGGCCAGTTGAACACTTTTACAGGGTTGAATTATATAATCATTGGTTATTCAAAAATAGGTGTCATTTCGTCACCAGCAGTTTCCATGGCAACGGTATCATAGGCTTATTCAGACGCATGTTTTAGCTTGTGGCTTAAATAATTCGAAAACTAACCCGGTGACCCCGTGTTTTTTTTTTTAGTGATTGCATTTGGCACTTGAAAAGGAAAACGCACAAATATTTTAAAAAGAATTCTACTGAACGGAATTTCAGAAAATCTACAAAAAAGGCAATTTTCACACCGCAAATTTCCTTCCGTAGAATTTTCTTTCTTTTTTTTCTGATGATTCCTTTCGACGTTATTATCATATTGGGACAATAAAAAGAAGGGGTCACCGGACTTGTTTTCATGCAATAGCTTTCGTGAGTTTAGCAATTTCCACGCGCGTTCTCTCGCATTTAAAAATCTGGATTCTATAAGATCGACATTTGCTCATGATCTGTTATAGCTACCGCTGACAATTGCGTGTGCTCGTGCGAGCGCCTACGATCTGATGTTTACATACGTAAATTCGCCTTTACTGCTAAGAAAATCATTAAACAGCTGTCAAAGACAGCCTCCCGGGCACATCTTAAAAATCCTACACACGACTTCTGGCTACATCATATTATTTTCCTTGAAGTTTCAAAGTCTTCTTTCACTTCAGGTAGATTATCGTTCACTTGAGTTCTTCTTTTTTCGCCATCGCATGATTTCAAATCGGTTGAATATTTCTTTTAGATATGAAGTGGAGCAACCTTTACTTCTCCGAAAATCGTCTTCTTTATCATAGTTTCTATCTCCTGCATTCACAGTGGCCACTCAACACATCAAATACACGCTCTTAGGTAAACTCACAAAAGTAGAAAAAAATCCACGCGCCGCCATCTTTGTTTTGAATTTTCATCTTTTGATCTCGCGCTTCTTTCGCGCGCTTCTTTCGCACGTTTCTCTCGCGCGTCACGCAAGAGTGACCTGTTCCCCGCGCGAAGAAACTGGTACCAGCCACCTTAAAGCAAAGCTGGTTGTCACTTAAACAGAAACTTCTGGATTGTGACAATTTGACTCTTACATTTCAAGTCATTTCTGTTTTCCCAAGGATCGTAATCTACCAGTCTGATTAAACAAAGGTACAGTCACTCTGAGAAATTTTTCACTCTCGAATTAAAGGTCTCTCTTATATTGGGTAGATGACTTAAGGGTAATTACTCGTGCATAGACAATCTTGTTACCTACATTTTGTAAACAGCATCAATTAAAAAAGAATAAATATTCGTTATGAAGTTATGAAGCCCTCATTGATAACGTTTGTACCTTTATGTGTCTCTTGCTTCTTGTCTTTGTCAACTTAATCATGGTGCTTCGGAAAAGTATGATCCTTCTATTCCTAAGAGTAAATGATACAAATCAGGCACAAAAGGCGTATGTCAACCGTGGAGGTTTTAAGGTCCCAATTTGAAAAATTGCTTCCAGATCAGAAAAACACGTCAGCAGCAAAATACAAATATTTTTCTTGATAGACCTTACCGAGACTATTTGCAGGATAGGAAGAGTTTCGGAAATTGAAAAGGAAAAATTGAAGGAAGAATTGTTTTCTTGGTGGTTGTAAACAGTGGTATATCATGCATAAAATTAGGTACCTTTCCCTTTTAGTCGAAAGCTGATGGTTTTGCAGTTTACATTGCAATGAGATAGTTCGATTCAGGTGTCACTTTAAAAAAAAAAAAACAAAAAACAAAAGAAAAGACAAAAAAAAAAAAAAAATAACACCTGTCCGCTTCAGGTGGAAAGCAATCACTGCACTATGCAGTATCACCTGAGGAATGTGTTTATATCGTTATTCTGTTGAAAGAATCTTGTTTCTTCAACTGAAAACTGATGACTGCGCAGACTCAATCCAATCTAGTCTAATGTTGCCGGAAGAATTGTTTCCTTGGTGGTTCAAAACAATGGTAGTAAATCGTGCTTAAAATTAGAGATTTTTCCCTTTTAGTCGGGAGCTGATAGTTTTGATTATGTTCAGTTTAATCGCAATCACAGATAACGTCACATAAATTAACTTTCAAACTTTCCTTTCGTAAGGCATACAGAAGAGCCATTTTAGCCGTGTCAAACAATAATGAGTAGTTCCAAAAAATAAAAAACATGTGCGGAAGCGAATAACTTGCATCATATCTTCAATATAGAGGCATAGTTTGATTCTGGATGAACACATCTTTCTCTTTTGCCTCCTAAACCAAAATCTACGCAAATTAAACAGAAAACTGAAACTTTGGTTAAAAGGATTTTCCTCTAGAAGCATCACATTATCAAGGTAGATCCGTCTACAGACCGAGGATCGTGGGATTGTGAGAAAATCTTAGTTGGGATCGCGGGATTGAAGAACCTTATTGGACACCCTCTTATATCTACATTATTAAGAAATTTACTTCCAATAACGCTGACTTGTTGCTCAAAGTCATAATTTCCCTTTCTTGTCTCAGTGCAAGCATCTCGTAAGAGTTCGCTCATACCTTTTCGACCTTTGGATATGTAACTTACTATGTATACCTCACAGCCGGGCATATACACCTAATACACATACGTGGTTCATTTGGATTTCTTTAAAGAAAAAAAAAAAACAATAGCTGAGTCAAGTAATGAACTTATGGCAAGTAAATAGTTTTCTACTGTGACACCCAAATTATATAGAGCAACTGATTAAGGAAATTAAATGTCTTCGCCTTCCTTCGTATCATTTAGGTGCTTTTTGATATGATTTCAATTATCTTTATGCATTTTCATCGACTATCCTTATCTAGAGGATAAAGTATCATACTTTGTTTCATTGAAGGCTGGGGATAATTGAATCAACATTGACTTCTTCTATTCTTACGACATGTAGGTAAATATCTACATTCTTGACTAGATTCATTAATTTAGGATTGTCACCTGGCTTGTGACACGTAATTATTGTGTAACGTTTAACAAACCTCCTTTAATACAATTAGCGGCGGCGACACTATATCAACACAACAAGATGGCCGACCCGATTTTCCCGCTCTTCTTCCCCCAAGTCCTGGGGCGAGACTAGCCTCGTTTCCTAGCAACGTTACAATTGTATCAATATATGCTCTCACTGCTGCATCACTATCTACTTGAAACTGTGGCACTCCATAGACCACTTTCATAAATGGCTGCCGGATTAATATTCTTTTGTTTAAATTTAAATTAGCCCTTCTGGCCTCGTTCTCCAGTACAAAATTCAAAAGAGGACATTATTTCAAGCGAGGCCAGAAGGGCTAATTTAAATTTAAACAAAAGAATATTAATTCGGCAGCCATTTATGAAAGTGGTCTATGCATTGAGGTACCTTAGATTGATTTGCATCTGGTGGAATTGCATATGATTTGCAATCAGTGATGACACTGGTTCTCAGTACCTGTCGAAGCTTTCACAGATACATTTATGCACGTAAATATTTGGACACGATCAATTACATTCTTTTGTTCTTTGCAAAGATGCGTTGTCATATATGTCTCCCAAAAGAGGCTGCTTGTCATAAGACTGGGATTAGACGTCTTCCAGAGGAGATTATTCTTTGTTCACCAAGGGGAACTTTGAGTCTCGAAAGAGATTATCTTTTTACCGAAGGGAATTTTTGATCCTCTAAAGAGATTATTTGTTCCCCGAAGGGAAGTTTCTGTCTCTCGAAAGAGATGATTTCTTCCCCGTGGGGAATTTTGATTCTCTCGAAAGAGATTATCTGTTCCCTGATGGCAATTTTGAGTCTCTATAAAGAGATTAATGCTACCCGAAGGAAAAATGTAACTTGAATAGGTTCAATAACTGATGAAGCCATGACAGGACGGAAAACGCATACACTGTAAGTACCTCTTGTTGTCACACCGTAAGCCTTAGAGTGCTCTAATTGAAAGGAAAAGTTACAAATGATAAATGTTACTGCGACTAACCAAGTTTTCCATGGTACAAAGCTTATGTAAGAAACTATAATTCTAAAGAAAAGATGATAAAAGAGTTAAACATAACAGTTCAGAGTCTGCTATACTTATAAGGGGAACAACGAACGTAAAAAAAACATAGAACGTAATTCTCTATTTAACTTAACTTATTAACACGAAGGGCCTGTTTCATATGATCATCGTAATGCTTATGTAGGGCGCCCTCAGTACGAAATAATACCTGACAAATCCAGCAGCTGAACTGTCCGCCCAAGTGTACTTTGTTGTGACAGCGAAGGTTTCCTGCTTGCCTAAAGCACTTGTCGCAAACCTTGCACTGAAAAGGCTTTTCTCCAGTATGTACCCTGTGATGTGTTTGAAGCGTTTCTGCTTGGCTAAAGCACTTGCTGCAAATCTTGCACTTAAAAGGCTTTTCTCTAGTATGTACCCTGTGATGTTTACGAAGGTTTCTTGCGACACTAAAGCACTTATCGCAAACCTTGCATTGAAAAGGCTTTTCTCCAGTATGTACCCTGTGATGGCTACAAAGGTTTCCTGCTCGGCTAAAGCACTTAACTTGCAGCAAATTTTGCACTTAAAAGGCTTTTCTCCACTATGTACCTTGTGATGTTTACGGAGGTTTTCTGCCTGGCTAAAGCAATTATTGCAACCCTTGCGTTGAAGAGGCTTTTCTCCAGTATGTAACCTGTGATGTTTGCGAAAGTCTCCTGCGTCACTAAAGCACTTATCGCAAACCTTGCACTGAAAAGGCTTTTCTCCAGTATGTACCCTGTGATGTCTACGAAGGTTTCCAGTTTGGCTAAAGCATTTGCTGTAAACCTTGCACTTAAAAGGCTTTTCTTCTTCATGAAACATCTCGCCTTAAGCCTTTTTACTGACTTTCTCTGCAACAGAATAACAAAAGAGTATTCAAATTCCACTAAAAGTTGTCTTACTTTCAAAAAGCACGTTTGCCCTTGGATTATGCAAACTACCACGAATGAATTGATGAGATATTCTGAGGGTGCACATGTAGACAGAAGTTGTTTATCGGAACCCTAAAGTGATTCATTTAACGACATACTGTCACAGCTACCCAGTATTCAAGCCATAATGGAGAAAGGAGCATTAATTTCTTTTCGCCGGTATTAGTAAGTAATCAGTGCTTCATTTCTTTACTATTCCTTTGAAGTCCTGTAACAGACCACTCAAACAATATATCAAGCTACAGGCTTGACCCATTCCAGCAAACACCGTACATAAAACATAATGAGCCTATTCTTTAGGCTCATTAATGGAGCCTAAAGAATATACCAATAGAGGAACAGTGAGGTTCTTGAGCTAGCCCCTATAAGTTATCATTATTACTACCATTGTTATAATAATCGTTACTATAATTATTATTAGGTACAATGTATATATGAAGTTCATATATTTTGAACTGCGGTATTAGATACGTATGATGCACGATCCTCGCAGTAGAGAGCGCTATTTATGCAATAGCGAAAATCAGACCTGAAAAAAATCAGGCCTTTATTACGAATCAACTTAACGGCCTGCTCCCAGTTAGCTCAATTGGTAGACCGCTGCACTAGTATCGCAGAGGTCAGTGGTTCGAATCCCGTACAGGCCTGATTTTTTTCAGGTCTGATTTTCGCTATTGCATAAATAGCGCTCTCTACTGCGAGGATCGTGCATCATACATAATTATTATTATTGTTATTGTTAATATGATTATTTGTTACCAATTGATTATTAATGGTTGAGTGTCAGTTAATCACTGCATTCTTGAGTCATCTTTACCTCGTAGAACAAGAGAGTTTTAAGTGTGGGATGCGGCAGCAGTAGCCATTATTATGCAGTCTCAACTGCCTATTTTTTTTAAGGTGACCATTTTTCAGTTGGAGCCCTGGATTAGATGAGTCTGCTCAATTATCAGTTTACAGTTGAAGAAACAAGATTGTTTCATCAGAGTAGGGATTAAAAACAGGCTCTTAGGATGGTTCTGCATAGAGCAGTGATTGCTTTTCATCGGAAGTGGACAGTTGTTGAGCTTTTTTTTAACTAGAGACCTTAAGATTTGAGGACGTCACCCGTCTAGGACGCCACCGGAAGTTCGTTTTCACCTAAAAGTGACATTGCGCATGTCTTCGTGTGAATGGGACGGCGTTTCACAGGTGGTGATTACGCCATTTTTCAAATCTTGCGTCGTGCACAAAACGTGAGTATGTGTTTGGTTTTGGAGCTGAAATTATTCATTTCTTTCGCCGTTTTCGCTGTTATTTTGTATAATCTGTTGTTAACAGTGCTTGTTTTTTCAGAGATAGACGATGGATTCCAGGTCCGAGTAAGTAGACTCCACATGTTTTCCTTATAAAGAAAATGGAAAATTTTATCATGTTGAGCATCAATTTATCATGTCATGTGAGAGGTCGGCTGATGTAATTAGAGTGTAGTTATAATCAGAAGTCAAACTCGCAATTTCTGCAGCGAGCCTAATCAAAAGTTTTCGAGCGCTGTGATCTTTCTTTTGAAGTCTCGATACATTTTGCTCCTGTTTGCCATGTTTTACCGATTTATTCATGAATTGGTAATTTACTGGTTACTCTTATGCCGTTTCCGCGACTTGAGAACAGATATATCGGAGATTCTTGTTTTCTCGGCTCACCTTTAAAGTGATTTGAGTCTCAAGTAATTAAGACTGTCATATTTATTATCCATGCAAGTCTCATCCCACTACAAAGAATACTCATTTTGAAAGCCTCCATTCCATTAATTTTTTTATACTTTATCAGATACCAGCTAAGTTCAGGATTTTAATTATATTTCGTCAGGTAAGCCAAGAACATCAACCAAGAGAGGGATGTCGTATTTTTCGAAGCGAAAATCTGTCTTACACTCAGTCTCACTTCTATCTTGCAATGTAAATCTTTCATAATTCCAATAAAGATAATGTGCATTTTTCGACTTGTTAACATCATGCAACAACAGAAATTCATCCTCATTGATGATTTCCGGATTGTGTTGTGCGGGAGGTCGAGGGTTTGAGCCCCGGCCGGACCAATACTCATGGTCTTAAAATAACTGAGGAGAATTTGCTACGTTTCTATGATATCAAGATATAGATACATATTCTAGTCTTCTCGGATAAGGACGAATAAACCGTAGGCCCCGTCTCCTGCAGGGTTAGGGGTAGGAGACGTTAATTTCCCACGCACGAGATTACTGTGTGGTGGATGTCCTCCCATAGGGTGGGATGGGCGGGAAGGTGAGATCGTGACATGGACTGAAGTGGCTGCCAGACGCGCCTAATAATGCTGACGTCCGATCTCACCTTATCATTGTAATTGTTAACTAAACACATCTGATGTTTAGATTGCTCAGACCTTTACCTTTACCTTTACTGTGCATTGATTATTCATACTTTCGTCTACTCGTCTTTTGTTGGCTGTGGAGGCTTTAATCACACTTTAGACGGGTTTACCTCGATAAAGTGATTTTCATAAGGAAGATTCTTTCACCAAAAGTTTAATTTCTGTTTTATTTTGTTTACTTTGCGTAAATTTTGGTTTCCGAGGCAAAAGAGAAAGGCGTGTTCATCCAGAACAAACTTTGCCTCTTCATAGAAGGTATGATAAAAATGATTCGTTTCTGCTGGCAAACATGTTATCTGTTTTTGTAATTTATTGCCAATGTTTGACAAGACTGAGATGGCTCTTCCTTAGGCCTTAAGGAAGTAAAGTTTGAAAGCTTTTTCTTGGTAAGGTCTACCAAGAAAAATATTCGTGTTTTGCAGTTAACGTGCTTTTCTGATCGGGAAGCTATTTTTGAAATTGGGGCCTGGAAACCTGATTTGTATAATTTACACTGCGCCAGTACATGTCTGGTTAAATTTTCGGTCTCTTTCTTAGGAATTGAAGGATGGTACTTTTGTGAGGCACATTTAATTGACAAAGACAAGAAGGAAGGGACACAAAAAATAGAATCATTTTCAATAACTTTCTAAGAAATATTTTTTTTTTCGGAAATGATGTTGTTTACTGCCTGGTTGGTAACAAGATCGTCTTTACATAGGTCACTACTTTTGAGCCATCTATCTGATTCAAGTGAAACCTTTGATTCGGGAGTGAAATATTTCTGAGGGTGATTGTATCTTCCTTCGATCGGTCTTGTAGATTACGATCCGTAGGGAAACAGAAATGACTTGAAATGTAAGAGTCCAATCGTGACAATCCAGAAGTTCCTGCTCAAGTAAGTGACACCTCAAATTTGATTAACCTGATTTGCTGAAAAGCTTAGCGAAAAAGTTTGAAAATATCCCTTAACTCAAGTTGGATAAAGCGAACTACGAATATCTCTATCAAATCTTAGTATTAGTTACTTTTCATGACCTGTTATGGAGAGACATTCTAAGCTGAAAATTTTAATTTTCCACTGTGCACTCAGAGAAATTTGTAATTAAATGTCTGAAGTATTCTGGGATTGCCATGGTTTTACTTTCTGCGTTTTGTGATTGGGCTAGAAAACTCAGGCCACCCTCTCAGCCAATCGGATGCAGAGCTAAAATGCGTTCTCATTGTCGTTTCCCGCGTTTCAAGCTGCTTGCTTTCACTTTGAGTCCCCATTGGTTGATGATACTGACGGGCCGAAATGATAAATTTTGTTTGGTTTCTCTACCCTTAATGGTAAACTGTTCCATGACTAGTCTCAGTTGATAAGTTTTATCAGCACATGTCCGGTGTAAAGTTTATGGTTGAGAAGGGATTGCAGAAGTGGACTGGGTAATCGGTTATTTCGAAATTAAATAAGACAATTGTCGCCTTCAGTGATTTTAAAAGATATGCCGTTTTGGTGTTTTGACATATGATAAAAGAAAACGGTTGACTTAACTTTTTATTTCGGGCGACTTGACTTAGGTTCTAGTCGACATGACATCGGGCGAGATAACTTTAAAGCGACTGCTTAGCTAGCGGTTTCCTGTGGACACCGCGGAAATACGTTTTTTAGGGCACGATACAGTATTTTACTGGTCAGCGGACACCTCAATGAAACCATTTATTTTACTTTATTTTTTTGCTTTTTCTTTTCTTTCTTTACTATCTTAATGCCATCTGCAACATAAAATGAATGCTGCGCTAAGATCCAATAGAACCAATGACGTTACATGTTGGGAGTTCATCTTTAAAAGAATATCATTCATTACTCTCAGTAATGCAGTCTCAGTACTGTGGTATTTTCTATATGCAGACTGGAATAAGGGATAAATGCTATTTGCCATCATATGTTCATGCAACTATTGAAGACAGCTCTTTCAGTAAGTTTTGACACACACTGAAGATTACTGACTGGCCTATAGTTCTTAAATACAAGATCAAGACCGGTCTTCTTTAATAACGGATTAACCAGTGCACATTTCCAGTTTAATGCGAACGAACCAGACTCCAGGGATAGATTAATGACTTTGGTAATAACTGGAAGAAGCACGTCAATTCAGTTAATCACCAAAGACGTTGGCATGGGATCCAAAATACAACTTTTCTTGGGAAAACCTTCAATGAGTTTACACACATCTCCTTCTGACAATGGCACCAGACTATGATTTAGTATCATCGCTACAAACTTCTAATAAAGCTGAAGATGTTAATTTATCAAGCTTTGTGAGAATCGTTCTGATCTTATCAATAAAGAACGTGCCCATCTCATTGGCAAGAGTTAATAAATTATTTGATAGTGGAAAAGGAACAACATGATCATGCTTCAGTAGTTTCTTTGTTGCCGTGAACAAATCCCTCGGATTGGAACTGTTCTTATCGATCAATTCCTTAAAAAAATTTACGACACGCAGTATTCAATACAATAAATGGAATACGAAAGTCTACGTTCGACATTTTTTTTATCGTCAACCGTTAAATAAGCATGCCAATGTTAGCCGTCAAAGGTCTCAGATATCCTAATTAAGAACTAAACGATTGCCTTAATTAGGTCAAGTTCTATTAAATTAAAAACGCATTTTCATCCACATTGTTGTGGCTCATTTCAAAATTACTCCCCTTATAAGCCCCCGGGATATAAGCCCCTCTGTGCATAAGCCCACCCAAAACCCCTTACAAAGTTGTATTGGCCCAAGGCTGATAACCGGAATTTTACAGTATAAAAGTATGAAAGATGAAAATGTTAATTTTCCACTGTGCAGTCAAAGAAATTTTCAACGGAGTGTCTGAAGAATTCTGGGATTGCTGTGGTTTTACTTTCTTCGCTTTGTTATTAGTCTACAAAACTTGGGCTACCTTCTCAACCAATCAGATGTAGAGGTAAAAACAATCGCAACGTTCTCATTCGCGTTTCCCGCGTTTCAAAATGCATGCCTTCATTTCGAGTCCTCATTGGTTGGTAATGATATCGGTCTTTATATTGACGGGTCACTGTGATAAATTTGGTTTTGGTTTTTCTACACTTAATGGTAAACTGTTCCATGACTATATAATTTGAATATATCAACAAAGTTGAAATGGTAAAGTGGCCACCGTTACAGTTGTAAAAGCTGACGTTTTGAGCGTTAGCCCTTCGTCGGAGCGAATAGAGGAATTGTGGGTTGTGTGTGCTTTTAAAGGCAGAAAATGGAGCTACGTGATTGGTGGGAACATGGCACCGAGAAAAATGTTACCGGCCGCGGAAGGAGAGGTCGAAATCATTTACATTGAAAGCAAACATACAAGCAACATGGCGGACCAAAACGAACCTCGTGCGTTTATTTTTTTCTTTTTGCCATGGCAACTCGTGTCAAATACGTTTACATGGGGGGGGGGGGGGAGGGGTGGTGTCCGTTTTCTCAACTTAAATTTGGTTTTGGTTTTTCTACACTTAATGGTAAACTGTTCCATGACTATATAATTTGAATATATCAACAAAGTTGAAATGGTAAAGTGGCCACCGTTACAGTTGTAAAAGCTGACGTTTTGAGCGTTAGCCCTTCGTCGGAGCGAATAGAGGAATTGTGGGTTGTGTGTGCTTTTAAAGGCAGAAAATGGAGCTACGTGATTGGTGGGAACATGGCACCGAGAAAAATGTTACCGGCCGCGGAAGGAGAGGTCGAAATCATTTACATTGAAAGCAAACATACAAGCAACATGGCGGACCAAAACGAACCTCGTGCGTTTATTTTTTTCTTTTTGCCATGGCAACTCGTGTCAAATACGTTTACATGGGGGGGGGGGAGGGGTGGTGTCCGTTTTCTCAACTTATCCTTAACAAAAACACGTCATGATAAAAACTGGTCATGATAAAAGAGTTAAACAGAACAGTTCAGAGCCTGCTGTACTTAAGAGGAGAACAGCACCAAACTCTGTCTCTAAAACGTAATACTCTTTGTAACTTAGCTCATGGTACGAAGAGCTTGTTTCATATGATCATTGTAATGCTTATGTAGGGCGCCCTCAGTGCGGAATAACACCTGACAAATCCAGCAGCTGAACTCTCCGCTCAAGTGTACTTTGTTATGACGGTGAACGCTTTCTGCTTGGCTAAAGCACTTGTCGCAAACCTTGCACTGAAAAGGCTTTTCTCCAGTATGTACCCTGTTATGACGGCGAAGGCTTCCTGCATGGCTAAAGCACTTGTCGCAAACCTCGCAATGATAAGGTTTTACTCCACTATGTACCCTGTGATGTAGACGGAGGTTATCTTCTCGGCTAAAGCACTTTCCGCAATCCTTGCAGTGGAAAGGTTTTTCTCCGGTATGTACCCTGTCATGTTGTCGAAGTTTTCCCGATTCGTTAAAGCACTTTCCACAAACCTTGCACTTAAAAGGCTTTTCTCCAGTGTGTATCCTGTGATGCCTTCGAAGGCTTCCTGCTTCGGTAAAACATTTGCTGCAAACCTCACACTTAAAAGGCTTTTCACTAGGATGTTCTTGGTTCTGACGGCGAAGGCTTCCTGCTTGGCTTGAGGGTTTGTTACATACCTTGCTTTTAATGGGCCTTTCATCCGAATGAACCTTCATATGTTCGCGAAGTTTATCTGCTCTTTCAAAACACTTGTCACAATGGAAGCAATTAAATATCTCATTACCATACCCATCTTTGCTAGCTTTATGAGACATCGCACTTAACTCTTTTAACTGACCTTTTCTGTAACAGAATACAATAGGGAAGTATATAAGTATTCAAATTCGACTGAAAGTTGTCTTATTCTTATAGAGTACGTTTGCCCTTAGACTATGCAAACTACCACTAATGGATTGATGAGATATTCTGAGGATGCAGATGCCGACAGAAGTTGTGTATCGGAACCCTAACTTGATTCATTTAACCACATGCTTTCACAGCTGCCCAGTATTCAAGCCATAAAAGAGAGAAGCGCATTAATTTGTTTTCGCCGGTATAAGTAAGTAATCAGAGCTTCAGTTCTCTACTATTCCTTTGAGGTCTTGTAAAAGACCAATCAAACGATATATCAAGCTAGAGGCTTGACCCATTCCAGCAAACACCGTACCTAACATCTTCAGTCTGACTGAAAAGACCCAATTTTGGGTGTTTTTATTGTAAGGCTAAAGTTGTAATCTTCCTGAGCCATAAGATACAGCTGTGTGATTGAAGAAAGACCAAGATATTCTTGTTACCACTGTCAACGTGTAAAACATAAGGCCCGGGTTGTCCGAAGGGTGGATGACGCTCTCCAGTGGATAAATCTCTATCCGCTAGATAGTACGTTTTGGTAACACTTATCGGCTTGATAGCGTCATCCACTCTTTGAAAAATCGGGTCTAGACTTGTAACCAAGCGATACTAGTTAAAAGTAGACCTGTGAGGAACACACAATTTACAGAATACTGACCTCAAAACAAACAATGTTGATAGGAAATTCATTTGAAATACAGTCGAATCTGTATTCAGCGATCACTTATGCCATACGCATATGGTGCAAAATAGTAATGGCTTATCAAAAATCTACCCACGGGGTTTAAAATACGCCAGGGCCATGGCGAGTGAAAATATAATTTGCGACTAAAATTTCGACAAAAGTTGTCAATTGACGACAACCAGATAAAAAAAAAAAATAAAATAAAAATAAATAAATAAACCTGATATTACAAAAATGAACAAACGCCTTTCTCCTGTCTTTCTCTTTTGCCCTTCCATAACTCCCAGAATTTGAAACACCTATGATGAGCGGTGATCAAGTCGAACTTATTTCGTTGAGATGAACTTCATTTTATATTACGTGAAGCATTGTAGTCTAGCTATTACATTTGCATTTAGAAGTATGGTTACTAACTGTCAAGTGATTTAAGACATTTTGAACATGGAAGTATTCAATACTAATATTTCAGCTCACTTCAAGGAAAAGACGTTTCTCATGTGAGTAATAGACCAAAATCCTAATCAAAATAATGTAGTAGACCGTTTCTGCTATAAAAAACCAGAATCTCTTCGTCCTCTTTCTCTTCGGTGTTTCGGGACATCTTCGCTCGTTCAACGCTTGCTGACGATCTCTTCGGATCTCTTCGAATGGTACTCGGAATTAACAAGAGATCATGCGGTTTCCCGATGAAATAGAAACTACTTTAGCAAATAATCAGCATTTAAGCATCACAATTATTTCAGGATGGCGTTTGAAAAAACAAAGCTTTACCTTGCAGAAATGTCTTAAAAAGTGTACCTCGCGGAAACTTATGGGAAAACTTTCTTCTCTGGAGAGTATTCTACCTTTCGAATCAGCGAATTATGCCCAGTAGATCCGAAGATGTAAATTTTATCAGTTCTTGCCGTAACACCGCAAAATAAGTTCACAGTGGCGTCTCCGGCACAAAATTGCAAAAAGACTTTTCCTCGGAAGAAATGACTAAATGGATTTGATCTGCACATCGTGGAAACTTTGACGAAAAATTTATTCATTCGAAAAGAGAACACTTCACCATTTCAATCGGCGACAAATGCTCAAAAGTGCCGGCAAATTTGCTAAGCGAACAAGGTCCGAAATACGATACCTTGACTTTACCCTGATTCTGTGGAAGAGTGGACCGGCAGAATGGCGGATTAACCCACAATACAGAATGCCGTGCTGTATGAAACAAGTCTCACAAAAATTGAATTGCAGTGAAATAGGATCTTAATAATTTATAATTAACCGGAAAAATCAAAGTTAAAATCAAAAATGCCTAGATTAATCAATTGATTATTGGTGGTTGAGTGTCAATCCATCCTCGGAGACCCAGGGGCTGAGTGGATTTCAAGTTAGGGCATGAAGAGCCCCTGGGGACATTTTCTTACAAGACTAGTTCCAAACGGTCGCAGTCGTTCTGCCATCTGATTGGTGCCAGAAAATCTTTGTGTTTTTCTGCCCAATCAGAGTGAAGTGTGCTTTAGAGTCCTTTCGTGTGTTTGAACACGGACATATACTTGTAGCCCAGTTGCTCACCATGTTTGTTTGGACCGTGCGAGAGAGATTTTCTTGTGAAAAGTTTCAGTCTCGGTACACAACGTAAGAGAAATCGATCAGATTGTCCGCGAAAATCTTACCGGAAATTATACTGAATACTTTCGCAGGTATCACTAGAGAACGTGTTTTAAAGTTTGCGAGGTTTGTATACCACACGATGGTTGCAGTCATTGATATGTCGCTTTAAACGATAAACGAGATTTAAGCTTAAATCTTTCTAGATTTTTTGCATAATTTGCTGTGACTGAAACTTTGCCAATCCCGTGAAGTTATTTCCTCGCACGGGCCACGCAGGTATGTCGAGCAACTGGTACTTGCGAAACGTTCTGTGCATGCCAAACTCTAATCTCATCTTCGCTCGAAAAAAAAGAAAAGCTAAGCGTGGAAATATTTGCTTATTAGATGTGGGTAGATGACCCTGTACTACTAAGCTGACATTTGCAATAAAGCAAACCCGCCCTTTCCATCCAATATTTCTTGGTCTTTGGTTTTGTTTTTCCCACTGAAAACAGCATCGGATCGATTCCCAATGATCAAAGGTATTTAACTTGGTCTTCAGCAATCGACAGACTGAGGTGAAATGACAATGACCAAGGGACTGGAAGAGAATCCGTGGCCTTCCTAGCTCAAGAATTTCAACACTCTAGACAGCAATTGAAAGATTAAACTCTTTCCAAACCCCTTCGGTAACTGCCCGAAAACATCTCTCCTTCCCATGATGTTCTCGTTAATAAGTTTTTGTTCAGATTTTAATTAGCAAACGGAAACACAGCTAAGCTTTCTCTTAGCACTTGCTGGAGGTCGTCCACGAACTTAACGTTCTCTGCAACCTTGGCCGTATTGTGAATGACTTTACTACTAAGATTAGATTTTGGCGCGCAGAGAAAGCAGAAAGCTACGTAGGCGAAAGCGCCAGTTGCTCGACATACCTGCGTGGCCCGTGCGACGAAATAACTTCTAGTGATACCTGCGAAAGTATTCAGTATAACTTCCGATAAGATTTTCGCGGACAATCTGATCGATTTCTCTTACTTTGTGTGCCGAGACTGAAACTTTTCACCTCAAGCAAATCTCTGTCGCACGGTCCAAACAAACATGGCGAGCTACTGGGCTACTAGTATGTGTCCGTGTTAAAACACACGAAAGGACTCTAAAGCACACTTCACTCTGATTGGGCAGAAAAACACAAAGATTTTCTGGCACCAATCAGACGGCAGAGCCACTGCGACCGTTTGGAACTAGTCTTGTAAGACAATGTCCCCAGGGGCTCTTCATGCCCTAACTTGAAATCCACTCAGCCCCTGGGTCTCCGAGGATGGTGTCAATCCTTCCCTCGCAGAACAAGCCTGACTCATAAATATGTGGGATGCGGCAGCAGTAGCTATACTATATGCAGTCTTAAATGCCTATTTTTTTAAGGTAATCACTTTTCAGTTGGGGCCCTGGATTCTATTGAGTTTACACAATGATCAGTTTACAGTTGAAGAAACAAGATTGTTTCAACAGAGTAAGGTTAAAAATAGGCTCTGAAGATGGTACTGCATAGTGCAGTGATTGTTTTTCACCCCAAGTGGACAAGTGTTGAGTTTTTTTTTTTTTAAACTATTTGAAGCGACACCTCAATTGAACTTTCTCATTACGATGTACTTGTAAGGTACTGTAAAATTGATTTGCTATCAAAAAATTGATTGATTTGCTATCAAAAAATTCCCATGTGTCTTTTCTTCTAGCCCACCCGATCACTCAATATTTATATGTTTTGGCCATTGGTAATTACTAAAAGGTCTCTGGAGGTGGTATTGTTGACACAACATCACATTACTCTAATTGTGATTTGTTTAGGTCTGCCTCTAACAAACAATTGATCATGCTCACGCTCTATCGAAAAAACCCAGGCCTCAATTCGCTTCTCTTATTACAAGAAAATTATCAGACAATCCCATTGGAAACTCTAGAAAATTAAAAACTATTTCTAAAAAGTGTGCAAAAGTGAAAGGCAAATTAAGGATTGCTACATTTACAGTAGTTGATAATAAAAAGTTACCAAATACCGGCTTATAAAATGGTCAAGGAATCTCAAAATACACAAATCAACATCACATACTGTCAACAAAACAAAACAAGATATTTTGGTCCAATACCAAAAAGAAAAAACAGAATATTCTATGACTTGATGTCAGAGCCATCAATGGTTTTCTTTCATACTTCCCTCTTCTTATGTGTAAAGAGACTCCTACTCCAAAGTAGGTCTGCAGTACATACTTAAGAGAGTTTCCATTCACAAGACTTGTAGAAACTGAAACACTGTACATGGCTCATACACAAACTATAATCATTTTCATCATTTAAGTGATATTTTCTGTGAAACAATTATCAAAACCATAAAAAAAAACCTTGTTTGAGATTTTGAAATGAACATATCATGGTAAAAGGCAATGTGTAATGAACACTGTCCCCTATCATGTTCATTATATTTCAACAGGCTCTAAGGAAATATCTCAGATCCAGGTGCATTAAAGAATCCATCAGAAATTAAAGCACTCAAACATTTCTGTATAATCCATACTATTCTTAAACAGAGTTGTAGACCTAAAATCAATAGATTTACTTAGAACCTCCGACAATACTGAAATAAAACCATAGTCCTAAGATCAATCTATTGTTTTTGTCGATTGTTTCTTTAATCAAAGAACTGCATGCATAATGATCTATAGGGTTACAAGGAACCTTGCCTGCTCTGACACAGAGCATCACATGCATCAAAGACAAGGCCTAAAATCAAGTGCCTAAAATCAATGCCTAAAATCAATGCCGTCTCATGATTAATTATGGGCGGTCACGCGCTTTTCGGATCCGCAGTCTTGGCCATTTTCATGCTGTTTAATGGTCTAATTCTTCAAGCGGACCAACTCGAGGATTGTGTGAACACAAGAGGAAAAATTTTGCCATCTTGGATGCTGGGACCACTCATTTTTTGTCATGAAAACCTGACCTTTCCACTTGGAGATTATTGCTTCACCGACTCCTTGGAAATTTGCTTTTCATCACCGACTGTCCCTGGAGACCCTATGTTGGCTCTGGCTCAAAATCAATCAGCACGTTTTGCTTCTTATAACACCTTTCCACTTGGAGATTATTGTTCCACTGACTCCTTGGAAATTTTCATTCTATCACAGGCTATCCTTGGAGACCATATGCTGGCCTTGGCTCTAAAACAATCAGCACCTTTTGCTTCTAACTTGGGAAAAGAACGCTATTTTGAAATCGGTGTATTCTGTGACGATATACTCCCGTTATCTGGAAAGAAACCACCATTTTACGACCATGAAATTCTTCATTACGATCGCGATCCTGCATATACCTACAAACATCGTATAAATCCAGCATATACTTACAAACATCGTACTAATTCCTGGTCATTTATAAGAATCAAGAGGATTAGATTTCTACGCAGGAGAATTACGTACTCGTCTAACTGTCATGCTTCCTTTAATCCTGTTATAATCTCATTTTTGTTGGTTTGCTGTGGGGATATTGAGACCCATCCTGGGCCTAAATCAACATCATCTGATGACTTTGACTACTTTAACCTACATCTTGGTCATAAAGGCATACGTTTTGGTTCTTGGAATGTCAACAGGCTTACGACTACAAAACTAGAACAAATAAAATTGTTCCTTCTTAATGAAGATGGTCGACCACGTTTGGATATTTTATCAATCAATGAGACGTTTTTGAAACCGCTCCTCTCAGATTGTCTATACTCAGTCCCTGGTTTTACAGTGCACCGAAAGGATCGGATGGGCCTGAAATATGGTGGTGGGGTTCTAATTTATGTGAATGACGATCTGAAACATCGAAGGAGAGTCGACATTGAGCATAATAATATAGAAGCATTGTGGTTGGAAGTCTTTCCATTCAAATCTAACCGTCCCATTTTATTCGCCAGCTTTTACAGACCTCCTTCAACTAACTTATCAGAGGATGAGGCCATCGAGAATATGTTGGAATCAGTTTATCTATTAAATTTAGAAACCATCATTACTGGCGATATCAACATTAATTTTATTTCTCCGGCGTACAAGAAACATCCCTTGGGACGTGCCTTTTCTAACATGAATTTCAAACAGCTCATTACTGAAGTTACTCGACCATCAAGCGGAACCTGTCTTGACTTTGTATTGTCAAATTTTCCTGAAAGAATTAAGTCTATTGTCGTCAAAAACAATGGGCTGTCAGATCATTTGCCTGTATTTGGAGTTCGTTTATATGAGGATAACGCCAAGCGTCAAAATAAATCTCTAACGATTCAATATCGTAATACGAAGCATTTTGACAAATCCGCCTTCGTTTCCGACCTCCAAGAAGTTCCTTGGAATACTGCATTTGTTTTTGACGATTTAACTGATATCTTAAATGCATGGATGGGTCTGTTCAATAACATCTTGGATGCCCACTGTCCGTGGCGAGCAAAAAAAGTAGCCAAACAAAATCAAGCTCCATGGATGACTGTGAATATTTTACAAGCGCTTCGCAGAAGGGATTCTTTACTACGTAAAGCAAGGCAAAGTCGTTGTGTCACGGATTGGAACTACTTCAAAATTGCGAGGAATAAAGTTGTAAACATGATTCGCAGTGCGAAATATAAATACTATAACACCTGTTTCAACAACAACAAGGGAAACTCTAAAAAGATCTGGAAAACCATAAAATCGCTAATGGGCGATGTATCAAAATCAGTTGAGACGCCAAATGTTGTTTTGGCTGGAAAGTTTAATGATCACTTCACTTCAATTGCTGATTCACTGAGGAATCTACTACCTAATGTACCTTATTGCAATTCAAAGGTTGAAAACTTTGTTTGTTCAAGAAAAGATCCGGATGTTCTTTTCAATATTCCTCCTGTTACTAAAGATTTTGTGCTGGGTGCTCTGTTAGGACTCAAAACTAACAAAGCTATGGGTATTGACAAGATAAGTGCAAGATATCTGAAAATAGCAGGACCAGCTATTGCTTATTCAATTACTCAAATCTTGAATATTTCAATTAATTCTGGTGTATTCCCTGATTTTTGGAAGATAGCGAAAGTCATTCCGTTGTTTAAATCTGGGGACCGTGAGGATCCGGACAATTATCGACCCATTTCGATATTACCAGTTTTGTCAAAGATTCTGGAACGTCATATACACGATCATCTCTATAATTACTTATGTGAAAACAATCTATTGTACCCTTTACAGTCAGGTTTTCGGAAACACCACGGAACAGACACTGCTCTTATACGAGTCATAGACAATTTGTTATTTAATCTAGACAATGATCAAGTCAGCGGTCTTCTTTTAGTTGATTACAGGAAAGCTTTTGATATGGTTGACCGTGAAATTCTTTTGCAAAAGCTGAATGCCTATGGTTTAACTCCAGTTGCACGTAAATGGTTTAGTTCATACTTGACTGATAGACATCAATTTATTGCTCTTGATAATGTGACATCTAACTCTGCTCTTGTGAGGCATGGTGTTCCACAGGGTAGTATCCTTGGCCCTTTACTTTTTGTCATTTATATCAATGATTTGCCTCTACATGTTAATGGTGCTGACCTGGATCTCTATGCTGATGACACCACACTGACATTATCGGCAGATATCTCAGCGGTTGATTCTCTACAAGATTCACTAGCTGCTTCTTTGAAGGAAATTGAATGCTGGACGCACACCAATAAACTTCCTCTCAACGAAATAAAGACTAAAACACTACTGGTCACAGGCAAACGCCTTGGGAAGAAACTTCCAGATGGTTATAATTTATCTCTTAAAACTATGAATGGTGTATCATTGGAACAAGTACCCTCAGCTAAACTTCTTGGTATAAACATTGACCACGATTTATCAATGAACACTTATGTTGACAGACTGTGCAAAAAAATTTCACAAAGAATTGGAATTTTGAATAAGATCAAACTTTGTTTACCATTTAACCAAAGACTTTTATTTTATAATAGTTTGATTAAGCCATTATTTGATTATGCCAATGTTGCATGGCAGTCACTTTGCTCTAATGAATCTCTTTTAAGAATACTTAGGCTACAAAAGAGAGCTGCTAGGGTTTTATTAGATGCTGAACCACGTAGTTCATCAGTTATGCTATTCAATCGTTTAAAGTGGATACCATTTTATAACTCTACTAAGATAGCTAAATGTTCAATACTATTTAAAAGGATTAATTATTGTGTACCTAATTATCTTAATGATAGCTTAAGATTATTAAGTTCAGTACATTCACGCAACACTAGATTTTGTAAATACAACTTTTTATTACCTAAGTTTAAAAGGGCTAGAGAAGGAGGGAAAACTTTTCTAGTTTCTGCCATAAAATTATGGAATCAGTTAAAGCCTGAATTAAAAAAGTCTAATACACTTAAGGCCTTTAAAGACAACGTATTTAAATATTATTATGATGACAAATCATGCTTAGCTCATTTTAATCGGTAAATTTTATTGATAGTAGTTTTATATATTCTTACTTGTTTATATTATCTTGTAGTATATATTTTATCAATTAAATATTATTTGTAATTAGCTAAATTTCTATTTTTCTAAATCTCTTTTTTTTTTTTTTTTTTTTTTTTTTTTCAATATATTAATGATTCTATTGTATTTGCATTTATATATTTATTGTAATTAAGAGGACCACAAGTTTATTAGTGTTTGTGCACTATCACGTGCTATCCTCAATAAATAAAGTCTTATCTATCTATCTATCTAAGTGAGGCTTTGAAAATATTACAATTTTAGACAGGGTTCATATGGTCCTTTTTCAGAGACAAATTTCAAGAACTTTTCAAGGACTTTTCTAAGCTCAGATTGATTTTTCCAGAGCTCCAAATTTCACCTTTAACCCTTCCATTCCCAAGATTTCAAAATCAATTCTCCTCCTTGCGGTCTATACACGTTTCTTAGTACATAAATTCTGAAAACTTTATTGCTTGATTTTAGCAAACTGCCAGGACTATCCAGATGCTGTAGAAGTTCTTTTTCCAGGAGTTCCAGTCCCAGAAAATGTCAAATAAAATTCAAGGACTTTCCAGGTTTTCCTGGACCAGTACAAACCCTGATTACAACATGTACATCATTTCAAGGCTGCAGAAAAATCATACTGAAGCTGTCCCAACCAAATTGAATCAGTTGTAAAGAATTTCGATATTTAAGGAAATCTAATGAAAATTGATAGCAAACTTCTCATATTGTACCTAAAATCGTTTGTAATTTGCCATCTTTCAAACCTATGATCATTTTAGGTTATCTTCTGAAATATTCCAATAAAGTAAGGCGAATTGAGGAACTATGTAATAATCAGAGCTGTAGACGCTAAGTGCCCCTTTTGTAGCATTCTGGTACAATTCTATTAGGAGGGAGATGTGCATAAATAAATATCTAACAAGAGTTCAGTTACCCATGACAGTAAATAGGTTTTTTCTGGATTATGATGTTTTCAACAGTCGACTTGAAAGTGTTAAAACCTTAGAGACAACAAACAAACAAACACGAGACAACAAAGCACTAAAAACTAATCCTTAAGCATAATAAGTACTCTTTTACAGAAGCTTTTGGGATGACGATCAAGATACTCCACAACACTTGAACTAAACAATTACATATATATCGAATAAGTCGAAGGTTAGGTGAGTCCTACATGTTGAGTAAACAGAACTCGTTATTAATAATTTTTGCTACAATTCTCTCTCACGTAACTGATGAGAGTGTAAAACCGAACCTTACCTGAATGAGATGTAAACTTTTCAGGCAACAAGTCAGCATTAAAAGTGTTTGATTATGGTTGTTACGAGGCGGTTAGAATCCAGTTTCTCACGGTACGTGTCACAAAATATTTACTTTGGACTGCACTCACATATTTTCCCCCAAAGACCATGGGAGGAATATTTTAGTTTTAGGATTGCCTTTAATCTGAAGTACCATAATATTGCAAAAATGCTGGTACTGGTTGAAATTTGAACTTTATTTTAGCCTTGAAGGCTAGCAGTTTTGTGTTTTGGCCACAACTGAGCGGGAAAGCCGCGAGAGGAATGGGACGGAACGAAGAGCTTTGTGGCATACCTGCATCAAGAGTCTCCGATATCGAAACGCGCGCAATGCATTCTGGGATCGTCTCATATAAAAAGTGGGCACCAAGCGTGACAGCGGCCATCTTGATAACTAAAGCATCGTCAACATTTATACACTTTTACCTCGCGATTTTACAATTTTTTCCAGTTTAAATTAGATCATAGTTTGTATATAGTTTTAATAATAGTTTGTATATAGTTTTCACTAGTTTGTATATAGTTTTCATATAGTTTTCTCGTCGTTTTTGGCGTGGAAATGAGCGAGACAAGTGAGCTTTCCCTCGAGGAAGTCAACACATGGAAGGTGGACGCTCTCAAGTTATTTTGCCGTAAACGAAATCTTAAAACTTCTGGAGCTAAAGCTGAACTTGTAGCCCGTGTGTTTGCAGCATCAGAGATGGGAATCCAAGTACAAGCATCGGCTAAAGAACTAATGTGCATCACGGAGTCTGAGAGAGCGAAGCTATTGTTTACTCCTGAGGGCAGCAAGCTTCCCGATCCTCTTGGGCTAAAGGACGGATGGATTGATGAAAAAGATGGGCTAACATCATGGCCTCCTATATTTCTAAGTGACATTACGAAATATCTGATGGCTGATCATCCTGGAAAGGATATTAAACTGCACGAACGGGTCATGAATGAGTACAAAGAGGGGAAAGCATACCGCTTATTTGACTCGGGCTTTCTGAAAGAAGTTTTCTACCATGAACTAGAAAATATGGATTTTTGCTTCTTGAAAGCAAAATGTACGCATTCGATGAAGGTTGGTGATACACCACATACATCATGGATTTGTTCAAGAAAAAATGGAGAGATTATCAGTGCCTACTGTACCTGTACTGCTGGGTATGTTAGACTTTCTGTTTTATAAGACTTTAACTTGTAACTGATGCAAAATTTAAGCCTAAAATATCATGTTTATCATATACCTCGATTTTATGACTAATGTTGTTGGTCTAAGCTCAATATATATTATACTTTAGAATGTTTAAAATATTATGTCTATCATATACCCTAACTATTTGTTATTTCTTGTTTCAGTATGAGTGGTTCTTGTATTCATGTGATGGCACTGCTGTTCAGAATTGAAGCAGCAAACCGTAATGGTATGACAAATCCTGCATGTACGTCCAAAGAGTGTGTGTGGAATGTTCCAATAGGAAACAAGACTGTAATCAAGCCCTCTAGAATTTGTGATATGGAGTGGAAGGCTTCAAAGCTAAATAAAGGTATGTTATTATGTTTAAAATTCTAAACAAAGTATTTACAGTATGTATACTGGATAGACATAAGTGTTATCTGGGGACATAAATAAGAAAGTTCTTATTAGCTTGTAACCTAGCAATTAATTTACTTTTATTTTGTGTTTTTCTAGAGACGACCAGACCTGCCATCGATAGTCGCCGAAAGTTATTCAATTCACATGAAGAGTTGAAGCCCCTGACTCCAAAAGGAAAGAGGAAGTCGTTTTATAATAATTTGAAGGACTTGTTGCCAGAATCGGCATTCATCAAATTAGCAACGGCTGAGTTTGAGGAACCGTGTTCAACTTCCGTTACAATAGAAATTAATACTGAAGTACCTGAATGTGTAATGCCTAAGTCATCAAAGAAAGACTTAAGTGCTGATGATATACATCTGATTGAACAAGGCACCATTGGTCAGTCTGAGAATGAGGCATGGCACGATTACAGAAAAGGCCGATTAACTGCCTCTAATTTCTATAGAGTGTACACAAAAGTTGAAACCCTTAAAACTAAGGGGGGTGATGCACAGGAACTAGTGGACACAATCCAGGGTAAAAGTAATGGACCATCGGAACATTTACCTGCTCTAAAATATGGAAGAAACATGGAGAAAGTTGCTAAGGATAAGTATGTGAAACTGTTTCAGAGGGAGCACAAAGATGCAAAATTCAGAGAGTGTGGACTATTTATTGATGAATCTGACCAATTCATTGGAGCATCCCCTGATCTGCTTGTTGAATGTTCCTGTTGTGGATTAGGGGTGCTAGAAGTGAAGTGCCCTTATTCTATTGTTAATGATTTACCATCAGAAGACAATCTTTCCTACCTGGTAAAGATTAATGGCAAAATTGTCTTGAAAGAGAAGCATGCATATTTTGCACAGATACAGGGACAAATGGCTGTGATAAAGAGAACATGGTGTCACTTCCTGGTCTACACCCAAAAGGGTTATCATCTGGAGCTAATCAAGTTCAATAATGATTACTGGGAAAAGATAAAGCAAAACCTAATTTGGTTTTATAATAAGTATTTAAGTGAATGAATGCTCGTTAATTATAACTTGATACAAAACTTTATTTACATGGTGTAAACACTAAAAATACATTTGTACATTTTATATACAATTTAGAATTTTTACAATTTCATATCTGGAAAAACTGGTCTGACAGTTCTAAATTGAACTCAAATAGTCTCTGAATAGAACAGTAAAATTGTCTGTTGTGGAAACTGGAATGGATGAATCAAATCATGAAATTTTATACAAGTAATGCATTGACCACACTTCAGTATGATTGAAAATGTTACAGTTTGATATTGTTTGCAGTTATATATATAGTAATAATAAATAATATATTATTTATTTGTGTTCAGCGACACATGAGCTGTGAAATGAAGAAAAATATTTACAAATTATATCTAATGATTGTAATCACTCTACCAGAATAATTTTTCTCTTGTGAGGTCCTTGTGGTGCAAATAATATAACAGTTCTTATTCAGAGTGCACATACTTAATAGCTGAAGCATTAAATGGTACTAAATCATACTAATACTTAAGTTTCTTGTTATGTACCATTATCAACACTATTTAGTATTATTTGGTACCATTTGTATGAAAGATTAAGTGATTGCACTCTATACTAGTTGCTAGTAAATACTTAGTAGAGCAGAGATTTTGAATAACATTTAACCTAAGAAAGAACTTAGACTAATACATATTGGTATCCTCTAAATTTATGAAGTTTATATTCTTTCATGGGTTAAATGCTGTCAATCTTTTTAGCTATTTGTACATTTCTTGTTAATCATTTTTTACCCAAGGGTCTATACAAGTTACATAAGGCTGCACAAATAAGTACAATGTTGTCTATACTGCCAAGCAGTGATATTGGTAGTTCATGCTTTATCAGTCTAAACGTCTTCAACCGTCTTATTGCTTGCTCAACAAAGATTCTAAGATTTGCAATTTCTTTTGTTTTAGCAACTTCAGCTTTAGTGAACTGCTCTTGTCCACGTTTACCAGGGGGGATGTGTAGTCTTGAGCTTCTGATTAAGAGGTCTTCAGCAATTGTGAATCCACGGTCTGCCATCACTTCATCGCCAGGTTCAATGATATCATAAAATGATGATTCTCTTGTCAGATGCACATCTGAAGTTCTCCCTCCCCATGCTTTGGATAAGAAATTGAAAAAACCATGTGGTGTTATTGATACCAACAGCTTAGCAGTGTTGTGATGCTTGTAGTCTGACCACGTAGCTGCTCTAAGGTTTGGGTCGCTTGGGGTTTCAATAAATATTTCTGTGCAATCAATGATGTGGCGTACATTAGAGTAGCCTGGCTTTTTAAACTTTGCGGGCAAAGTTGCTTTCACAACATCGATGGAGGGATTGTAAACCAAACATTTAAGTTCACTTGCTAGGATTTTCACCCAGGTAGTAACAACATTTGTTACATTTGTAGTTGAAATTCCAAACCTCTGTGCTAAGTCAGCATTTGTTGATCCAAGTCGAAGTTTCATTAAGGTCAAAAGAAACTCATCTTTTTCTGACAAAGCTCTTTTAGGGCCAAACTTATTTGGTGTTTTTTTGAAGTTTCTTCCTTTTTTAGTAGATTTTTTTGGGCCACTCCAGTAGTTTACTTTTTTAATGTTTCCCTTCACTACTTCAAACAACTTATTGAATACTCGTTTTGATGGTAGGCCGGTTAGTAGACGAACAGATGAATTTGTTTTCAAATCAGAATGTTCTAGTCCCTTACGCTGTCTGGCCTTGAGTTTTATCTTACATGCTTTGAGTTCACTTTCAAGTTCTTGGAGTTTTTCTTTGAGATCTTTGATCTCATTGAACTGCTTGAGTCTTTCCTGCAAGCATTTTTCTTTCATACAGAAGTCAGGATCTTCTAGGTTGTACCAGCCAAACGAATATGCATGATCGTGAGTGATATGGTCGGGTCGACCGGCAGTAGTACAATGTTCTTCTTCTGTTATAAACGAGGAACTACTTGGTTCTTGAATCACAGGAGCATCTTGACTATCATGTGCATTATCTTGAGTATCATCTTGAATATTATCTTGTGTATTATCTTGAGTATTATCTTGAGTTCTTAAACGTTTCATTTCTTCTAGTAATGATGATCTATCAGTAGGCGGTTTACGGTTACGAGTAGACTTTGTCTCGTAGCCCATTTTGAGTACAGGATCAGGGTTTTCTTTCGTGGGTTTCCCATCAACAAAGTGCTCATTGCAGACTCTCGACGAATTATTAGGTTGCCAGACTTCTCCTTTCGGGCCTTTTCTCTTTAGAAGATGGATCCAGCGCTTTCTACCCTCATTGTTTTTGCGTTCAGTAGGGAACGGAAATAGCTTGAACGGCAGCGGACAGTCACATGGCGGAGTGCCGTGTAAACAATCGTGAACTTCGCATTGCTGTGAAGCCCATTTCTCAAGCTTTTTCCCACTGTTATGGCACCCAAATACTGCACAATTTCTGTGCCCAAAGACCATGTCATTAAACGGCTGCAAAGTAATAAAAATACGATGAGAATCTTTGACTTTTGACAGTTCTTGTATTCGCGAATGTCACTCGCGCGCAGGATTGAATCTACTACCATTAAAAGCTTAAAAACAGCTAAAACAAAGTTAAAATTTGTAACTTACCTTTTGAATATAATACCCACGAAGATTATTTTCCAGTTGATATCACTTACAAGAACAAAAAGACTGTATTATAGATAAAGACACGCTTCAAAGAACGCATTGAATACAGAGACACACGCCATATTGTCACGCTTGGTGCCCACTTTTTTTGTGAGACTATCCCAGAATGCATTGCGCGCGAATTACCTTCCGGAACTCTTGATGCACGTATATTAGACTTCCCTCGTCTAACACAGAACCGCCATCCATCAACACACCTTTCAAACTTCTGGACATTTCGAAAACTTAAGAACGACCTCAAACTTTTTCGCCCGACCAAATGATAAAAATAAAGTCTGATAGTTTCGAAAGAAACTGTTTGGGGCTGCGTCGGTGGGAGTAACGAAATAATTTGGATATATCAACAAAGTTGAAGTGGTAAATTGGCCGCCGCGAGACAATTACAAAAGCTGACGTTTATGGCAACGAGAAAAAAAAGAATAAATTAGTGGAATGAAAAGCGTTCGTTGATCCCTGTGGGAATCAATGGCAAAAAAGTACCTACAGATGGAAGTACCACTAAAGCATGAAAACTTCGAACGTCAAACTTTCCACAAAGTTAAGTTAGCAACCCTTGTGTGTACAATTTACTTTTTCAAGTAAATTTAGCCATTCTCACTTTCACCAAAACTAGGTTTTGTAGCCACATAAACTTCATCGGTCGTTGCCTTCATTCTAAAGTTATTCCCAAGGGTTTTCGTTCCAATTTTCATGCATCTTCATTCACCAAACAATTCCATCACCAAATTCAATGCGCCCAAAATTCTTTTTCACGTAACATCATGAGAATCACCATTAGAGCTATGTGCCAAAAACGTAATCACCTCACCGAACAAATCCTACATTGCCGCTCTGAACTTTCCAAAATCTGTCCAGCAGTTTTATTACAATCTATGCGCGCCAAAATTCAGGAAACTAATTCGAAACTTTTCAATCATTTGAACCAAATTAAAGCTCAAAAACTTGACCAACTTATCGGTCCCCAAACCACTCATCACCAGAAAACCTCAAAAATGTAGTTACCATTCCAGAAAGCCTCTCACTTTCCGATTCAGAAAAATCCGTCCTCAGTAAGGGCTTAAATTTCGTTCCCATTTCTAAAACAACGGACGAATTCTGAATTAAACAAGACGTAGAAAAATTCCTTCGCCGCGTTCAATTAAAAGCCTTTTTTCACAACAAAGAGGATGATTCTAACACCTCGAACAAAGACACTTTCGAAACACTTCAGACTCGAAAGTCTAAATGGACTCCCCCAGAGGGCCAATTCGCATCATTAGACTTTTTTTATCAAAAAATGCCGCCACGATATCAACAAACTCAATTTCAAACGTATTACCAAGTTTTCTAATCTCTCTTCTGAAGAGTGGTCGGCACTAAAAAGTCTTAGAAAACGCAAAGACATAGTTATCAAAGCGGAGGATAAGGGCGGCTCAGTCGTTGTTTGGCGCACCGACCTCTACCAAAAAGAAGCTTTGCGGAAACTTTCTGACACCTCTTTTTATCAAAAGGTCGACAAAGACCTCACTGCCAGCAATCAAAACTCCGTCAAGAATACGATCAACCAACTCATAACTAAACAAGAATTGCCGGCCACAGTAAAAAATCTCATCATAACCACTCCTAGAACTTCTCGTATTTACTTTTTACCTAAAATTCACAAACCCAACAACCCGGGTCGGCCCATTGTCTCGGCTTGCAGTTGCCCTACCGAACTTATCTCCAGCTATCTAGACAAAATTATGGCTCCCATCGTCAAAACTTTACCATCATATATTAAAGACAGCCAACACGCTCTTCAAATTTTTCGAGACTTTAATTTCCTTGGCCAAAACAAACTTCTTTTCACCATGGATATTACGTCTCTTTACACTGTCATTCCTAATGGCGAAGGCCTTCTGGCCCTTAAACATTTTTTTGATCAACGTACTGTTAAGGAACCTAAATCTGAAACACTACTACGCTTAGCCGAACTAGTGCTCACACTCAATTGTTTCTCATTCGGAAACAACTTCTTCAAACAAACCAATGGTGTAGCCATGAGCACCAAAATGGGACCTAGCTATGCCAAACTTTTTGTAGGTTTTAACGAACATCAATTTTTCAGCCAATACAACGGGTCCAAACCTGAACTCTACGGTCGCTACATCGACAACTGTATCGGCGCTACCTCCTCTACCAGAGAGGAGCTCACTCAATTCCTAACCGCAGTCAATTCTTTTCACCCGGCTCTGAAATATACTTGGGAAATTTCTGACAATTCTTTATCATTTTTAGACGTCAAAGTTTCAATTGAAGGTAACGATTTATGCGGCTAGTGTGTATTACAAACCTACAGACTCGCATAATTACTCGTTATATTCGTCTTCGCATCCATCTCACGTTAAGAATTCCATTCCTTTTTCTCAGTTTCTAAGAGTTCGTCGTTTATGTAGTGATGACTCTGATTTCCACCACAAATCAGAGTCAATGTGCCCGTTTTTCGATAAACGTGGTCATCCTGTTTCCGTCGTTCAAGCGGGTTACCACCGCGCTTAACTTATTGATCGACATTCAGCACTACAAACGTCGCATAAGGTGGATTCCGACCGCATTCCATTCACTCTCACGTTTCACCCTCACAACCACTCAGTTAAATCCATCATTCTTAAAAACTTTAAATTACTTCAAAACGATCCAGAGAAAAGCACTATGTTTTCCCAGCCTCCGCTCATTTCATTCAAACGCGACAAAAGCATAGGCAATTTTTTGGTCAGAAGTTCTTTTCAGATTAATGACCAACCAGGCACTTTTAAATGCGCTCGTGCACGATGCAAAACGTGTCCTTTCATTCGCAACACTGATAAAATATCGGGACCTAAACGATCCATTAAGATCACCGATCACTTCACGTGCACCTCCGCCAATGTAATCTAGTGCATAACTTGCACTTATTGCAAAAAGACATACATCGGCGAAACAGGCAGAAGACTAGGTGACCGATTCCGACAACACCTTCGAGAAGTGGAAAGGAATGACAAGGACACATCGAAACCAGTCGCAAGACATTTTAATTTACCTAATCATTCTAAGCAACATATGGCAATCTGCGGTCTTTCCTTGCACTTAGGTGGCACGGAAAGCCGTAAAAATCTTGAACAAAAGCTCATCTTTCAAACCGGCAGTCTAAATCCCACAGGGATCAACGAACGCTTTTCATTCCACTAATTTATTTATGTTTTTCTCGTTGCCATGTTCCCACCAATAACGTAGCTGCATTTTCTGCCTTTAAAAGCACACACAACCCATAATTCCTCTATTCGCTGCGACGAAGGGCTAACGCTCGAAGCGTCAGCTTTTGTAATCGTTACGGTTGCCAATTTACCATTTCAACTTTGTTGATTTATCCAGACTATATTGACACTTAATTAAGGCCATAGTCGTATTGTGGCCTTTGCGGTATGCAAACTGGTCGAGGCTAATGAAGTTAGTCAAATAGTGAGATAATTCTTGTCTGTATACAAGACGTTCAAAACCCTCATTATTACATTAGTCAGCGAAATAGGCCCCAAGGAAGTTCCTTGTAGTGGTAACACTATGTGAAGTGATACAATACATCCTTCCGAACAAAGTTCGTAGGCTATTATTGATATCATAATTAATTATTTCTAAACATTCGAACTATGTGCTAACGAATTTTATAACATAGCCTTACAAAAGCGCGCGTTCTGATTGGCTCATACGCTCGATCCATTTGCCCGTGGGTTGCACGCTGACGTCAGTCTGTTTTGCTTTGTTTTGGTTGAACAAAGACACTCAGAAAAGACCACTGAAAACAACAAACTGGTCGATATCAACCTTTCGAGGTGAGTACTAAATAGCATCAATTTTAGAAATGTGTTTCAGCGCGTTAGTAATAATAAAATTCTGTACAAGCGTTCATTATAAAACTTTTTCGGGTGTGGGAAACCATTTAAATGCTTCCGGCAATCAAAAATGTACTTGTGAGTTGTTGAAAATGTACTTTCCTATAAGCCTTAGTTGTCTGTTCTTTTACTGTACTAAATAAATTGTTAGTCCGAGATCGAAAAAACGCAATTTATTTCACTGCAATGATTCAGGAAAATTGTTGCTGTGTCGCTTTGTCAGTTTTTGAATGAACATTTTCGCGCGCTGTTTGTGCATGTAAACAGAACGAATTTCAATAAATATTCATACACGAAACGATAGATGTTTGAAAGTCTCAGTGTTATAAAACAATTGGTTAGCATGCAGCTTGCAACCATCGAGTTATGGATGCATTTGGGTTATTTGCTAAGCACTCAAGAAGTTAGAGTCGCACTCGGCTATCGCCTCGTGCGACTCTTACGCTTCTTTCGTGCTTAGCAACCTCCTGCAGGCATCCATAACTCGATGGTTGCACGCTAAACGCTAACCATATCTTAAGTTTACCATTGTTGGAAATCAGTTCTTCGGGAAAACCAAATCTGACGAACATCTTTGTTAATACTCAAATGACACTGCGTGAGGTAATTTCTTGCAACACATCCGCGGCTGGATATCGATGTAGGTCAGAATAAACTTCCCGCCTACTTTGTCTACTGCGCCTTTTATCCAAGGACCACGGGGTAACGCTGAAGGTTGAAGCGGCGTGAACCTCTTCAGTGGTTGATTCAAAACACACATGCGACAGTTATTGATAATGGCCTCTGTTGCTTCGTCTCTACCAGGCCAAAGGAATCGCGACCTGACAAATTGTTTGGCTTTCACAATCCCCTGACGCGTTTAGTTTGATAATCTGCGCAACAAAAATTGAATTACAATACATTTCCCTCTAAACAACAACAGACATATGAAACATATGTATGAACTGCGGTTATGAAACGTATATGTGCACGATCCTTCGCAGTAAAGCACTATTTGAGCAATAGTGAAAATCAGACCTGAAAAAAATTTCAGGCCTGTACGGGATTCGAACCACTGACCTCTGCGATACTAGTGCAGCGCTCTACCAATTGAGCTAACAAGCCAACTGGGAGCAGGCCATCAAATTAATTCGACATAAACCCGTAGATGATAAATCAAACATAAACCCGTAGATTTATCATCTACGGGTTTATGTCGAATTAATTTGATGGCCTGCTCCCAGTTGGCTTGTTAGCTCAATTGGTAGAGCGCTGCACTAGTATCGCAGAGGTCAGTGGTTCGAATCCCGTACAGGCCTGAAATTTTTTTCAGGTCTGATTTTCACTATTGCTCAAATAGTGCTTTACTGCGAAGGATCGTGCACATATACGTTTCATAACCGCAGTTCATACATATGTTTCATATGTCTGTTGTTGTTTGATTTATCATCTACGGGTTTATGTCGAATTAATTTGATGGCCTGCTCCCAGTTGGCTTGTTAGCTCAATTGGTAGAGCGCTGCACTAGTATCGCAGAGGTCAGTGGTTCGAATCCCGTACAGGCCTGAAATTTTTTTCAGGTCTGATTTTCACTATTGCTCAAATAGTGCTTTACTGCGAAGGATCGTGCACATATACATTTCCCTCTCAAAATCACTCCAGAAAATTTGAATGTTAACACGAATTTAGATCCCCTTATGCCCTGCTTCGTCTATACCAGGCCAGGAGAATCGGAACGTGACCAATTATTTGGTTTTCACATTCCCAGAGGCGTTTCCTATGATAATTTTAAAACTTTTTTACGCAACAAAGATTGAATTATCATAAATTTCTGTCTCAAAATCACTCCTAATAATTTGAATACTGGTATGAATTTAGACTCCCTTAAACCTGATGTGGATAAAACTTTCGTGCCTCTTTAGTTTTGGATTTTCAAATTTGAAGATGTCACGTGAAAATCAGCTTTAGACAGACAATTGCTTTTGATTGTTTTAAATAGCCGGCTTAAATAAAGCTTCGAATTGTTCGGCGCATTAGTATAAATTATTGACGGTAGTCCATTGTCACTTTGAAAGAAAAACTTACAAGAAAAAAGCGCAAGTGATAAATTCATCTTATAAAATGCACGGAACATTTTCTTAAAGGCTTATTTGTAGGTCTTACCCATCTCATAAAATGACCACCGATAATTGGTTGTAGAGTTAACTAAAATACTACAGGAACGTTAGGTAATGTGCAAGTAGTTACTTTGTGACTCAAACTTTCAATCTAAGTTCAGTACAAATTGTAAGTCCAAAAACTGCTATAAATTTCCGAACAGTCTTGAATGTCCACAAGCAATCATCTTTTCATCTATCGTGTTGTTTTTCTAGACTACGACACACTTCTCCGTGTGTTATGCAGGCTATGAATTTATGTTTTTCTGCGAAATACCCACAAAAGTTAACACGCATAGATAAGACTTTATTTATTGAGGATAGCACGTGATAGTGCACAAACACTAATAAACTTGTGGTCCTCTTAATTACAATAAATATATAAATGCAAATACAATAGAATCATTAATATATTGAAAAAAAAAAAAAAAAAAAAAAAAAAAAAAAAGAGATTTAGAAAAATAGAAATTTAGCTAATTACAAATAATATTTAATTGATAAAATATATACTACAAGATAATATAAACAAGTAAGAATATATAAAACTACTATCAATAAAATTTACCGATTAAAATGAGCTAAGCATGATTTGTCATCATAATAATATTTAAATACGTTGTCTTTAAAGGCCTTAAGTGTATTAGACTTTTTTAATTCAGGCTTTAACTGATTCCATAATTTTATGGCAGAAACTAGAAAAGTTTTCCCTCCTTCTCTAGCCCTTTTAAACTTAGGTAATAAAAAGTTGTATTTACAAAATCTAGTGTTGCGTGAATGTACTGAACTTAATAATCTTAAGCTATCATTAAGATAATTAGGTACACAATAATTAATCCTTTTAAATAGTATTGAACATTTAGCTATCTTAGTAGAGTTATAAAATGGTATCCACTTTAAACGATTGAATAGCATAACTGATGAACTACGTGGTTCAGCATCTAATAAAACCCTAGCAGCTCTCTTTTGTAGCCTAAGTATTCTTAAAAGAGATTCATTAGAGCAAAGTGACTGCCATGCAACATTGGCATAATCACTTTTAAGACTTGTACGCATAGCGTACAAGTCTTAAAAGTGATCTATTACGTGACTAGGAGTCACGTTCTGAATCACATGAATGCTTCAGTCACGTGATACTCACATGAGTCTGAACTTCAACAGAGTGACTAAAGCCTCAAACCAACAAAAGACGAGTACACGCTGATATGAACAATCAATGCACATAATTTAACACACAGAGATTGTAAATGGTAAGAAAGTTTCTATCTTGCTGTCACTCAGCTCGTACACACTGCATAAGTGCATATTTCTGACATAACTGTACGTCACCAAACACAAAGCACGCGAAAGTTTGTTGAACCCATTCCAGTAAGAACGACAAGAAACTGGCGTTTGTGCTGACTTAAGTATTGATCTAAATTTCAATACTTTGTTGTGGTGTTCACGTGATGTCTACGTGGGTTTCCCTCAAGATAGAGAGAGGTAAATTGATGCATTAGCAAATCAAAAGAACTCGTGACGCATGACTTGGCTTTTCAAAGCAAAGTCAAAGACGGTGTAAATGATAAATAATAACTTGCTCACGGAACATTCAATCAGCAAGCTTATCTATTTGCTTGGCCATCAAAGAATGTCAAAATGTAAGGTAGACGACAGAGAAGCTAGAAAGCTAGAGGGAATTTAAAAATTTGTGAAATCTAGTTAGGTTACTTTGATCTTTTCCTTGCATCCAAAAAATTAAAAACAGCCCCCTCGCATAGATACATGAAAGTATTCCGCCAAGAGGTCGTTCCTCGAGACGCCAAACGCCTCTGCTTACATAATTTTGTATTAAATTACGAGAAAAAGAAAAGAAAGTGTAAGGAAGAAAATTTCTGTTCTTGTCCTCAGTTTAAAAGTGAACTATTTTTTAGGAATCTCTTAGGAAGCAGAATAAATCTTACAAGGAGTCAAATAATTTACGGATTTGTGCTGGTTTTTATTTATTTCGATGAAGCAAGCAGCTCATCGACAAAGTTTGTGTATAATTATGCTAGAGGATTTTTTTGGAAATTCGTTCATAATACGATATCGGCAAACTCACCACAAATAATTCTTTTAATGGTTGTTTGGTTTTAAAGGTTTTGTGTCTTGACGTCGCTTCATTTTCCTAAATAACGGTTTTAAAATGGTTCGAAAATTCCCGTTTTAAACAAATTCTAAACATTGAAAAGGTAAATTGTACACACTGGGGTTGCTAACTTAACTTTGTGGAAAATTTGACGTTCGAAGTTTTAATGCTTTAACGGTACTTCCATCTGTAGGTACTTTTTTGTCATTTGGTCGAGCGAAAAAGTTTGAGGTCGTTCTTAAGTTTTCGAAATGTCCAGAAGTTTGAAAGGTGTGTTGATGGATGGCGGTTCTGTGTTAGACTAAGGAAGTCTAATATGCCACAAGGCTCTTCGTTCCGTCCCATTCCTCAGCTGTGGCCAAAACACAAAACTGCTAGACTCCAAGACTAAAAGAAAGTTCAAATTTCAACCAGTACCAGCATTTTTGCAATTTTATGGTACTTCAGATTAAAGGCAATCCTAAAACTAAAATATTCCTCCCATGGTCTTTAGGGGAAAATATGAGAGTCCAGTCCAAAGTAAGTATTTTCCATAATGGCTGCGGCCGAGTGAAGACTAAAACTAGTGCATAGGGACGAGGCCACCCGGGCATGGATTTGTGCACTTTTGAGCGCTTGTCAAAAAGTTTCTGGCACAATTTATTAATTTATTGATCCAAAAAGCTATATTTCTCAAAGAATCGACTACTAACATAGCTAAGGCTCAAGTTAATGTGTACAATGCCATGCCACTGCTGTGTTCCTTCATGGACTACTAGGGGATATCGCGACGTAAACGGTTAATAAATATCCTACTTCAAGTTTCCCAAAGAAAAACTCGCGAGAAAGCAATGGCTTCATGCAATCCGTCGAGAGGAAGGAAAAAGCTTCAAAGTATTGGACTCAGCCATGGTCTGCTCACACCATTTTAAAATGGAAGACTTGAAGAAAAGTATTGCGGGCAAAATATGCCTTCAAACCAATGCTGTACTTCGCCGCGCAAAAGGAAGCCTCCACCTCAAAGATTCATTAGGAAAGCAACTACTCATCAATCATCCAGGGCTTTATTCATGGTGTGCACACTCGGAAAGCAGCGTAAATGATAAATCGAATGAACAGCTAGAGAGTCAGATTACAACTGTAGAATGAAAAGAATGTCGAAAATGAGGCAAAGAGAAAAGATATCGACACTCAGACCGATTTGATCGAGTCGAAGGATGCATGCATTCAGAGTGATCAGAGTGTTGTCGCGCTTGTGAAACAGTATGAAATGAGAATAGAAGAGTTCTAAAGAGAAAAAGAAAGCATTTCAAAGTAGAATGAATGTTTAAAAAGTAGACTTTTTTCTATCGAAAGATTTCGCGCCGACAATTCTGCTGTGTCCTGCTACACTTCGTTTCCCAACAGCGCTGTTTTAATGGAAATCTAAGATTATCTAGACCCCAGAACGTGTTACATGATTGTTTATTTCCGCTCTGGTAAACAGAGGCATCTTCTGAAGTGAGTCGCTCACATACTAGGTTCTTGAGGGAACTTGACGGGAACATGTCGTTTAGCGGTGGAGTGTGAACTTGTGTTGTTTGCCGAGCGTAGTTGTTTTCGTTTAGAATAAAGATTATAGGGATCAGGATCAATGATGTTTTTATCCTTTCCACTCTTGATGTATGAAAGGACCCTAAAGTATAAGAAATGAGGTCAATTTAAGTGCAAGTAATCACAATTGACAATTTTCTCAAGCAATCAAAACACCTCGAAGTACGCATCTTGTGCTCGAAACTAGCCTTTTCACAAGCTCTGC